>NC_133763.1:45597190-45905724 GCF_036562045.2 Rhinolophus sinicus | reverse complement strand
GCTTGGCTTGCCAAGACCTGCCTCCAGATTAATTCTGGTCTGGTTAGTGCCCCTTCAACTTGATTCTCCAATAACCCTTAATCTACGTTTTCCATCCTGTCTGCAAGGATTTCAGAAGCTACGTTGTCAAATGCCTGTAGGAAATCAAAAGACATCATCTGTATGTCATGACCCTGAGTGGTTGCATCATGGATCTTAGAGACAGAACTTCAAGTGTGAGTAGGGCTTTTTTGTTTGACTTTCTTGTTTAACATGGAATGTTTGAACATACTTGAAAGCACAGGGAAGGAGTGAAAGAGGGAGAAGTTATGGGTGCGAGAGAAGATTTGGTGTGGGTGGAAAACAAGGTCTGTCGTGAGGAAATGCTAGGTGCCTCCCCTATATCCGTCTCTGAATAGTTTCCCTGTTCCTTAAGAATCGCATCATTCAGCAATGCTTTTCCTCTGTTTAATGTTTTTCCTTATTGATAAGAAATGTCAACTGATGACCAAACCACATTAAGCCCATTTTTCTTTATTCCAGGACTATTGAATACCAGCTACACCCTGTAACCAACCAGTAACAGCCTCTACTGTTATTGTTCTTTCATTTAGTCATCTATTCTTTCAACGAGCACATACTTAGTTCCTATTACGTGCTAGACATTGGGGCCGAAAATATAAATAAGACAGAGTAGTTGCGCTCTGAGGGTTCACAGTCAAGTGGAAAAAAACAGACACGATCCAATCAGTGAGTAACAGAAAGGATGTGAATGTGACCAGTAGTAACATGAGGTGAGAAAGAGCTCTTAGCTCTGTGTATGAAGCCAAGAAAGGCCCTTTCCAGGAGGGGTATTTGAGCTGAGGCTTGCAGAATGAGAATGCAGTGTGCCTAGGAGCACACCACAGGGCAGAAGGAAATCCCAGACAGAGCAAACAGCATGTGCAAAGGCATGGAGGCAAAGGAAAGAATGGAATACTGGATAACTGAAGGGAGGTGGCTTGGACAGGGCCCAAGATACCCTTCAGCATCAGGAGAAAGATGATACTGGAAAAGCAGGTGGGAGTCACTCATGACAAGCTTTGAACCCTGTTCTCTAGAATTTAGATTTTATCCCGTAGGCAATGGTGAACCTGTAGAGTTCCAATTTGTACTTTAGAAAGATCACCCAGCCAGCCATGCAGAGGATAATTTATAATCATGAAGAGTGAAAGAGAATTTTAACTCATCTGACATCAATGACTCGTTGGCCTATATACATTTGTCATTTTATATATGGTGCTACCTTGATCTGTTTGACAGCAAAGCTAAACCTTGTGACAATCACAGAATCTCTGGAAAGAGAGCTAGAGTTGGCTCAGTTTTTCCCAGAGTGTGTTCTATAGAACACTAGTTCTGTGGGGTGGTAGTCGGTGTTAAGTAGGGGGGAAATATCTGCCAATTATAGCATCGGAAATGATACTTTATGTTATCACCCATAGGGAGTAGAGTGGCCTTACAGGTAACCCAAAGGAGATAAAACAAAGAACGTGCTTCCATGTCTCTTCCAAAAGCATCAAGAAATACACATCATGGGTAGCTGCAGACACAGCCACTTGCTTCTGTCTCTGTGATTGTTTTCCTTGGACTGGTAGTAAAATGGCCTGATATTGGCCCTCAAGCACACAGGAAGAAAGCAGTTTCAACTGTAGCAGAGAGACATTAATTTATAATTCAAGAATCGGCTGTGCCTATCTAACCCTCCCCCGGAGAAGGGGCCAGGCTGGGTAGGTGGTACCAGCCAGGGTGATCAAGGTAAGGAGGGGGCCCAAGGGGGCGGGCTAAGTCAGAAAGAGGAGTGACCAGGGGCAGAGAAGGGTGGAGACATCCAGGGTGTGAATGTAAAACAAGGACCACAAATGGATGCTTGAATATCAAGATACAGAAGCGGCGTCAGACACCAGCTTGTGCCTGAAGAGAAGATCCAGTCGGAGATCAGGTCCCAAGTAAATGCAGAGATGGTACAGGAATTTGGGAGCAAGGTGTGCATGAAATAGAAAGGTCTAGGCTTTTATCCGTGAACAGAGATGGGCATCTCAGAGCATCTTCTCGTGAGATGTGGCTGTGCGGTGCCAGGGGCGGAGGTCACTCTGCATCAAAGCACAGCATCTGGATAGGAAGGTCATCCACACGCAGACAGACTAGTCCTGCCCCTGGACAGTAAGTTACTGGGCAGGAACCATCCAATTCCTCTTCGTTATTCCAGCATCCCACATCGAACGTGGCAAAACAGTAGGTGGTTAGTGAAGATTTCCTGAGCAAATGGCTCAATAGATTCTCTAAATTGAGCTTCTCTCCTCATCACCAACCTTTCTTGACCTCTAGATTCCAAAGGAAGTTCTATTTGGATACAGAAATGTATTTGTGGAGGGACCCTCCTAGTCACCTCCCAATGGAAAGGCGCAAAGGCCTTAAGCTTGTTAAGATGGATGTCACCTTCTAATCTCAACAGAGAAAGGATACCAAACAGCAAAGCCACCTTGCGACGCACCCACACTGATACATGTTAACTTCTCCTCTCTCTTCTCTACTTCATTCCAACACTAGGCTGAGCTACTGGGAAGCTGCGTGAGCAGGAAACACAGGCCCCTAGGATGGCTTCCCAACAAGAGGCCTTAGGAAATTCTGAGTGATAATATTAGATTAGGTTTATCAAGCTACAATTTTATTGGAGAAATCTAAACCACAGGAATGGTATATATTGTGTTATTTTACGTTATTTTTGTTCCCCCAGCTTCCATATCATGGAAGAGTTTCAGCATGATTTTCCTCTCACATAAATAACAGTGCCCACTTCCTACAGCGCAGGGAGGGCGTTTCAGAGCGATTCCCACAGTGCCATCCTGTGGCCTGCACACGCAGCAAGGATGGAGGGAGCTGCTACATACAGTTTGGTATATGCAGGAATGCAAAAAAAGATAGAAACCAGGGTCATTGCTACTCAAGCTAAAAGCAAGTTGATTCACATTGTTGCACACTTACTGCCATGGAACTGTACACTTAAAATGGTGAAAATGGTAAATGTCATGTTATATGAAGTCTGAAAATTAAGTTCGTCAACTCATCCTAGGAAAAGTGCTACATACCTCATTGCTGAATATCACTATGATCACCTTCGAAGGACTCCCCTTGGGAAGTTATGCACCGACGCCAGTGCCTAGTCCACCCTTCAAAGCAATTTTGGAACCTTTTCCTGAAATGGCCCTCAGAGCTGTCGTCATATTACCTTTGGTGTCCTGAATATCATAAAAATGTCTTCCTTTCAATATTTACTTTATCTTTAGGTAAAGAAAGAAGTCATTGGGGGCCAGATCAGGTGAGTGGGAAGGGTGTTCCGGTACAGTTATTTCTTTACTGGCTAAAAACTCCCTCACAGACAGTGCTGTGTGAGCTGGTGCATTGCTGTGATGCAAGAGCCATGAATTGTTGGCGAAAAGTTCAGATTGTCTAACTTTTTCACGCAGCCTTTTCAACACCTCCAAATACTAAACTTGGTTAACTGTTTGTCCAGTTGGTACCAATTCATAATGAATAATCCCTCTGATAGCAAAATAAGGTTAGCAACATTGTTGCAACAAGTTGGCCAACTTAAGTCCAACCTCATATATACTTTGCCCTAGTAAAAATTTTTTAATGAGCAAATAAAATAAGGTGGGTGTGGAAAGCATCAGTATTTCCAGTTCTCTGCTCCCTCCAGGCACAAGGCAGGATGGTACTGGCCAGCCTCTATAAAGTTAGCAGTGGCCCCCTTCTTTGCTTTGATCAACTCAAAGTGAGTGGAAGAGACGGGGGTTGTGATTTGGTGGAAGCATTTAGGCACCAGTGTGCAGTTCTCTGTGCTCTCCTCTCCTGCTGTAGTATACTTGGTGCTGGGATGGTGAAATCACACGATGGTGAAGCCCTTGTCAGCCTGGGTCCTGTGACCAGGTTGAGCTAAGTCCCCCACGGTTGAAGCACACACACAAGAAATAAACGTTTGTTTTATAAACCTTTCAGCCACCGAGATTTGGTTACACTAATAGACACACACACACACACACACACACCTACAGTATAGCTTAGCCCATCCTGGTGAATACAGATACACTGCCTCACCTCAGTTACGGCAATAGGCTCTTGTCATGTGCCTGCAAAAGCCTTTTTACGCTCCAGCGTTAGTTCATTGCGTTGGCTAGCTGTGCAAACTCAAACAAATCCATACCTCTCTGAGTCTCAGATTTTTCACTTACGAGAGAGGTGCAGTAGAGCTTAAGTTAAATTTTATCCAACAAATACCTACAGAGAGTGTGGTAGTGCCAGGCATTATGTTGGGTGCTGGTTAATATGGAAAGTTCCTTCTATATCTGATAGAATGGGTCTGTCCTGACCAGCTACCTAAGACCGTCCTTCAGAACCTACTGCTGAAAACAAACCTGGGGCCAACCTCTGGTTTTGCCACTAGAGTGACTCTTTGGGCAAGTTATTACTAATCTGTCTCTCTCCATTTTCTTCTCATTCAGTTAAACAAAAAAAAAACAAAAACAAACAACAACAAAAAAAAAGGACATTTATTCCCACCTATCAGGTCTGTTGGGAGGTTAACTAAAATAGTGGTTAAATCCATTAGTGGTATTAGGTTGGTGCCAAAGTAATTGCGGTTTTTGAGATTATTTTTAACCTTTTAAACTGCATTTACTTTGGCACCAACCTAATAGAAGCAAACAGATCTGGTTCTGGTCATGGTGTGACCTCTTAATTGCTGTGTGACCTTGAGCACTTTACTTAGGCACTTTATGCTTCCCTCTAGTTTCTCTATCTATAAAGAGAGAATAGTCATGGCACCTCTACTTCCATTGGGTTTTAGTGAGAAACATTGAATTCTGGACACAGAGTGGCACACCATAAATGTTAATTATCCCCAAGACAGCTGCCTTATACAAACTAGGTTGTCTTATATATATATACAAAACAAAACTGATCATTATTTGAGTGGGTATTTCTCCCACTTTGCAAATAGGTACAGAGTCTCATTTCTCTCTATATTTCCAGTGCCTGTAAAGTAGGCAGGTTAAAAAATGGCTTGGGGTGGGATGGGGGGGACTGAATAAATTCATCATATTTTCTATTTTCTTCTTTCTGTCTTCATGAAGAAAACTCAATCTCTTGGCATGAGAAAGTCACAGGCTCTTCTGGAGACTGTCTGGGGTCAAAAATGTCACTTCTTACACATCTTCAGTCAGACTCTGCTTCATGCCTCCTGGACCCACAAACTGGAGAGAAGGGGGACGGGGAGGGTGGGAAGGAGCACACAAGCTCCCCCAAATTGTCCCAGTCTCTGGGTTGTGTTTTTCTGCAGTCTGAGAGGTTTTGTTTTTGGTTTAAAGAAACAAAACCATTTCCAAGGAAAACTCACTTTGTTACAGTGCAAAACCCTTTCACTGGTGATATGATTTCCTCTGCTGAGCTTTCAACTTTCTAAAGTCCTGTGAGGTTGGAATAGCTCTGGGGCTGTAAGTGCTCTTCCGGGTGTAAGACAGTTGCTCGTCTGTAGAACCCAGAGACGCGGCTCAGAGAAATCAATCACTCTCCCTCCAGCTTCCACTCAGACCATGTCAACAGCATCCTTGCAAGTGGACCCTCCATGTCTTCTTGCAAAAGCCTTCTCATACTCCAGTATCAGTTAATCATGGCAATTTCCTTGCAGAAAGTGTAGGTCTGTGGCCAAACACAGCACAGCTGAGGTCAGGACTGGCGAGGCAAGCCTCTCTCTATGGTTTTGTGGCCAACAGTTAGGGTTGCTTTATGACATCGGAGAGAAATATCAGTGTCCCTCATGGTGACTATTCGTCCTCACAATTCACGACCACAAAGCACTCCTGCGTTTCCTCAAACCCCCACCAATGTGTCGTGCAACTTGGGGATGGTCAAAGAAAAGATTTTCCTTTCTGTGATGGCTATGCCATAACAATATGTTGAAAAGCTGTTCTGTTCATCCTGGGTCGTGGAATTCGCTGACGTGAAATTCTCTTAAGTAACAAGAAGCCACCCCTCTAATCTGCACCAACACGGTGAGGAGAAGGGCTCATGGGACAACATTTTCCTTGTAGCTTGAGATGTAGTTCAGACCAAGGGCAGGATGCCACACTGAGATCAATTTTGGATTAACATAAGGCTGAACTTTCTAGTATAATTTTCTTTAAAAATGGGCCATTCGCCTTAAAGGGAGTACATTTCCTGTCACTGGCATTGTTAAAACAGACTAAACACCAGACAGAAAAGTTATAGAAAAGATTCAAACAAATGAATATTGACGTTAGATGACCTTAGTTATCCCTTTCAATCCCAAGGTGCCATAACTGAATTAAAACATGGTCATTCAATGAACAGTAAGCCCCTGATGTGTCCATTGTTCTCCTTGAAGTACCATGAGACATGCAGAAAGGTATGAGGTGCAAAGGTATGAGGTGCAAAGAGAAAAATAGCATCTCCAGCAGAGGCAAGAACAGAGAAAAATGTGAAGGGAATTAAGATTTATGAATCACCTAGTATGTTCCAAGTACTTTATAGGAAGTTTTACATTTAATGGTCCTCATTTTATAAATGATACTGAATCTCAGATTGACCTTGAAGCTTATTCTCCCCAAAACATGCTTCCAGCAGCTACAGAGCTGAGCCTCAAACACAGGGTGTCTTTGGCTCCAAAGCTTGTGAAATTTTTTGTTCCACCACAGAAACCGATAAACATTATGTTTTCCCAGGACCATGAGGAGACTGTGTTCTCTAAAGCAGGGCTGGGGAACAGTGGGAGATGAAGCTGATGTAGGGGTGCGGCTGTGGGTTGAGTTTTGAACTGATAAGGTAATCAATGGGGAATCACTCAAGTTCAGTTTATGTAAACACGAAGTTTGACAATGAAGTTCATGAACTTTTTGCAATGATGTTGCTAACCTTTTTTGCTATCAGAGGGATTATTCACTATGAATTTGTACCGACTGGACAAACAGTTAACCAAGTTTCCTATTTGGAAGTGCTGAAAAGCCTGCATGAAAAAATTAGACAACCTGAACTTTTCGCCAACAATTCATGGCTCTTGCATAATAACAATGTACCAGCTCACACAGCACCATCTATGAGGGAGTTTTTAGCCAGTAAAGAAACAACTGTATTGGAACACCCACCCTACTCACCTGATCTGGCCCCCAATGACTTCTTTCTTTACCCAAAGGTAAAAGAAATATTGAAACGAAGACATGTTGATGACATTCAGGACATCAAGGGTAATATGATGACAGCTCTGATGGCCATTCCAGAATGGGTTCCAAAATTACTTTGAAGGGTGGACTAGGTGCTGGCATTGGTGCATAGCTTCCCAAGGGGAGTGCTTGGAAGGTGACTACAGTGATATTCAGCAATGAGGAATGTAGCACTTTTTCTAGGATGAGTTTGCAAACTTAATTGTCTGACCTCGTACAATATAATTTGGAGCACCTACAACTATAACATTGCAGGAGGCATTAATATTAGTAAAAGAGTCCCTGTCTTCCAGGAGCTTACAAAACCGTAGGAAATAAAAGGGTTTCATTGTAACAATAGGCAGAGTCTGCTGTGTTTCATACCAGAAACAAGAGTACAAAGAGCAAAGATGGCAAACACACTGTAAATGCAGGTGTAGGTGGCAAGGGATGAAAGGGAGACAGGTGGCCCTCACACTCTCAGGCAGGTGATTACAAGAACGGCCACTCCTTAGAAGTCACATCTCTGTAGTGTAATTGTGCCTCCCCAAGCCACACCAGCCATAATGCAAGAGTAATCTTGTATTTCCCACCAAATTCTTCTCAATTACTTTGTGATGTCATCAGGGAGTCATAGTTCACTTGGCCTCTCAAACACAGGCATCTTGTCTACCACAAGCAGGGCCCACCAGCCCCTTTTTTTCCTGCATTAATTATTTACACTGAATGAATTCCAGGAGTTGGCTGATCTGGCTCCTTCATAATAATGATGACGATAATAACGCCCAATATTTACAGAAGCCCAATGACGCGGATCATTGAGGCACATTATCTCATTTACCCCTCACAACTCCAGATGAGAAATCTGAGGTTATGTGCCTTTTCCAAGGTCACACACCTGGTCAGTGTCAGAGCCGAGATTCAAACCCAGATCCTCCATCCTCCACCGTACCGCCTTGAGACCAAGGACGATGCCTTACAGAGCCTTACAGCATGGAGCACATGGCCTGGCATAGACGAAAACATGAATGTCTGTGGAAAGGGTTAAAAGAATACAAAATCAGACAGTCGAAGTCACATCCCTGAAGTTGTAAATATGTATATATTATATGGACATCTTTTAAGAGCAAGAAACGCATGTTAATGAACCAGGAATACTGAGGCGGTGAGAAGGGGGTCTAAGAAATGTTGGTGGTGGGCATTGGAGGAAGAAGAGGTGGGATTGCTGGGATCAGTAGTAAGTGGGACAGTAGTTCTCTGGACAGCAGGACAGACCTTCACTCTAGTTGCCTGTAAGAAGGCAAGAGGCGAAGGTGGTTGGAGATACGATGGTGGAATGAGAACTGGACTAGGGTGGCAACAGTGGGAAGAAAACTACTAGGTGCTACTGAGACAAACCAGGAGGGTGCATTCGAAAATTAGGGTGCGGGGCATATAGGAGTCCAGGATGACTCTCAGTTTTCCAGAGAATTTGATAAGAAACTTCTTGCCATTGCAATATTCTAGTCACACCTTGTATTTTTATAGCCCTTTATCATTTCTAAAGATACTCTGCATCCGTTCAATTCCTTCAATCTATTTAACAAATGAGACAACTAAGATGCAAAGGGTCTTTCCACTTTGATAATCGGTTCTTGCACCAACAGACAGCTGGGAGCAAAGAAAGTGAGGTAGCAGATATAGTTTATTAACTTAAAGGGAAAAAGTCCTGCAAGGAGCCAGATAATTTTGGCTCCCTGCTAAAGACTCTGTCCAAGAAGTGAATACACACTCAGAATTAGAGGGGACAGTCTCCACCTGAATAAAGACAGACCAGCAGGCTCTAAGACAAGGGCATGTGTCCAGACTCAACACTGAAGAAATGAAAAGTCGTGAGGAGAAAACTCCTGATGGAAGAGGGACAATGGCTGCACAATGTTACAATCTCTAACAAAACATGTTGGTTAACCAAACCCAACTTCCTTTGTGCAACCCCTGTCCTTCAAGCAAGGGACATAGCAGGAAGCCTTCAGAGTCAAGATGTTGTCTTAAGTCCAATTTCCATCTCCTTACATAATTTTCACTATGTGGAAACCACTGTCATTAGTAAAGTTCATGAGGGTTGGACAAATAATGACATAATCCAGTCAGATGGGTTATTATTACTAGAAAAAGAAGAGACAATCTTCATTCTTCCAACCTTTAATGAAACACTGTTTATCATTTCCTGTCAATGTTGTTCTTTTTCTTTTAATCACCATGTGTTAGAAGTTAAAAAAAGGACACTTATAAGGTTCCATTTAGAGTAACCTAACAAGCAAAACAGTTCTGGAGAATTCCATTTGTCCCTATGGCTGGAAAACGGGATGCCTTAGTCAATTTTTTTGATCTACCATATTGGAGTTTTTGTTCACAAATCTGTCTCCTCCTCCAGAAATAAGACCTGTCTTGCAATCAGGTACTACACACTTAGCAGATGTTAGCCCATAAAGATAGAGACTCAAAAAATGAATGATGAATGACAATATATATCAACTCAACTGACAAGCACGACTTAGCCTGGGTTACCGAATGCAGCTGTCTGAAGTATTCCTGCTTCCATTCCTGCTCAAAGCCAAGTGAAAGACACACATGTTCTGCTGACAGCAAGTTCATACCAAGTTCCTCCTTGATAAATACTCTCTTCTAATTTACCTCGTGAGGAACAGAAGCCAAGTAGAGCAGTTGCACTAGCCATGGCACTATGAGATTTATGTAACAGACTTTGGAACTACCCCTCTGTGTAACTGTGTTTCCTAAGAAGCTGCCATAATATGAATCGTTCTGCAAAAAAAAAAAAAAAAAAAAGAAAGAAAAGAAAAAAAAGAAAAAAATTTGCGTTGGTATGTGAGGTAGTGAGAATGGCTTGTCTCCACCCTACCACGGCCAGACCTGCTTATTTGTTAATTGCCTTACAACTATCCTCACATCACTTCATGTGGGTAAAACTATTTCCCACTTTGAGCTTTAAGCTTCCTGATGACCTGGGCCCTGTTTTTCTGTTTAACTTTTTGAACACTCAGGACAAGGGACAGAAAAGTCCACCCTGAGATGAAAGGAGGCAGGAGAAAAGTCCTCCCCCGTGGAAACCAAGGGCTGTTGGGGGGCTCTTTGGCTGTAGAATCAGCTCTCTGTACCCCGTTTTTCATTGCACAGTTCTGATCATCTCCATAAAGTTAGTCAGGTCATACAGTAAAAATTGTTCTTTATGCCAACACAGAATTTTAAGATACTCAGTTGAAATGGATTGCCACATTACTTGAAAACAGCTCTTCACTTTAAAAAGCAGCTCCAGACAGCCTGTTTAGATTTCCAAAACATCTGTGCCTATAATACTTGGAAGCACACCCCAATAGTTCTGCGGCCAAGCAGCTTAGAAAATAACACAAGAAGAATAAAACAAACTCTCCACGCAAAGGCTCCCTTTCTACAGCAACACTTGTTTCCTTTCTCTTTTATTTTTTTTTTCCAAAAAAGGCTCTGTCTCCAAGGCATTCTCTATGATGTGAAAAGAGATGGACAACAGACAGGTGGCTGGGGGTTGAAGGTGAGCAGTGGCCTCTTTCACTGCCATCTTTCCAGGAACCCATAGGACCAACTCCCAAATGACCCATGCATTTCCCTCCAGACATAAACTCATGACATTTTTTTCTTCAAAGAAAATCTTCCCAAATCTACTAGACCCTGTTCACAGAATGGCAAGTCTCAGAGTCAACGGTGGCCATCTATCAGGAATTTTCCCCAGGTTGCGGGTCATCTCCCCTCTCTGGGGGATGGGTCTTCCAATGATGGGAGCTTGAGTCACCTCGAGGTGCAGTCCAGGGCTCTTATTAGTTCCCCTTCATATTCCACACAAATTGCTTCCCTGTCACTCAAACCGTCAGATCCATTCTACCCTATGAAGCCTCAGAGGATAAATCAAATCCCTCTTTCCATGGCAGACATTCAACCATGCTACAATGGGTTGTAGGGCCTCCATGAGTCTTCGTCCCGGTTTCCTGAAACGGCCACATGTCATAGGGCTGTCAGGCTCGTCCCCATTCAGGCAGCCGCACTGGACATGCTCCCAGATAGGAATCAAATCCTCTGGAGGTGACATGCTGACTACAGAAGATGCTGGAACCATTACCTTCCTTAGCCTGTGTTCTTTAAAATACAATGACACCATCATCGCATCCTGTGGTTTATCTGGGTTTTCTCCTGCATTAACTGGCGTTGAAGTCACCTTCCCCTCATCTTGGACTTGGCTGATTTTTTTGAAGCATAGAGCTGATTTTCACTGCTGTCTCTGAAAGTTTTTTTCTTCGCAGCTTAAAGGCTTCATCAAGTCTATTGAAATGTTTTTGAATCTTGACTATGTCATCTAACATATCATCTATCCCTCCCAAATGTAGGGGGAAAGTGACTTCTTTGTCTTAATCTGAGCCCAAGATTTAAAAAAAAAAAAAAAAAGTACGTATACAACAGGGCCCAGGGAGGAATATACAACACTTCACAACATTTATTGAGTGTTTACCACATGCCAGGCTCTGTTCTAAACACTTCTCCTAAGTTAGCACATTTAATTCTCACCAGTAGGTATGATTAGCATCCCCACTTTATTGATGAGCAAACTGAGGCACAGAGAAGTTAAGTAACTTCCCAAGGTCACTCAGCTAGTAAATGGCAGAGGCAGGATTTGAGGCCAGGCTTTCTGGCTCCAGAGCCTCATCCACTGCTCTGTATTTCTCCTGCTAGTAGACTTCCCTTCACTTTGAGATCATTAGTCCAACAATCAGTGCTCTTTATGGATAACTGGTTAATTAGCTACAAGTCCAACGTGTGTACTATCACGTAACCTATTTCCACACATCCTGTCCATAGGAATACTTATAAGGAACTCTGTCCAATGCTTTTCTGAAGTCAAAATGTACTGTGTTTATAGCACCCCCTTGATCTGCAACTTCTATAAACCCATCAAAGAAAATGATCCATTTTGGAATGACTTGTTCTTAGAAGATCTATGTGGCTCGAGGGCTGGCCTGCCCACTCTCTGGCCCTTTATGCCCGGCTCCCCCTACCACTTACTTCCGGCCGCCCGTCCTTCTCACAGAGGGCTATTCTTCTGGGTCCAGTCTTTCTCCAAAACACTCCACGGCCCAGTCTAATTCCTTCGTGTTCTGATTCCATCTTGGAGCCTTTCTTTTCACATAGTATCTACAAGTGTGTTTTATAGAATACGCCGGCCAGTAATAGGTTTTGTCTTTTTAAGGCGTGGTTCTTGGGTTAAAATATATATATATAAAACAAGTTCATTTACTGTGGAGCTCTTAATAGGTTAATGTACATTGTTGAAGCTCTGAGTCGAGTGATATTCTATGTAGAATTTCCAATTAGTTGATCATGGGATCTATACTACACACACACACACACACACACACACAATCCTGTAAGGATATTGGGGTATATTAGAGAATAAGGTATATTTGGGCACCAATAACTATTTCCTGACTAAATGCTCACAGATCACCTGTTTATTAATACAGTCTAGAATTCTGTCAAGGACACAGAGAAATCTAACCAGGTCAGTGCCAGAATCTACCCGTTCTTATTTAAAAAAAAAAAATATATATATATATATATATATATATATATATATATATATAAAACAAGTTCATTTACTGTGGAGCTCTTAATAGGTTAATGTACATTGTTGAAGCTCTGAGTCGAGTGATATTCTATGTAGAATTTCCAATTAGTTGATCATGGGATCTATACTACACACACACACACACACACACACACACACACACAATCCTGTAAGGATATTGGGGTATATTAGAGAATAAGGTATATTTGGGCACCAATAACTATTTCCTGACTAAATGCTCACAGATCACCTGTTTATTAATACAGTCTAGAATTCTGTCAAGGACACAGAGAAATCTAACCAGGTCAGTGCCAGAATCTACCCGTTCTTATTTTTTTTTAAAAAAAAACACAGAATATTTTTATGTCTCCATTTTAATGGGAGTGATTTTATATGCATTCTTTTAAGTCCTCTAGGATGAATGTTCTCTGAGCTCGGAAATGTGAAATGAACTAATTCTTCTTAGCTAAATTGGGCCTCAGTTTCCCCTTAACTGTCTCTGTGCTTACCTTGGTAGATGGATGATTTTTTTTCTTGTGCCTATACCACCTTCAAGCCTTGCTTAAATGTCACACTCCCAAGGAAATAAAGCCTTTGCTGATCACCTTATTTCAAATGCCAATACCCTCCCACTACTCTCTACACCTCCCCCTTTCGGCATTACTTTTCTCAACACCTTCAAATGTAGTGTATCATTTACTTACTTGCTTTGTTTTTTGGCTGTGTCACTACAAGGAGATACTGCTGTATCTCTAACACCTAGAATAACACCTACCCTGTTTCCCTGAAAATAAGACCTAGTTGTACAATCAGCTCTAATGTGTCTTTTGGAGCAAAAATTAATATAAGACCCAGTATTATATTATATTACATTATATTATAAGACCGGGTCTTATAGTAAAATGAGACCAGCTCTTATATGAATTTTTGCTCCAAAAGACGCATTAGAGCTGATTGTTCGGCTAGGTCTTATGTTTGGGGAAACAGGGTAGCACCAAACCCAGCTCCAGAGAGAAAACCTCACCCATCCACGTCTATCAATTCACATCAGTTTCATCTCCTTGTCTCTTATCCACCTTTTGGTGGCTCTTCCTAAGTCTGTACTTCACATTATTGATTCTGTTTTCCAAATTATAACATCATCTCCTCATTGCTTCCAATATGGATTTTAACTAAGCGATTGCATATTCATTTTCCATCATTTTACAATTTTCTCTCCCCCTCCAATGTATCCTATACCCTTGTCTTTGTACCTCAACGTTCTGTCTTTTCAGCCAGTTGTCTCCTTAGAATTTTCTGCTCCTTTGCTCAAGAAGTTGTGTCTCCTTGCCTTTCACCAAAGATGCAAGGAATTTGCTGAAACTTTATTCTGAATCCTTCCGTATTTCCTTTTCAGAGCATGATTTTTCATTCTTTAAATAAAATATAAAGGAGTATGTGTCATTTATGTGTCCTATATAAGGGATATTTATTAAATAAGTACACAAGTCCCTACCACTTTGTTTTAAAAATAGGACATTCTCAGTGTCTTTGAAACTACCCTGAGTGACCATTTTTCTTCAGGAGAGTATTGGCTACTTATGCTCATTTTGTTCATCCATTTCAATTTCAGAAATAGCTAATCAGGGGCTGGCCCGGTGGCTCAGGCGGTTGGAGCTCCATGCTCTTAACTCTGAAGGCTGTCGGTTCGATTCCCACATGGGCCAGTGGACTCTCAACCACAAGGTTGCCGGTTCAACAACTCGAATCCCGCAAGGGATGGTGGGCAGCGCCCCCTGCAACTAAGATTGAACACAGCACCTTGAGCTGAGCTGCCCCTTAGCTCCCAGATGGCTCAGTTGGTTGGGGTACAAGCTCTCAACCACAAGGTTGCCAGTTCGACTCCCACAAGGGATGGTGGGCTGTGCCCTCTGCAACTAGTAACGGCAACTGGACCTGGAGCTGAGCTGCGCCCTCCACAACTAAGACTGAAAGGACAACAACTTGAAGCTGAACAGCACCCTCCACAACTAAAATTGAAAGAACAACAACTTGACTTGGAAAAAAGGCCTGGATAAAGCCCTGTTCCACTTCCCCAATAAAATCTTAAAAAAAAAAAAAAAAGGTATTAAAAAAAAAAGAAGAAATAGCTAATCAAATTTCTAAATAGCTAACCAAATCCCCTGTTTAGAATTTTATTAGAATTACATTGAATCTGTGAGTTGATTTTGGGGAAATCAACAACTTTACAATGTCAAGTCTTCCTGTCTGGGACCATGATATATCTCCATTTATTTAGGTCTTCTTCAATAGCTTTCAATAAATATTTATAATTCTCTCCATAAAGAACTTCCATATCTTTTATTAAGTCTACTCCTAGGGGCTGAACTTTTTGGGGGGCAGGGGGACAAAAGGGGATATTATAAATTCTTTTTGAGGGGGAGGAGGGAGGAATTCCTTCCCCGATCTGAGTGTTTCCTTCCACGTGGAGGGAACTTCACCTGTGAAACAGTCCTGGCCTGTGTCCACCCCTCACTCATGCTGGCTCTGAGGGAGAAGAAGCAACGTAATCTGATTAATGGTTTGGAAGGATAAACGTGGCTTTCCTGCCCAGGCCCCTTCTTCTTCTTCCCTTCCTCTTGGGAGCTGCTCTGTCTAGGAGAACATGTGGTCTTGATTACCCCAAGCCATGCAGAAAACTTAACAGAAAAGACCCTTCCCTGACAGAAGAGGCCTTCCGAGCTCCTACGCTGCTAATGACTCATTGGCTAAGGCTGTCTAATTCTGGAATTCAGGATTATGACTCTTAGGCACGAATGTAAGCCACGTTCTCAAAAGTCAATGCAATAGATAACAGTGTTTCGGCCTCTATCTGCCTATTCTTTTGTCTGATTCAGAACCCAGGCGAGGAAGAAATTAACTGGGCTCTCGTCAACTTCAACATGAATTTCAAACTGAATGCAGCCATTGTACAGACACACAACAGACTTTTACATATTGATCTTTGATTTGACAAACTTCATAAATCGTTTATCAATTTTAGTAACTTGCCCACAGATGTTAGTTTTCTCTATTGATAAGAATGTCAACTGCATAAAATAGCTGCATTTCTTCCTTTCCAAACTTTGTAAGTTTTTTACAATTTTTGTCTTACTAGCTGGATAGGCCCTGTGGAAAAATGTTGAACGAAAGTGATGACAGACTGCATCTTTAGAGGATTTGCCTATAAAACGGTTTGAATGTGGTGTTTTCTTTTTAGGAAAAATTTTAAATACTTAATTCCTTAAATGGTTATAAAAACATTCATATTTTCGGGGTTTTTTTCTTGGATCAGTTTTGGTAAGTTTTTACAATGTTCAGTCCAGGAATTTTCCCACTTACATAAGTTTTCAAATTTTATTAGCATAAAATTGTTTTTATTATATTCTCTTATATTCCGTTATTCTTTATATAGGTCATCTCTTCTTTTCTCTTGATCAATCTTGCCAGAGATTTTATATTTTTATAATTTTTCCCAATGACTCAGCTTAGGCTTTATTGCTTTTCTGTCTTAGTTTTTAATTGCATTAATTTTAGTTCCTATGTTCATAATTTCCCTCATTCTACTTTCCTTGGCTTAAATTTTTTTTCTAACTTAATTTACTAATCATCACCTAACTTCTCTTCTAATGTAAACATCTGAGGCTATAAATTTCCCCCTGGATGCAGATCTATACCCCACAAGTTGTTTTATTGTCATTATTCCTTTCAAACTTTTAGCCATTTTATTATAAAACAGAAACAGAAAACCACATAAACGAAATGGATAGCCTAATGAAATATTATTAAAGTCAACATTCTTCTACCCAGCATCTAGATCAGAAACTAGAACTTTGCCATGGAGGCCTCCATGCACCCTGACCCACTTGCAATGACCTCTCCCTCAAAAGTTTCTATATCACAACTTTTATGGTAATCATATTCTTATGTTTTTAATGTGCAGTTGTTTTCACCCAAGTATGCATCCTTATAACGTTTAGTCTTGCTTATTTATCCAACTTTGTTAGTTAGTTCTTTTAACTTTCTCTTACCCTACAGTTTCCCCTCCATCTTTCTTTTCATTATAATTTATCTATTGAAGAACCTGAGCCTTTTGACCTGTAGAGTTTCCTACAGTCTGGAGTTTGCTGATTGCAAACTCATGGTGGACTACAGCCTGTTCCTCTGTCCCTTGCATTTCTTAAAAATTAGCAGCTGGGGCAGCCGGTTGGCTCAGTTGGTTAGAGCACAATGCTCATAACACTAAGGTTTCTGATTCACCCTCCACAACTAGATTGAAAACAACCACTCGACTTGGAGCTGATGGGTCCTGGAAAAACACACTGTTCTCCAATATTCCCCAATAAAATTGTAAAAAGATAGCAGCTGGATCTACAGGCGTGGTGAGATTCAGGTTTGATCCCTTTGGTAAGATTCTAGACCTATAATGCCTGGTTGTCTCTCTTTCTGTGACATTAGCAACCATTGATACTTAGTGCCTAGGTCTATTAATTCATTAGCAATAGCAGTATGGTGATATTCTAATCCCATCATTTTGGTTTATTAGCTGGAATCATTTTATAAAGAGATGTTTCCTTGATTTATTATCTGGTTACCCAGTGCCACAACTCATTTAGGATGGCAGAATAAATGATTACTCTTTCCCCTTATTTACTAATTTTAAGGTAATACATTGATTTTTTGTCATCACTCAAAAGTGACTGATTTTTTTTAATATCATTATAAACTCAAGAATTTAAACATATTCCCTTTCTAATCCTTATTAATGCTCGAGTGATCCCTTCTTTGGTTAATAGGAGTCTCTTCAAGTTGGCTCCTGAGCTTTTTGATAATGACCTTAATGATCTTTGTTACCTTCCTTGCTATTTCATAAGACATCCCAGGTTAATCTAATACATTTCCCCCCTAGAGTTTGAATCAGCTATTTCTCCAAGAAGCACTGGTTTCTTTTAGAAGAAAATGGTCATTCAAATTGTATTCTAGGTTCCAACAATAATATGGCCTTTTTTTTAGGACTGTCAGTAGAGACATTTCAGTGGAGATCGAGTATATGTATAGTTTTTCCCTTCAAGGACACAGAGGATAATAGAATTACAATATCCTGTTACTACTCATTTGCTTTCTCTCACATTTCACACATTCCATCTTTCAGCATAACAATATCACTACAGCCACCACCAATTAGGATGTAAAAATATATTTGCATATGCTATCCTCATTCTAGCCCAATATTTTTTGTCATCCTACATATACATTGTCAAAGACTGTAGCCATTACATATTTGTGTAGCCACCGAGATCCCCCTTCAAGGGAGCTGAGTTGTAGACACCTACAACTGGAAGCTGCATCAGGTCTCCCCCAGCTGCAGAGAGCCCTTCCTGAGATTATGCCCTTATTAGTGCAGGCTTTACCTGGTGATTAAGTGAGGTGGAGTATAAAGGCATGGCCTCTCTTTGGCCTAATGGCAGCTACTCTGATGGTCAACACTGGCTCCAGAGCTTCCCGCCAGGTCATGTAAGCCTTTGTTGGGCTTGCATGATCGTTAAACTTCTTTCCATGCCCATTTCTGCTTTCTCCCCCTCACTTCACAGGTATCGGTTCCTAATAAACATCTTGTGCCCCAAGCTCTAGCTCAGGGTTTGCTTCGGGAGAACCCAATCTACAACAGCTAGAATCAGAAGTGATCTGAGAATGCAGGCGATAAGATGCTATACTATTTTGGAAGAGAATCACTCACTGCTTGTCTGGCAATGAGGAGAGTGGCTGAATCGCAAAAATAGTTAAATGCATGGTAGGTAGGTCTGTTGTGACAAAATCAGGGCCCTCTGGGAAAAATCTGAGACCTTGAAACAGGTGATAAGGACATCTGGGTCACTGGTCCTGAATATTTTGACTCCTAAGAATTCTTTGAAGCAGCTGGCCTTGCAGATGTAGCCCATCCCTTATTAAAAGTCAGCATGGTCCCCCTTACCTTCCACCCACTGCCTTGCTGGAAAAGAGTACAGACGCCTTAGCTCTGCAAAGTAACATGTGTCCCTCTTAGTAACCACCCAACCTCTTCTCCTAGCCACTCAGTATGCCTAGAACTAGGGTTGAGTTGCAGCAAAACTCAGAGGGATATGTGCTGGGCCTGGCAAGGGAGAAAAGGGTTTATACACCCTCAAGACCTAACCAATGTGTTCTGGGAGAAGCTTGCATAGGTCTCTGGATTCTGAGAGTGACTGATCAAAAGTCCAGAAGATAAAATTGGTCAGGGAAGGGTTCATTGACTAGGGAGCGTCCTACTGAGACACAGGATAAGTTCGTAACTGGCTGAGGGATTCCAAATATTTAGGATCAGACTTAGGAATACTCACTGCTTTGCACTGGTCTCCTATGAAAATGCATACCAGTCAATGGGGGAAACAAATTCAACTCAACTGTCCAAGCTAAGTGTGTGATCTCAGGACAATAGTTACATAGCACAACCTCTTCCTCCCTCCAACCTTAGCCCCTGCTCTACTTCGCTCAATGTGGAGCCCAGCATTCAAAGCTTCTTCCTAGGTCTCCCCCCAGTGACAATACCTCCCCCACCCCCTATTGTCAAGTTCTTGAATTTCTTAGCAGTTTTTCACGATTGCAGGAGACTCACATACAATTGCTGGTTTATGGGTCAAGGGGAAAACGGAGAAGCCTTTTCTGATTGGGCACCCTGCCCTTGGGTGCATCAGAAGTCCTTCTGCTGTCAGGATTAAGTCCAGTCAGCTCTTCCTCAACCTTCTGAGACATCCAGGCCATTCAAGAGTTGCTCATGTTTCTTTCCCAATATTCGCACTATTCAGTGAATGAGAACAAGCGTATTGCCTCCGGGCCAGAGCGTTGATTCCTACATCAGTCCACCTGGGTAGGTAGCTACAAGAAACCTCACGCTGATTAATATTGCCTGCCAGGCGTGTATTTTAAGAACCTTATTCAGATGAGTAACAAACGAACTTTCCCTTACTATCTAAATGACTGTGGAATTGGTCAGGCTTGGGAGCTCTCAAGATTGTAGCCTCAATGACAGAACGATTAAATAATTGTACAGTTCAGCCACCTTTCTCAAGGATGATGGACAGGTGCAAGTCTTCAGTGTTGGACGAAAGAGATCTGTCATTGGACCTCAGGAAAACAGTCATATAGCACAAAGTTACAGGTGACACCAAGCTAGGCAGAGCCACTAATGAGTGGACTGACAAATTAAGATTCAGTGGGCAAGAACAGTGGCCTGAGACACACAAAAGCGGGGGGTGGGGGAGGAGGGAGATTGTTAACTAATGATAAAGTTATCTGCAGTTAGATTAAAACATTTATATTATAAAATATAAAAATCTTGCTTACTGTAATAGTCTAACCTAAGCAAGCCCTTAGGTGATAGCAGTTTCTGAAGGGATAGTTTGTGGTTTTAATTTCTCAGACACTAAATATAATTGTGCCATCTGATTAGAGATTTAAAAATGTAATGCTATCAGCCTAAATGCAGAGCAAGGGAGATTTTAACCTTCCGTCCTAAGCACTGTTAGAATTCTCCTGGGATAACATTCAGGTGACACCCTTGGAAGACACTGGAAAATGTGGGGCTCTTTAGTGAAGAGCAACCTGGATTGCAAAGGATCTAGAAACTATCACAGGAGAAACAAGCAGAGAAACCAGGTTTACAGAGGCTGGAAAAGACAAGGTCTCTATCTTTAAATACTTAAAGTGTTATCAGATGAAAGAGGGAGATTTCCTCTGCTTGCTCCATTCCACAGAACTCCAGCCAATGAAACAACGTTTTGGGCAGGTGGACTTAATTCACCTTATAAGAGGGTGTCTAATCAACTGCAGCTATGCCACAAGGGCATGGGCTTCCCTATAAAGCGGTGAGCTCTCGGTCACGGGAATTATTCGAGAAGAGTCTGGATGGCCATTTGTCAGGGAGTTATCCAAAAATTGGGGGGGGGGGAGTGGGAGTTGGACACAGTGGCCTCCAACTTTGAGAAGCTATGATTTAAAAATTATTTCCCACTAGGGTTTTAATGACTAATACGTAGAGCACGATATTATGTGACAAAAACGATGACTAACGGCAGAACGGCAGGCATTCTCACAGTCATTATCGCAGGGCTGACAGGAGATAACATTTTTGTGTGGGGCAGGGCAAGGAGAGTCTCCTTAATGCTTTTTCGCTGAGACAACTTCATTATTATAGAAGACGTGCTTCAGTTTATATGCTTGACTGCACCCGTATCTTTGTAAGACATTGGAGAGAGGGAGCAAAGAAGGGAGAAAGGAGGGAGTTTTATCATATGAAGCTTAATCCCACACATTCGCGTATGTTATTTCATTGAGTCCTTGTGACAACCCCAGGGCAATAGAAAGCATTATACCCAGTTTACAAATGAAGATACTGACACTTAGAGAAGAGCCCAAGATCACACAGCTTAAGGATGACAACACAGCGACAAAGACGGGAAAAAAAGGACAAATGGACTTTCTGATGGAGAAAGTCTTTCTTATGGAATTCCAGATGAGGTGGAATGAGCTTTAAAGTGTCTCTATTCTAACCACCCATCAGCTACACCACATTCTTATTAGCCTTAGAGAATTAGGTATGTGCCCTTGGACTGAAGGTCAAACCCAGTAACAGAAGAATGAAGCTGACCTTTAAAACCTAATGGCTCTAAGTGCTCTGCTCTCCCCACCCCTCCCCACCTAGTTTAGACCAGGCTCCTGCTGCAGACAGACACCCAATACAGATGAACAGGAGTCCAGCCCTGAGGGCAGAGACCCCAGCAGACTGCCCCCACTCCATAGTATCCTGGTATCGCCATTAGCCTCTGGAAACTGATGGGATTCCAGGCCAAATCTCAGGCTTTGCCAGGCCAGTCCAGACACCCAAGGAGCTGTCTCTGTTCCAAAGCACCTCAAACCCCTGCACCCCAGGGAGCAAGTCTCAATAGGAAAGAATGTAGTATTCTCAATATTTGTGGCGTCAATTCCATTTCTTTCTCTGAACTTCCTGATGTTGCTGTGGATACTCCATACTGCCTCAGAGAGGAGGCCCCAAGAGTCAGTACTTTCTGCCCCATAGTCTCCTCTCTTCCCTCAGGCAGTCCGGTCTCGGAGCCAGTGCAGGCAGCAGAAACTCACACCCTCCTGGTGTGATTCACTGGCCTGTCACTACCCAACTAGCGACACATCCTGGCTTGAAAATAAATTTTTAATCTTCAAATCTGTGAAGAGGAGCCAAGGAGAATTGAGTGGCATGAGAAAGAAAAAAGAGAGGAGAAGGAGAAAGAGGAATATCTTGGTCTCTAGGATCCTTCAGAGCAAGGAGCAACAGTAGATTTGGCTAGTTCTCTGAAGTCTAAAACAAGCTCTGCAAGACCTCAGATGACTGTGGCTGTCCAGTCTTCCTGGCTTCTGTCGTGCTGTGCAAGGGTCTGCAAAGAACACAATGCTGTGTAACATATCTCCTGTCCATAGAAAGCTCGTGCCTCCTGCTAGAGCCTTCTTGAATTCTCCAGGTCACACTGGCACCTTCTACCATGACCCTTTAGCATTCTACCTGTTCTCTTCCCATTGAGTCTCACCCTGGAAGTGGGTCACTGCTTACGCCTCTCACTACGCTAGGAGTTCGTGAAATCCAAGAACCATATTTTAATCATCTTTATATCTACAAAGCATTTAGCATAGTGCCTGTCATACAATACATAGCTGTGAAATGAAAGCAGTCTTACTGGGGAGATGAAAGACACATAGGAACAAATAAGAAGTGCATGCTAGGCAGGCACGTGTCGCATAAAGGGAAGAACCCCAGGTGGTGAGTCAGCTCAGCTGGCTCAGATTTCAGCTCAGCCATTAATAGCTGTGTAAACTTGAATAGGTTGCTTCCTCTCTCTGGGCCTTGCCAAGGCACCTAAGCTTCTATGTCTGTCAAATTAAGGGGCTTGTAAAGGATTTCTGGAGACCTGCAGAAAGAGGTTCAGAGATGGGTAGGGTCCATGAGATGGGCAACAAAGTTCTGTGTGAACTCACTGCCTTCTGGTGGTCCCCTTCCCCCGAACTTCTCCCTTTGGAGGGAGGGCTGTCCCTTCAGGATTATGTCTCCCGGCTCCTTTGCCACCAGGAACTGGAGGGCCATAGATGGAGGTAATCTCTTAGCAAAGATCTGCTCCCATGGGCATCTCTCCATACTATACCGTGCACTTCTTGCTTAAGAAAGAAAGTGTTTTGGTTTCCAAATTCCTGAATATATGCGTTTTCCGCCATTTTGAAAATTAGGACATCTGCCCACCCCAAGTTTTAAAGCACTTAAAATCCTATAATCACATCTGCAATTGTATTCACCCCCTGGGATGTAATTCATCTGTCTCTGAGGTTTTGCCTCCTTGGGAGATGCTGCATGTTCTCCTGCCAGCTCTTCACCTCTCTTGAACCTCAGATCCTGTGTAACTGTGAAAGCTCCACATTTTTTCTATGTAGAAGACATCCTCCTTAATGGGGAAAACGAATACAAAAATAGAATCTGAGTAGTTCTGGATTCTTTCTGTAGTCCATTAACATTTCACCATCTGTCCCAAAAAGCGGGTTTGTGACTTCTTTGATCTGCCTTTTGCTCTGATTTTTGTTGTTGTTCTTGTTCTTGTTTTCAGCATGATTTGAAAACTTCATTTCCTCCAGCACTTTTGGAATTCTGACTCTTCGTAAAGGTCTCTGCTAACCATGGACAGGTCGCTTCCTTCCAGGTCCCATGGATAGGCCCTTAGAAAGCTGAACAAGGAAAACTCCTAACGTAACCACTTATTTCTAAAGGTTGCTTTCCTTTTCTTTCCATTTGAGTGGTCACGTTATAATCCTTAGACTCTCCCAGACTTAAATCTGCTTCTACTTTTCAGAGCCCTGGATTTACATCTGACTTTCTGTGACAGGCGTGTCCCTAAATCTGGGAAAGGTGCCAGGATTCCCATCCTTGGCTACTTCTATCTAAGACTGTTTCCCTCAAAATTTCTATCATTTTCTTACCTTCAAAATCAATTGTTTCTTATTGATCACCCTTGAGTCTAGAGACTGGAAGAACTCTCCCAAATTCAAAACAGTGGCAGTATTCTGGGGACACAGAACTAAGGTCAGGGTACAGAGTGAATTTCACTTCATCTAAAAACGGTTTACTTCTCCAATAAACATCGAGGGCAACTATCTCAAAGCAGTAACATTTCTTCATTTCAGGGTCAGTTAGTACGTTCATTTTTGTTAGATTATTCCAAGTATTTTTTCACACGTTTGTTAAAATAAAATCATAACACATTTAAAAAATGAATTCCAGAATGACAGTTCACCTCACTGCTTCCTCCATTTTCTAAGAGAGAGATTGGTAAAGTAATATCACAATTTCCCAGACGTTCTGCTTCTTCAGATATTTCAGCTTCACCTTTCTGGGCGTATCCGTCACACTTGCTAGACATACATAGCTCCAAAAGCACTGCTTCTCTCCCCACTCTTTCTCCACTGTTGCAGTCTTTCTGTCATTCATGTGGTCCTCAGCACTCCTTTTGTTCCCTGTCTTCCTTCTCAGCACACAGTGTATTCTGACTTCTGTCTTACTTTATGTCTTCGACCTTGTCTAGGAGCCTGAAGTCATTTACTCTTTCTAATAAGTTAGGACATAATGGCACATTACTTGGATCCTTTTGTCCTTTCCTTCTGAAAGGCACATGCTTTCACTTTGAGCCCACATCAGTGGCGACCACTTTTCCTCTGTGACAGCTAGCCAAGACAGGTTTCACCAGAAAAGCTTCCCTAAACCACAGACTGTTATCAGGGTGAGGGGGCACGAGACACCTGGACACCTGGAAGTGACCCCCACACCCAGAAGTAAAGGAAAGAAAAAAGGAAAGGGGATAAGGCAAAAAGACCAACTTAACCGACTTTATAATTTTCCCCATGTCAATTCTCTATAGAGCACATAATAAAATAGAAGTCGTTAAACCAAGATAGGACCCACATAAAAAAAATTTATGAAGGGAGCTGTCTGTGCAAGACCTACAGCAGATGTGAAGTTATTCAAAAACAAATACTCAGCCAGGTGAGGAGGGAGGGTTTCCTAGTGCACAGAAAGTAACCATAGCAATGGGGGAAGACAAAGGTAGCATCATTCAGTCCTAAAATTATTCTCTCCTTATGGAATCTTACAAATCTTCTTCAACTGCCCCAGGCCATAGAGAGCAGGTATTCTGTAATATACCATCAAGGCAAGAAAATTTACAGGAAAGAAAAGGAAGCAAAGTCCTTCTTTCTTTAGGTCCAGCATTGCACAAATGCACAGAGTAAATAGCAGGCCAAGAATTATGACTGCAGTAAAAAGGGGATGGCAATTCTGTATCTTAAACCAATTGTAGGCAGAGAATCATAAGAGAGTACCTCTGAGTTAGTGTAAACCCTTGGGAAACCCGGTATATACATACTGTCCTGAATCAATCTGATACCCAGAAGAGAACAACAGAGGCAGAGGCCCAAAACTAGAATCCACCAGGAAAAAATGCTACTTCATCACTCCTGGCTCAGGATTTCACTACTACTCTACAGAGCATGGCTTTTTATGGTGAACACCAGGATCAGAACTGTACTACTCTGTTGTTGTTGTTGTTGTTTTTAACTTAGCATGTATGTATTTTGGAGTACCCACACATACACTCAACATGTTCTTAAATCAATTGCTTAATAAATTCTACATGGTTCATTCCATAGTATGGGTTCGCTCCTATCAACTCATCTTCTTGTAGCTTTTGTTGAAAGTCAACACAAAACAGTGTGGCCGGATGTTGTTAAGAATAACCTAAAATGGGCCCCAGTGACATTTGCAGTGCAAGCTGTAGTGCCAAAAGAGGGAAGCTCAGTAAAGCTGCGACCCTTAACAAATTCTTACCTCAATGAGCCACATGTGACACCGAACAGGATATTAAAACTTTTTAAAATTCATTTTCCATCAGGATGGCATTTAAAATATAATTGAAAAAGATGGGATTATTATTGCATAAAATGCTAAATGATAATAAGAGCTCAAAATAATAGTGGAGATACCATGGAACAATACATGATTCATTGCTAAATGAATGGTACCGATCATAGTTGCTGCAGGATATCAGAAAAGCAATAAAGAAACCAAAGAACTACATAAATAGAGATATATCCCATGTTCATGGATAGAAAGACAATATTGCCAAGATGTCGGTTCTTCCCAACTTGATCTATAGATTCAATGCAATCCTAGTCAAAATACCAGCAAATTATTTTACAGAGATCAGCAAGCTTATTCTAAAGTTTATATGGAAAGATAAAAAACCCAGAATAGCCAACATAATATTGAAGAATAAGAACAAAGTTGGAGGACGGCCACTACCTGACTTCAATAAAGCTACAATAATCAATACAGTGTGGTATTACTGGAAGACTAGACAAATACATTCAGTGGAACAGAACAGAGTGTCCAGAAATAGATCCATAAAATAGAGTGAACTGATCTTTGACAAAAGAGCAAAGACAATACAATGGAGCAAAGATAGTCTCTTCAACAAGTGGTGCTGGAACAACTGTACATCCACAGGCAAAAAGATGAATCTAGACACAGACCTTACACCCTTTGAACTCAGAATGGATCATAGACCCATTAGTTTATAGCACAAAACTATAAAACTTCTAGAAGATAACAGGACAAAGTCTAGATGACCTTAGGTATGGTGATGACTTCTAAGACACAACACCAAAGACACAATCATTGATAGAAATAATTGATAAGCTGGACTACATTAAAATTAAAAACTTGTGCTCTGCAAAAGACAATAGCAACATAATGATAAGACAAGCTGCAAACTGGGAGAAAATATTTGCAAAAGACACATCTGATAAAAGACCGTTGTCCAAAATACACAAAAAATTTCTTAAAACTCAACAATAGGAAAACAAAAAACCTGATTAAAAAAAAATGGGTCGAACACCTTACCAGACACCTAACCAAAGAAGACATATAGGTGGCGAATAAGCTTATGAAAAGATGCTCCACATCATATGTCATCAGAGAAATGCAAACTAAAACAGCAATGAGATACCACCCCACACCTATTAGAATGGCCACTAAAATCCAGAACACTGACAGTCAAATGCTGGTAAGGATGTGGGGCAGTAGAAATTGCTGGTGAGAATGTAAAATGCTACAGCCACTTGGGAAGATAGTTCGGTAGTTTCTTATAAAATTAAACATGCTGTTATCATATGACCCAGCAAATTGTGCTCCTTGATACGACCCAAAGGAGATGAAAACTTCTGTTCACACAGAAAACTGCACATGGATGTTTATATCAGTTCTATTTATATTTCCCAAAACTTGGGAGCAACCAAGATGTCTTTCCATGGATGAATGGATAAACTGTGGTCTACCCAGACAATGGACTATTATTCAATGCTAAAATGAAATGAGCTATCAAGCCATACAAAGATATGGAGGACCCTTAAATGCATATTACTAAGTGAAAGAAGCCAGTCTAAAAAGGTGCATACTGTATGATTCCAACTCTATGACATCCTGGAAAAGGCAAAACTATGGAGACAGTGAAAGATCAGTGGTTGACAGGGGTTCGGGAGGGCAGAGATTGCTAACAGGGCAGAGCCCAGAGGATTTTTATGGCAGTGAAAATATTCCCCTTGATATTATAATGATGGATACCTGTGATACATTTGTCCAAACCCATAGAATGTAGCACATCAATAGTGAACCCAAAGGTACACCGTGGACTCTGAGTGATTATGATGGTGTCACTGTAGATTCATCCTTTGTAAAAAATGTCTGATTCTAGTGAGTTATGTAAGTAGTGGGGGCGGCTATGCACATGTACCTTTACATGAGGTAAAGGGTGTATGGAAAATCACTGTACTTTCCTCTCAATTTTGTTGTAAAGCTAAAACTGCTCTAATAAAGTAAAGTCTTAAAAAAAATAGTTGTGCACTGAAAAAGGAATAAAAGTTAATTTATTATGATGAAAACCAAGGATAAATTTCAGGGAAAGACAGTGAGATACATGTGTATTGCACAAATATGAACCTAAAGGTATGCATTATAAGTCGTAGTAATAATAGGTTCCCTTTATTGCACGTGGCTTTAGGACTTCAGAGCTCCCAACACTTACTTACATATATTTCACTGGATATTCACAATATTCATGTGCAGTAAATCCTCACTTAATGCTGTCGGTAGGTTCAGCGACTTAAGCAAAATGAGTATAACGAAACCAATTTTACTGTAGGCTAACTGAGAGTAAAGTTCCCACGGCATCACCAACATTACGACAAAACGACGTTGAACAAAATGACATTTTTCAAGGATAGGCTGTCCAAAAGGCAAGATCCGTGTTATCTTCACTTTACAGATGAGAAAACGAAGGCTCAGAATCTGACTCCTAATCCGGGGGTCCTTCAAGGGCCAAAGGGCCAAAGTAATTTAACAACTTTTTCAATTAACTCTCTAGCCTTTATTGAAAACTTCCCTACTTGTGGTCAAAAAGACTCACAACCTTTGGCTCAGGAAACCTGGGAAATAATCAGGAGATTCTGGTACAAGGGATAAAGCACAAATGCCCTGTAAATTACAAAATTCTACCAAATGTTAGTGGCGGTTGACGTTGTCTTTTAGGCACCATTTCCCAAGTCTTTGAGCCAGAGATGGAAATGCCATTCAGTTCCAACTACAGCCCAGTCAGTGAGACATCCCAGGCCCAGCTGAGCAAGAAGTCAAGGCCGGCTGAGGTGTCCCCTTCCTCCATCGATTCCTTATGCCGCCAGAGCCAGTGCTGAAGGGAGGAAATTGCAGCCGTCTCATTTTATGACCTTGATGGTGTGGCTGAAGGATTTAAAACAGCCACCCCAACCAACCAGGGAGGCTGGGCGCTTTGGGAATCCTTCTCTTTATGTTTTATTGACTTCTGTCCCAGTCTCTGTGGAAGTGATAAGACCAGTCCTTCCGGGCAGCTGCCTCTGCCAGGCCTGTCAACCTGCTCCAGATCTGAGGTCAGGGGCTGGGGCAGGAGCAGTGTGGGCCCAATCTAGGGTCGTAGGGCTCACAGTACACTTTCCTCAGAGCCTAATATACAAAGTATTATGTCGTACAAACTACGTGATTGAGCGGGGCTCCAGCGTCAGCCAAATCTAAACTCAGATCCAAGCTCTGCCCCTGGCTAGCTGTGCAATTGTGAGCAAACTACTTAACTTCTCGAAGCCTCAGTTCCTTCTTCTGTAACATGAGGAGAGCAATCCCTACCTCATACCGTGTCTGTAAGGATTTAATGAGATAATGTGGGTACTGAGCATAAAACCTTGCACAAAATAATTGCTAACTATTGCTATTATTGTAGTAACAACTATTACCAATTATTATTAAGGGTTTAAAAATGCCAATGAATTGGTCAGAGCTGAATGAAGGGAAAGACCTAGGAAAGTCTGGGTCCAGGATCTTTGGGGCAACCTATCAGAGTGCTGATTGTCCTTCTCTCTTTGAAATAGTTGGGAGCAATTTTTGTTTGGGCGGGGGGGATGCGGAGGCAAGTCATGGAAAGCATATAAAGTACATTTATTTTCTTCTAATTTTTTTTAATTAAAAAAAAAGGAAAAGTTAGAAAAAAGCCTCCACTCTTCCAGCACCCAATGTACTGGGCTTAGAGTGGGTAGAACCAGGGCCAGCTCCCAAGGAGAGGGTATAAGAGGAGAAGGCGATGACACTGACGTTCAGTCCAGGGGAGGAGATGCCCCACGCACCTGGCCCACCCAGGGTGGAGGAGGGCTGAAGCTTCATCAGTGCGAAGCTAGAGAAGGTGTTCGGAGCCTGGATCCCTCCATCCTGGGTCAGCACCAGGAGGCAACCTTCTTTCAGGGGCTCCCAGGTCTCCCCAAAGAGCTCACACACAGGATGGAAAGGCCAGTCTGAGAGGGGAGGGAGAAGGTGCATGAATCACCTCCAGTAGGTAGGAAATTTACTTACGCTGTGTACACAACCCTCACCACGACTATAGTACTACCACCCTAATTTTATAGATGAAAAAAGTGGGGTTCAGACAGAGACAAAGGTCACAGTGCCAGGAAGTGACTGATCAATGACAGGTATATATGCCTCCAAAACCCAGCTGTCTAGGATTCTTCCCCCAGGTCCAAGAAAGAGCTCATAAATCTGGAAGTCTTGGAAGTCAGAGTTTGCTGCTGATCTGGCCCTAATAAGCTGGGTGATCTTGGGCAAGACATCTTGCTTCTGGGGGCCAGAGATTCCTCCTGGGTTAAATAAAACAGTGGCCTCGGTGACTCATAAAGGCCTCCCATGTCTGCTTGCATCCCAGGAGTGGCAGATCCAGTGTGGCAGTTACAGGTCTCGTGGGCTGGGGGAGAACTGTCCTCACTCATGGAGCCCTAGCCCTGAGCGGTGAAATCCACGAGGCACCCCTGGCCCCTTCACGTCAGCCCTTCCTAGCTCTGTCTGCCTAACGTAGTTCCCAGGCGGGTCTCTTAATCTTCCCCTTCCTCTCCGACCCCTACACATACAGTCCCCCAGCTGAGACGAATGCCCAAGAACCTTTGCTCTAAGCCATAGACAACAATATTTCGATGGCCAATGCTGAATTGAATGGCGTCCCCAGGGTAACATTAAGTCAGGTTAATTGCTATTTATTTCCTTGGAGATATAGTTGTTAACAATGCTTATCCTGAAAGCCTGCGTGGTGTTTGGCATAGAGCCGCCTGTGCTCCTTTCACTCACCCCCTCCCCATGCCCAACCCCACCTGCTCAGCCACAGAAGGAGCCAAGGGACTCTAGGCTGCCCGCTGGAGAGCAATTCCTTCAGAACCACACTCACCCCAGTGACCTCACAAATGGCGACTACAGCCTCTGGTTTTCTCCATGAAGCTCTGAACTAATTCAAAATCGGGGCCCCAGCTTCACTCAGAGGAGCAAAGGGTCAGGAGTCTGGGGAGACTCACACACCGCTAACTGTTGACAGTTTATCATCTGGGAACTTTCCACCAGCATACGAGACCTGGGTGGGAAAATCGAGCTAGAAGATAGAAGGTGTCCCAATACTATGAATAACCTTAGGGGGAAGGAGAGACAGAGGAGGGATTCACCCCAAGAATGTATTTCTAGGAAGACAGGTGTGAACATTTTAGGTTTGCAGGGGTCTGTCACATAGCGTGCAAGCTAAAAGCTCGGATCTGGAGTGGTTCCGTTCTGATCTGGATGCATCCAGTCTCTTTTACCTTCACCTACTAGCTGTGTGGCCTCCAGAAAGCTATTCGGTCTCCTCCTCTCTTCGATCTTTTCTGACATCTACAACGGGACTCATCACTTATCACATAGGGTTTTTGTAAGAATTAAATGAAACAGTGCAAAGATCTGTTCGCTTAGTAAGTGTGATTCGATGATAACTACTATTGTCTTGCGAACTTGTGGCGAGTCCTGTGGCAAAGCCCAGACTTTGCTGTTTGATAAATTCGGGTGATTTTACATAAAGTTTTCGTAAATAAATCTTGAGACCCCAAACTTCCCCCCAAATCAAAACTTGCTTTCCTTAAAATAGGCATGACAGGCATATTGGAGAGGAACTGTATTATTATATAAAAGAAATGGGTCCATAGAGTCCCTCAGGTTCCCCCCAAGACTTCAGCAGTGCTTCTCGGGGGCGCAGGCCAGAGCAGGGACGCTGAGAGGAGAAGGGCTGAAATTCGGGAGGAGGCAGGTGTAGAGAGACCAGCTCTAGGGCATCTTTCTGGCTAAAGAACAATCACTGTGACCGTGGGTGAGGGACCTGCCACTCTCACACACACAGTGTCCCTTGGTCCCCTGGTCCCTTCGTGCTGCTACTGAATAAAGCACTGACCTGGACAGAGCCAGCCAGCCATTGCTCATGAGAGATGAGGATCAGAGGGGTCCACACAAGTTCCTCATCACTCCTTGGCTGCCCTACCCCACCTTTATGGTCCCCCAAGACTTCAAAGCATATTTGGGGGTGGAGAGATGATGGGCACATGGCAGCCTGGAAGGGTGGGTGACAATGGATGATCGTCACTGTCCCACAGTTCACCATGGGGTTTCCTCTTAGATGGTCCTCGTGCAGAAAATGGAGAGTGGGGCGGGGAAACAGACAGAAAGTATGAGGTGAGGCTGAGGAAGATGGAAGGAGGGAACAGCTAGGAGGAAAAGTAAGAGCTGATTCTTTCCCACAAGGCCCAGTAGGAAATGAGCAGGTAGAATGTCCTGGAACGAAAGAAGCAATCCATCAATGAATTGCAATTATTCCACTGGTTTCGTCAATGGATGCATCAATGCCGAAGGGCAAAAGAGAGCCAGTGTGGAGATTCTAGGGATCTATATGATTTATTTTAGACCAGTGTCAGCCATAGGGTTTGAACATTTGAAATGTCCCACGGTGGAAACTCCCCAAAGGAAAGACCCTGTTGAGCCATTTGGGTCCAGGGCAACGACATACACCGGATTTACTTCCTGTACCATCCAGGGTTCAATAAACACAAAACCATGTTTGCTCTACAAAACCGGCTCATGTACATGATATGAGCTAATCTCACCACATCCAGAAATGTTTGAAACACCATAAAAAGCATAATTGGCCCTAGACCAACTCTGAACGCTAAGAATGTTGAATCCCAGGGTTTTCACCCCCTCCAGGGTAACGAAGGCGTTCCCAGCAGAAGCGCCCTCCTTATGAGCGAACTCGTGGCTCTCCATTCCCCCACGTTGAAACCCGCCATGGTCCCCCTTCATGGTCACCCTTCCAGCCTCATAGATTGAAAGCTTCACAAGCATTGTTTACTCTTTCTTTTTGTTATTCCTGATTCCAACAGTCATTATAGTGTGCTATTTCTTCTTTTTAAATACATTTGCCCTTGGTTTCCCATCTAAATGGCTGAAACGCCAGGCATGGCCCTCACCCCTTGCACCTGTTAGATGGCCTTCTTGCCACCCATGTCTTCCCTCCAGTACTGTCTGCAGGATGGGGTCTTTTCTCACGTTATGTCACCATGTCATGCCAGTGATTCCCCTTCCCAACCAAGTCACGCCGAACTCATCATCAGTAGAATCTGCTCCATCACCAAAGGTTTGAATTCTGAAGCCCTCCATCCCTATCTGGCAGAGTCGGCTCAGTCTTTATGGCTCGCTCAGGGGTCCCCTCTATTGTAAAGCCTCCCCCAATTCCCCTAGTAACAAAGGTTTCTGTTACTTGGCTCCTTCCTTTGATATAACATTTATCACACGTTATCCTTGAAGTGGTACTTATACAGCTAAATGATTAGCTACTTACCCGTCTCACTCGCCCCTCTTCCCACCAGCTCCCTGCATAGAGCCCTATAATAGTAAACTCTGAATAAGTACATCTTGAATTTATCCTCATTATTCCAACCCTGTCTACACATCCCTATAGTCTATCACTCATGCTTATCCCAACCCTCTCACCAGCTCCTTTCTGATCTCCTCTGCTTATTTAAATCCCACCTACCCTCCAAGGCGCACCTCTGTTTCTAAACTTCTGCACGAGATACTGAAGTGCAAAGTCCTGCCATATTAATTTCATCTCCTAAGACAGGATTATCCTAGACTGGCAGATTAGGAAATCTTACTTGGTAGTGATATGACTGCAACAAAGCATTTGATGAGCATTTCAAGATAGCCCCTGAACAAGCACAGAGAAACAAGGGTTGGATAGTAGAATATGCTCGCTAGATAATAGAATTAGAACAGTTAATAACTAATTGAATTACCATATCCAAAAGATGTAGGTCTCAGTCCTACACTTAAATTATTCAACAAATACTATTAAGCTCCATGTTTTTTAGTGGCTTAAATTAAGGTATAGAAGCATTCTGAACACATATGTGAGAAATAGCAAGTAACTATCCAAATACAAGAGGGCAGGGGTGTTGGCCATGATTTATCTGCAATAGATCTGAAAGATATCTAAGAGTTTTGACCGATACTAAACTCAATATGTCAGAATAGAATGATAGAAGAAGGAAGAAAAGAAGGAGGGAAGCGGAAAGAAGGAAGGAAGGAAGGAAGGAAGGAAGGAAGGAAGGAAGGAAGGAAGGAAAGAAGGGAAGGAGGGAGGGAGAAAGGCAGGGAGGGAAGGAAGAAGGAAGGAAGGAAAATAATAATAAATGATTTCAAGTGGCATAAATGGAAGTCAAACAGTGCTTTCTAAATTTTTGTGACAAACTAGGGAGGAGGTTAGTGTGTGATATTTGAACAAACCGTTCTGAGGTCAAATACATTTGGTAAACTCTAGGCTGTGTAAAGGTAAACAGGGTTACTCAAACATTTTAGTATTTTAATGTACATTCTGAAATGTTCAACAGGGATGATAGTCTGTAGGATTTCTCAAAGACATTGACTGTAAAATTAATTGACCACCCACCCCTGACCCCAGAACGTATCACAGGAGCTGGGATGAATGGAGCTCATTTTGGGAAGCTTGACTGATGGATTGATTTTTTAAAAAATTATTGGGGTACATTGGTTAGTAAAGTTACATAGGTTTCAAGTGTACAATTCTATGATACATCATCTACAATTGCATTGTGTGCTCACCACTCAGACTCAGGTCTCCTTCTGTCACCATGTATTTGACCTCCTTTAGCCTCGTCTACCCTCCACCCCCCTTTAAAGTAAAGGAATTCCTCTCGCCGGGTTGATCAGAGCCTACCTAGAGTGTGGCAGGCAGCCCCAAGCACCTCAAAGGAAGAGCGATAGACATCAATTCAACAGGATTAGGAAGAGCCGTCAGGTTGGCAAAAATATTCAAAACCATAATATCTGAGGAATGTTGGAAACACTGATATATTTTGCCTGAAGAAGAGCTGACGTGGTAATATACTGTAAGATGTTCACAGAAAGCTGAGGGCCAGATAATTGCAATTAAATCTGTGAAGAGCTGTCCTACGAGGAAGAAATTAGGCTTGTTCGTGTGTGACCTCAAAAGATAAACGTAGGCCCAATGGTTGCAACCCTTGGTGAGTCGTATTTCAGCTTACCTTATACAGTTTCCTTTGCACATACTTCTATTGGCTAAAAGTATGGTGTGATACTTACTGCCCTGAGAGAAGTATTATATTCAAGAGTTCCTGATTTCCTTGCTTTTCATTCTTTTTAGCCCCGCCACAGAAGTTGAATCATGAAGGATCAAACGGGACACTCAAATCCTATCTGAGGTTGTTTGAAAAACATGAGTCCATGGGTGGGTCCCAGCCAAGACCCTGAGGGAAAGCTAAGAAGCAGGCCAGGAAGAACAAAGAGCAACCTCAGTCCCAAGGGTAGGTGATGATAAACAGGAGCTGCGGCCAAGACTCAGGCCCAGGCAGAAAGAACACTGGAAAGGGGGCTGAACAAGAACGCGATCTGAGATCACTGCTGTGAACAGCCATTTATCTGTAGCGAATTAACAGAAAGATGTCAGGCTGCCATGGAGATACAGGACGGCAAGGGGTCCCAGACAGATAAGCTCGGCAGCAGTAAGGAGTCGTTCTGAAGCTCTCTAGGGAGATAATTTGCCATCGAAAATTAGCAGTTAATGACACGCACACAAAACACCAATGTTTGCATAAATCCACGAGCCTCCTTCAATTGCCCTCCTACGAGGTACTAAGAATTGTTAAAGAGGTACTTGAAGCATCTTTCCAGGACTTTGAGTTTCTGCGGTACTTGTACTAATGGGTCCAAGCTCCTCATTTTACGGGTGAGGAGACGGAGGCCCAGAGAGGGGCAATAACTTGTCACAGCGACAGAACTTAGATTATGGCAGGACGGGCCTTGGCCCAGGATTTTCTGGATTGCCCAACCCACTCTTGTCCTTTTGTGTCCACCATGGTCCTCAAAACCATGTTCAATTTCAAGTTTCTGCCCCATCAATGTTGGTTGAACTAAATTAAGTCAGCATCCGTGTGTCAAGTACTAGTGTTGACGTCTCTATTTAAATAGTAAAAAGGAAAGGTTAGGGACCAAATGCAGCTTCTGCTCTGGATGTAGGTTGGTGACCCCATTTGACAGGGGGTGGGCACCTTTAACACCAGCCCAAGGAAGGCCCTGTGATCCCAGACACAGCACGTCGGGTTCTGAAGTGATGCTGAAGGGCCTGGGAAGGCTTTGGTCCCAGGCTGCCTATAAATAAAGTACAATTTTAAGCTGAAATATGGGCTTTAGGTCTTTTCTTGCTTGGCGTTTGGGAACGCCCCCAGGCCCCCAGAGTCGGGCCGCCAGAAAAGGCCATTAACTCCCACAACTCAGGGTAAGTGCCGCTTCCCAGCCAAGGCTCATAAAATTTCAAACAGAAACCCTTCCGAACCCAGGAAGATCAGCCTTATTGACAAGAAACACATGGGCAGAGCCAACACATGGAATGCATTTTGCTCTGAATAGCTTCTTTTGATGATGTTTCCAAGGGCCGAGGCCACAGCTCTCTGCACCTTCGAGGCAAGTGCTCAAGTCTTGTTTCCCTAGGCCTTGGCATGCTCTGAGAGCTCCTAGGCTCGGGGGTTGTTGATTCTCAATGCCTTCATTGTGCCACAGAGGCAGCCCCTGGCCCTTCAGGCATGAATACATTGCATATTGTCACTGTTTCAATCAGACCAGTTCCTTCACTACAGACTCAGAGCTACAAGTGTGGGCCCTCAGCTGTAGGGCACACAGCTTCATATGGAATGCTCATCCTTGCTTGTACTGAGGACCATCTCTCTGAATGTTGCATCTCCTTAAATGAGTCTCTGGGTCCATAATTCAACTGCACCCTGAAGGTCCCACTGTCCTTATCCTTCTAGCTCTCCCAGCTGTCATCACTGCTCTCAGTACTGCGTGCCTTACCCATGGACAGCCCATGTCAGGCCCTGGGCCATGTCCACTAGTCAGTCCCTTCCCATCCTCAAGCATTCTGTAGCACCTCCTCCATATCCCTTCTCTTCTGCCTTGAGCACTTCTCTAGGAAACCTTCCTAAATTGACCTCTCCTAGCCCAGATCGTTGTCATTCTCCTTTCATTTTTAGCCCTAGAATCTTCTAGCCACATGAAAGTGACTTATGTGCAGGTAGATGAAGTTTGGGGGCATACCATATGTAACTTCTAAACATGTCTTCTTCCGTTTCACTGTAGTTAATCAGTGAACATGGATGGATGGATGGATGGATGGATGGATGGATGGATGGATGGATGGATGAAAGACATAAATTGTGATTTCTACCAGGCCCTGGACCTTACCTAACCCTAAATTCCTTTATTTGGTACAAGAATAGCAAGCACAGTATTCAAAAAGGTACTCAAGAAAGGTACCATACCCTGGCCATGAGTCTAGTCAGTTTTTCTACCACGGGAAGTTGCCCAACCTCAAGATTCAAATCATAAAGTCTTTTCTGTTCCGAGCCATCAGAGGTCTAGGTCTGGGTTCTGGTCACCACGCTCAGTATGACCAAGGAGACCCCTCCTTGACTAAGTCACCTCTTCTCCCCGGCAGCCACCAATAGCCACCAAAAGCCTCCTGTTTTAGTTTAGGCTCCAAAACAAAATACCATGAACTGGGTGGCTTGTAAACAACAGACATTTATTTCTCACAGTTTCAGAGGCTAGGAACTCTAACATCAAGGTGTCGGCAGATTCGATGTCTGGTGAGAGCCCTCTTCCTGGTTTATAGATGGCTGTATTCTCGCTGAGTTCTCACATGGTGGAAGTGGTAGGAAGCTCTCTAATACCTCTTTTATGAAAGCACTAATCTCATTCATGAGGGCTCTGCCCTCTGTTACCTCATCACCTCCTGATGCCATCCCCTTAGGGGTCAGGATTTCTACATGTGAATTTTGAAGGGACACAAACAATCAGACTATAGCACCTCTCACACCTCACATTACCCTCTTTTCTGTAGCTCTAACAGCAATCAAATGTGTTCATTTTAAATATCTTTCTGTTGGCATTTTTTTAAGGATGAAGAGGAGGGGGGGTGGAGAAATTAAACATCAAACAGAGCCATCCAACCACAGAGGAGAGAAGAGAATGTTTCTTTTTTTAAAGCCCCTGCCCAGAGGGCTCGCCGTGTAAATTACACACATACAGGGAGTGCAACAAGATGGGACAGGCACTCATGGGGAGACAGGTGGCAGCCAAGGATAACTGTCTTTTGTTCCTGGCCAGGCCAGTCTGTCACCTGCCACCTTGGTGGCGTCTCAGGGGAAGGCTCAAGAGAGAAAATAAGAGAGAGGCCAGAGTGGTGAGGAACTGCTTCCAATAATAAGTGGAAATGAAGGCATGGCTGAGAAGGGCCCAGACACTTGGTTTCTGGCACCTGTCCTCTCTTAAGCATGAGAGAAGGAGAAAGAAAGGAGAGTACCAGTGAAACAGCTCTCAACCCCCAAAGGACCAAGATGAAAAGGCAGGCATGAGGACCAAGCAGGGGTGTCCAGGACTTGACACTGGCTTTGCTGTATGACATGTGTGTGTGTGTCTGCGTGTTTACTGCTTCAATGTTAGTTTATTCTTCTAACATGTGTTACTATGCTGAACCCTGGTGTGTGGGTGATATCTTCCAGTCTCACCCATGCCATAACCCTGCGGCATTCTCTCTTCATAAATTCCAGAGCCAGAGCCCAAAGGTATCTCACTCTCACACTTCTTGTCACATTGAAATAAAAGCAAAATTAAAACCTAGACATTGTACCATGCCTCATAAAGCTCCCACATCACGCAATCCAGGCTCAGGTTTCCAACGTAAAACGGCTGCTGCTATGACAACCCGTGTAATATGCATGGGGAATATGCAGGTCAAGAAGGATGGATTTTAATGCTTTTATTATAAGAAGTGAGTGAAACCGTTCAAAGCATGATGTTGAAGGAGAGTGTCTTGAGCAAATGTGATGAAAGCTGGCCAAGTCTGTTCAGTGTGAGACTCAGCCCTGGGTTTATAAAGACACACAGGGACTTGGCTGGAGAACCACAATGCCCACCCGTACCCTGTGAATGCCACACAAAACCTGCACCCCTCTTGGCCTGGATCATTATCAATAAAGAAGGTAAGTGGGAGGCTGGAAGCTCTCAAGTCCTTGAGTTCAGATTACTTCATTCCTTTGTAAGATAGTCACCCTATTTACTAAGTGGCAACTCCCCCAATTACACAGTAAATTACAGCATTAGTTGGAATTGAGTTCTTTGTATTTTTCCCTTTCTTTAGCGATTGCAAAACTTGCCGAAGAGGAGTGTTTTAGAGTGCGCCAGCCAGAGGAAGGGAGAGAAGATTCACAAGGTTTGACAGTTGTGATGAATGAATAGCTGAAACCTCAGAGGCTGATTCTCCAGGAGCTGACAGAACCCAGCAAGGGGCAAAAACCTTTCTTGGAGAAGAAAAACTCTTCCTGATTTCCAAAACGCTGACAGCTTTCAGCCACTTCCCCAACCACTGCCCCTTTCCCCCATAGCAGAGGGGATGGGAAGTGTTCAGACAAGGGGAAAGAAAATGACCTCCCTAGACCTAGATGCGGCCCCAAGGACCAGCTTCCAATCCTCAATTCCTGAACTGTTTGGGGGAAAACAAGACAGAGGCACTTTGAGCCTGTGGTTCATTTCTCTGCATCTCCCACTGTGAATAGGGAAAGTCTGGGACAAGCCCTGATGTGTGCGATGAAAGCTGTCTTTCTGGATTTACAAGGAGATTAATGAGGCTGACTTTTACAGAAACATGTTTCCAAACACATTAGCCACAGGCCAAACATCTCCTCAGAGGGATTTTATTTTTAGAAGAGACTTAAAAGTATGTTCTTTACAGTACCTGAGACTAAAATCAATCCCTCTGATTACCTGAAACTCCATTTACTGTAAAGTTTCCGAGACAGGAGAGCCATTTGACAAACTCTCGCCAGAGTGGGGTTCCGTGCTCCAGGAGCACAAAAGAAAAACCTCACTCGTGAAAAGGGAGTGGGGCGGGGAACACGGCTTCAGTCACACTTGCCCATCTCCTGCTTTTAAAATTTCCTGACAGAAACTGCCAGATTGGAGAGCCAGTTCCTATTTGGCTTTGTCACAATCCTGGGCACGTTACCACATTTCGAAGTCTCAATTTTCCTATTTATAAAAGAAAGAATTGCAGACACTATTTCCTTCCTCACCCAGGAATTGCTTCCAGGGCTATGAAGACACACCTGAGACTCCTGCAGTTTCACCAAAGGAACACACCTATGAGCGGAACTGTGAGTCAATCGTACTGGAGGTTTTACATTTAAAGTGGAAAACCCTTCCCTGATTGCTGTTTCCATCCTTCCAACAAGCGTGTGAAATCGGTAACATACATGAGGACGTTATTGGGTCTTAGAGAGATGAGGCATGTTCTCAGTCTCAGAGCTGGTAAGTGATCAAAACGATATGATTCATTTGTTTCTATTGTGGCAATTCTCCACACCTTGTCTAGCTGAATTCTGTGACCAATCGCAGACAGGTTATCTATCTCATGCGTTGGGGATTGGATAATAATTGTAACAGTTGCTACCAACTGTGATTCTCCTATGAGCCATGTGTGTGAGCTGCTATGGTCATTAACTCAAAGCCTCACAGCCGCCCTGCAAGTAGGTGGTACTTACAGCTCAGTCAGGTTAGGATCACGTAAATAGTATATAAATGATGGAGTAAAGATTCAGGTCTATGCTGTGATTAGGAAAGAAAGAATTCCATCAAGGGACCCTTTGGAGAGTCTGATGACCTTCTCAACATCGCTAGGGTTTCAGGGACTTCAACTCAGGGTGTTTTTATCAGAGTCACGTTTTTAAAACTCTCCCAAATCTATATGCTTTTGACTGCGGAACACCCAGAAGTGGGATAACTACATCGGTCTTCTATGAAGACTTCCTACGTGAGTGGGAAAACTCTCTTATATTCTGAGGGAACCCAGACCTCACTAACCTTCCATCTAGGATGAGAGCACATTACGACCATTTTTTAAAAGCAATTATTTGTATGTACACTAGATATATTATCAGTTTCGTGAAATTATAATCTTTTGAGGAGCAGAATTAAAACAGCACACAAATTACACTGATTAGCTTAAAAGTGGGTCTGCTCCCTTAAAGCAGATTGGTGATTAATGCAATCTTTATTTGATGGAGGCAGCCCTATGCATGTGCCACCCCTGACCTCAAGGTGACCCAGAAACCAAGAATCTTTAGTCTATGGAACTCAAGCAACAGAAATGTGGCCACCCGGAGCCCTTTACAAGAGGTTCTTCAATAAGCAAGATCCGGGACCTAGACAAACATGGACAAAGAGAACTGACCGATCAAACCCTGCCAGATCGGAATTCCTTTGTGCTTTCTCTTGCCCCTCGACCCTATACCATAACTGGCCAAGTCCCAAAACCCTTCAATCAGAACTTGCTCCGCCAGCATGACCTCATGCCACCACATTCTCCGTAATCCTTAACACTTGTCCAGACCCCAAATTGGGAGACAGATTTGAATGGTGTCTCCTGTCTTCTCCTGAGGTCAACCCAGAAATAATAAAGGTTCTTTCTTTTTCTCAAAAGCCAGTGTCATAGTTTTGGCTCCAATGTGCCTCAGGCAGCGGGCTCTTATTCAGTCCCAGAGCCCGTAAGTTACATTTCATGTCCTCCTGTCCACAGAGAACGTAAAGCAGACTGTCCATAAATGCACCCAGCCGGTGGGTGTGTTGGCTGGGCTGCAGGAAAGTGTAGGGGAGACGCTAACCAACCTCTCCAGAAATCCCCAAAGGACTGTGTAAAGTAACGGGGGGTTGGGGGTTGGAGGCAGGAAGCTGCATTTTAAAAGAGCCCGAGTAAGCAAGGCATAGCCCACCCTGATAGACCAGAGAATTCAGGCCCACACTCAACCCAGAGGGTGAAAGTTAACACCGGAAACAATGTGAAAACAAGAGGATTTCTTTCCCTGGCTAGGAGTCTACCAAAATTGCAGCACTACACAACATGTCTCGTTCTAGGTAGTAAGTAGCGCCATGTACATGCATGGTTCTCAAGACAGGGCTCATAACTCACGTGCCCCTGTGGGGGACTTGTGCCAAAGTTCTCAAAAGCCCATCTGTGCTTTTCCTCCCGCCAGGTTCCCTTCCCAGGAAAATCGCCATAAATGATTCACTCTGATCCCCAGCCACCTCTGGAAGAGGCTTCAGAACCTACTTTGCACACAGAGGAAAGCTTCCCACTCCTAGACCACTAAGAGGAGACAGAACTAAGGGGGCGTGGGGGGACTAAAAGTCTCACCCAGAGTTTACATCATGTTCAATTTTAAAAGAATCCTCCAATGCAATAAACACTTCATCACACATGTGTCACTTCATTATTTCACAAATTTTCCACCCCATTTGCCATCACAGGGTGACATCCCCCTGTGCCCACACATACTGCAGGGCGCCCTGTCATTAGTGAGGCTTCCGGGAACGTGTATGCATTTTAATATCAGCTAAAGTAAGCATAACACAGTTAAACCTGCCATTCTCCTCCTCCCTCCCCCACGCACACACATTCCAAAGCTAATTATATGTGATTGGGGATTTTTCCCAAGTTTGGGATTATCCACTTTACTGTTCCTCTAGGGTCATCTGCACTGTGGCACATTCTGTTATCCTGCTTAAAGAAGCAAGGCTGACATCTCACCCTGTGGCTCTGTTAGAAAAGGGCAAACAGCGGGAATTTCACACAACTGGACCTGACTCTGCAGCAAAAATCTGGGACGTGTTAAGGATGTGAAAACAGCTCTACATCAGCTCGGTTCCTTGGGTGCTCCAAGCTCAGGGGGCCCCCGATCCTCTTCACTGGGGCCTTGCTAACAAAGCAGCATCCTGTCCAGCCCATCAGCCCAGGCCACCGGGCCCGACTCCCCCTGACCACAAAAGGCCTCCCTGGACTTTCCACAGGCCAGATTGGACCACATCCCTTCAGCATTCCAGACTCCGCTGTTCCCGGCCGAATTCCGAGCTGATAAGCCAAGCTTCCCACACAACTGCAAATGGGAGATGTGTTGCTCTTCATTTCCTGTCTCACTGTCTCCACTGATTTTTAAAGAGTTTGCCACTTCCCACCCTCTGGGGATGGATACCCTTCAGTGGCCCGCGGTGCCATGCCAAGCAGCTGTACAAACTCTGACGGGTGTGCAGAGCTGGCAGCGCTGGCAGGAGCTGAGGGTGCCGTCTCCTTTCAGAGTGAAATCTAACCAGTCGAGATGTAATCTGGGGATCCAGAGGCCAATTCATACAGACGTCTCGGACTGGGGGCTCCCCGTGCCACTGGCTCTGTTCCCCTCTCCTCCCTTGTATTTTCTTCGAGCCTCTGAGGCTCTGTGCTAAGGGAGGGACAGCCATCATCCCCTGTCCCCAAGTTTGCTAAGCACAACGGGAAATGGAGGGATCGCCCTCCAAGCTTGTGGGAGATGCACGCTCGCTCACACACAGCTCCATTCTCGGTCTCTGGAAGTCAGGGTTCTGTTTTGGCTCGAATTACCAAGGGAAGTGGCTATTTTGAAACCATCCCCGGGGGATATGAAGATCGCTGGCCATTCTTGTCCAAAAAGAGGGTAAGAGTATCCAGAAGGTGAGAGGACCGTCTGTGGCTGGTTTGAATACATTCTTTAAGTTTTACGTTGAAGTTGATTCTTTTCCCATATGATTTCCAGAATGTTCCTTTTCTTTATAAATTTTTTTCCGTGAAAAAGTATCCTCCTATTCTCTACTGTTTATGACTTTCAAGGCTTAAAAAATCCTGAGGCTAAAAAACACAGAACTCCCCCCACGCACGTTATCAGTGCCCCATAATCTGAAACCTGAACCAAAACTGTAAAGTGAGTTAAAGTTTTCCTCCAACACTCGATATCCCCGTGACACACAGACACATCACACACACACACACACTGTTCTTGCCTCTCTCCCCACGTTGGTCCCCACCTGAGCATTCCTGGCAGCCTGGGGCGGGACATAAAGGCATTATCCACACACCCCCTTGCTGAGCAGTCCTCTGAGCTCCAAGTTCACCCCTTACTCCATCATTTAATCCCTCAAATTCATTCAAATGGATGTGTTAGTAGATGATAATGGGAAATAACAATCACAGCCCCTTACATATGTATAGAATGAAATACTTTTTAAAGCACTGGACAGTTTTCAAAGTTTCTACATTCATTATTTCAGTGGCTAATGCTCTGTCTATTGGCCCATTAGTCAGATAAGGCTGGCATGGTCTTCTCTATTTTATGCACGAAGAATTTGAGGTTCTTAGAGTTAATTTTCTGGCCCAAAGATACAGAGCTAGAAGGATGGGGAGATGGGCCTAAATCCTAGTATTCTGGAACCCGGTTCCCATACTGTGCTGGACAGTTGCTCTTTCAGCCTGTGTGTCTCCTTTTGAAGAGAACAGCTGGACTAGGCTATCCTTTCATTATGTCACAAGGCAGAGACATGCAACAACCTTTGGGGTATGGCCACCATCCCAGACCTATGAAATCTGAATCTCTGAGAGCGGGGCCCAAAAATCTGCTTTGTCACATCCTAATTTCTAGGATAGTTCTTATGCACACTACTCTCTGATAACCTTTTTTTTTTCAAGTCAAAGAATACAATTTCTAATGGTGAAATTTCAGACTTCAGGGAAGAAAAAAAAAGATTAAAGAACTATTTGAGAAACAGAAACTCGTAATACTTCCCGAGCACAGGCCTACTACACCTTGTGGTCTGCACACCCCGGAACAGCCAGGCTCTGCCTAACTATTGTTCCTGACCCCCACCCCCACCCCAAGGCCATTCTAGCCCAACCAGGAGCACCCACTGCAGTTTGGAGTGGGGGTCACGTCCCATGCGTCCTTCTGGGTTCTGTCCTTAGTCTCCATGTTCTGCCGTGCTTGATGTCGTTACGTATAAACTCAAAAAGAAGAAAGTATAAGAGTGTTAGGAAAACACTCTTCTTCCTTCTTCAAGACTGTTTTTCTCCACCATGTTGCAAGAATAACACATTATGATCAAGGGTCAAATCCCCACTATGGCTGTATTCATGTAAAATTCAAAACATCTGGATAATTGATTGACTTTTTCTCTTTTCATTCAAATGGGCAGCATTGTGTACAACCAGCTCGTGTGTCCCCCCATGGGAACTGCTAGGGATGTAAACCCATCCCTCAGCTCTTTAATTAAAGTTGCAAAAACCTCAAGAGGGTCTCACCCTTGTAAACACAAGGAGGCTTTCCAGGAAATACCTCTGCCTCTTGTGTTAACAGATGTCATGGGGCAGTTGGGTGAGAGAGTGTTGTTTTAAAATTCTCAATCTGTCTCGCAAGAGTTTTTCCCTTAGATGATTCCTGGACAGCATTGCACACGGTTTTCTCTTTTCAATGTTCACATCACGTCTGGTAGCTCTTCTGCTCCGCCTTCCTGCCACTGTCTGGTGTGTGTGTCCCCACAAAATTCATAGGCTGACATCCTAACCCGCAAGGTGATGATAGTAGGAGGTAGGACCTTTGGGAGGTGAATAGCTCATGAGAACAGAGTCCTCATGAATGGGATTTACGCCCTTATAAAAGAGTTTTGAGAGAATGCTCCCTTCTACCATACAAGGACTCTGTGAACCAGGTACGGCCATCTGTGAACCAGGAAGTGGGCCCTCACCAGACACTGACTCTGTGGATGGCTTGATCTTGGACTTCCCAGCCTCTAGAACTGTGGGAAGTAAATGTCTGCTGTTTATAAGATTCCCAGTCTGTGGATTTTGTTATAGCAGCCAAAACAGACTAACACACTCACCTTGAGCACGTGTCATGTGGACCGGAAATAACCCAAAGGCCAACTCCTTAGATGCGTGATGACCTTCATCTGCCATTGTCTTATTTCCCTGGGTTGGGCCCGGTTCTCATTATTTGCCTCCCAATACTAAGACAGTGATCAGCTTTGTAGCTACACGATATTAGGTGCACCTTCCTGACTTTAAACATCCGGGTGAAAAGTAGAAAATCTCAGAAAACCAGGATGCTTAGTATCATGGTAACAAGGTTCCAGATACTTGATAGAATATTTTTTATTGCGATCCTTTGGGGTTATGGATTTCAATGTTTCTTTGTACGCTGCTTCGTCCGCAGTGAGCAGCCTTGTAGGTAAGCATTCTCCTATTCCAAGGAAGAGGGGCAAGCTCCTAGGAGGGAAACACGAAACACCTTCATCCCAGAGTAAGAAGACTCCACGTACAGGAGGTGGGGGTCAGACACTTTTCAAATCTTAAAAAAAAAGTAATTCTGAGTTCAGCCACAGTGTAGCCATCAGTCCAAAGATACGGCTGACATGTAGCTAAAGAGAACAGAGATAAAGATCATTGGAACTGACTCCATCAAGGAACTGAGCTGGGAGGACAGAGATGCCTCCATATGGAAGCCAAAGACCCTGGGATGCTCGCAGTATCTGAACATGTGCTCAAGTCATCAAGAGCAACCAAGGTTGTCCATGAGAAGTCCAATGATGAAAGCATCAAGGCAGTAAATGGGGCCATGTGAGAGCACTGACTTTCTAAAGAGGTGTTATGCTCGGAAGAAGAGGGAATGATGGTTTAGAAGACAGGAGGTGCAATGATGATGCCATCCAAGTTCATCATTTGGGCTCCGATAGGGACAGAAGTAGTGCCTCTAGGATTTCCTCCCCCTCCTCCCCATTACTTCCAACCCATCCCACTCCTGCATTCTACCAGCCGAGAGTTTTGGCAAAACTTTCCGTCTTTGAACCTGTGCTTCAGGATCAGTCTCTGGGGGCTGAACACAGAAAGGCCAGAGCAACAAACATTCCAGAGCCTATAGCTCCATTCGATCCACAGCCAGTAGAAGGTGAGGACATGAGTGAGATTCCATGCAAGGAGAGTGCCACAGGGAGGAGGGAGGCCCCCAAGGCTCTCTGAACCTCTTACATCTTGGAGAAAAGTTAAGTAGCAGAGAACCTGAGAGAGAGAGAGGAGAGATGAGTTCAGAGAGAGAGATGGTCTCAAGCAAAAAGAAACCTTTGGAGTCACACTGTTCTTAGGCACAAATAAGCATCCAAAAGTCCAGGCTGGGTGTAATGTGACAAACACCCAATGAGTTAGTACCAGGGGAGCCATAGACAGAGTACTGGACCGAGAGTCTGGGAATTGAATTCTAGATCTGACCATCACTAATTTCTTGTATGATCCTAGGCAAGTCATTTAATATCTTTAGGCCTTAGTTTTCTCATATGGAAGAGAAGAGGGCTAGGTTGGGTGATCTCGACGGCTTCCTCCAGCTCCGATTTCCAATCCCATTGGGTTCAGAGAGGAATGAGTTGAGGGAAGCACAGAGGCCCTAGATGATGGGGTAATGCTGCCAAAATTACCCATTCCCCCTCCTTCCTTCTGTTCACTCACTGGCATGCCCTTGATTATCTTGTTGTTGATGTAGTGTTTTTTTCCCACAGAACTCTGTAGGCTAGGGCAGCAGAGCACACGCAGAGCAGATAGGAAAGGAGAGCTTGAGTGGGAAAGAGGAGGCAGGGCTCCTCCAGGATTTCCCAAGTTCTGCTCTCCAGGACCACAGACTGAGGAGGTCTGCCTTCCAGACGGGGAATCTGAGAAGGTGGAGATCTCTCCCCATCCCCCACCGGCTCTAAACTCTACAATCTTTTCACCAGTGTTCAGTTCCACTGGTCGTTGCTCTCTGCTATATCCTGCTTTCTTTTCACGCCTCTCTGGGGCGCTGGCTCGTTCCTGCAGAGGCCAAGGAGCCCAGTTGGTAGGGTCTAAGCATAATATACAAAGCATAATATCCTTCTGGTAACAGTTTTTGCTGCATAACAAAATATGTCAAGATTTAGTCATTTCAAGCAACAACCATTTTATTCACTCCAATTCTGTGGGTCAGCTGAGTGTTTCTTCTGGTCGGGGATGGCTTGTCTGCGGCTAAATGGTCTAGAATAGAGCTGTCCAATAGAAATAGAACACAAACCACCTCTATAATTTGAAATTTTCTAGTAGCCACATTTAAAAAAACAAAAGAAACAGGTGATGTTAATTTTAATAATGTGTTTTAATTTAACCCCATCGATTTGAAATCTATTATTATTTCAATATGTAATTAATATAAAAATTATGAATGAAATATTTTCCATCTTTTTTTGTCATACAAGTCTTCAGAATCCAGCGTGTGTTTTACACTTAACGGTGCATCTCAGTTCGTACTAGTGACATTTCAAGTGCTCGACAGCCACTGTGTAGGACACTGCAGGTCTAGAACGACCCCACTCACACGTCTGAGGCCTCAGTTGGGAATGACTGAAAAGACTAAAATGTCTGGGGCTTCTCTTCACACAGCCCCTTATCCTCCGGGAGACCACCCGATTTGTTTGCATGATGGAGGAAGAATTCTTATCAGCAACAGAATCCCAACTCGCAAGTCATTTTCAAACCTCTATCTGTTTCATGTTTGCTGAAGTCCCATTGGCGAAAGCAAGTCATATGACCCAACCCAGAGTCAGTGTGGGAGGGGTCTATTTGGGGGCGTGGTTACCAGGAGAGTAACTGGGAGGTGGCCATTTCTCCCAAACCCCTCCATTCTGGGGAGCCATTCCACCACCCTCAGTCTCCTCGTCTCTCCTTAGAAAATTTCAACACAGAGGAAAGCACCAAAAGAAAAAAAAAATTAAATCATCTGTAATCCTCCCTCCTACAAATAACCACAAATAATCCTGTCTCCCAGATACTGTTACCTTTCCACTCTTTTTGCAATGCATATATAGTCATTTTACAAATTTGCAATCAAGTCATGTAATACTATCTTAATTTAACAAAATGGCCTTAATATTTTCCCATGTTACTAAATAGTCTTCTAAGACATGAATTTTAATGGTCTCATGACATTCTGTTGTATAGATATATCATAGCTGCTTAAAGAATCCCTCATTGCTAAGGAATTAAGCTGTTTCTTATTTTCCATGCTTATAAAAATAATAAGGAAATGAATCGTCCTATTTCACATGTTTTCCATTCATCCAAGTCAATTTGTGAAGAATGGAGTCCTAAAGATAAAATGTCTAGGTCAAAAAATACTGCACACTTCAAAGTGTCTGGTTAATTGAATCACTCATTCATTCAACAGAGTGTTACTAAGCACCTATAATGTCCAGATATTCTTAGAAGTGCGGAGGATACAGCAGTAAGCAAAACAGACAAAAAATGTCTACTCTCAAGAAGAAGTTACAGCCTACTGGAGGCTTCAATGAGGAAAGAAGAATATTACCTGGTTTGTTAGAGAGTAATAACTGATATCCCTAGGAAAGTTGACTAGGGATGGAGATGGGGAGTGCCAGGGTTAGGGAAGGACTACAAATATAACTAAGGTAGTCAGCAAAGGCCTCACTCATGTGACATTTGCTCAACATATATTGTTCCATTTCTTTTTTCAGGGTATTTACCATGTGGGGAGGGCAGGCCACTGGGGAAAAGTACAGAACAGGTGACCAAAAGATCAGAGTCTAATTCATCTCCATCATAGGTCTGCCCTGGACTATTCCATTTGCCATCCTCTATAAATAATTGTAGAGCTACAACTAGACCCCAGATTGTCAAGCTGGGGTTCATGGGGGAGGAGACGCATCTGCTAGTCCCATGGAGATATACACACAGTGGTACCCACATAACTCTTGGGGACAAATACAGTGAGGGAGATGCTGTTGAGTCTCTGAGCATCCTCCTCATAGGCCAACTCTCAGTCTCATTGGGGCTGACTCACCTCTTTTGTCAAGTGTTTTCTGATTGGCCAGAAACCTTCCAGAAGGTACAATCAATGACCTATTTTCTCAGAAAGCTCAGGCCACAAATACAGATCCTCTTCCACTCTTCCTAGCAAAGTGCTTGCAAATATTGAACATTATGTGTTTATATTTGTATACATGTTTAATGGGTGTACGGCAAATTAAATAAATGAATGAATTTATTGAGATAAGAATAAAGAAATGAAGAAAGAGGGCTTCACTATTCACACAGCCAGCCTGCAAGATTGTGAGATGGAGTGAGATTAGAAGGGTAATAACGATCTCATGAAGACAGAATACTGGTCTAGTTGTAATTCTATCACTGACTAGATTCATGTCCTTAGATGCAGCATCGATCTCTGGAACTGACATATTTTTATATGGACGTGGCTAACACAAAACAGTATATACATCTCTGCACTAGGTCACAGGAATCTCTCAACCAGAAAGATCTCCCAGGAACCATCCTTTGCTGCTACTCACAAAAGCATTCATTCAACCAACAAAGTTTATGATAAGCCTATTATGAGCCAGGTATTATTCTAGGTGTTAAGAAAAACTGGTCTGGGTGTCAGAGATAAATAAGAAAGACCGGTCCAGATCCACACTGTACAGTAGGAAGTGAATACATAAGCATATAAATATAACCAGATACAAATAGGTACTATAAAGAGAAATTAGGAAAGAGTGATGTGATAGAAAATGGCTGAGGGGTTTCTTCAAGTTGGGTGGTCAAGAAAGCCCTCTCTGAGGCAGGGACATTTGAGATCTGAATGACAAGCAGACATCAAACATATAAAAATCAGGGGCAAAATGGAGGTACAGAAGCCTGGATGCATGTTTAAGAAACAGAGAGGATGCCAGAAGAGCTGGAGCCTGGTTGGTGATAGGAGGCTGGTATGAGATGAGATTCGAGTAAGAAAGCCTTGTTTAGATTTTAATCTAAAAGCCATGGAAGAGCTTTGAGTAAGAAATTGCATATCTGATTTGTGTATGGAAAATGGAGAAGGGGGTTGAGGGTTAGAGTAAAAATTCAAAGACCAGCAAAGAGACTACTGCGGTAATCTTGGTGACAGATTAGGGTTAGGATGGTAGCAGTGGAGAAGAAAGAAGTGGACTGATTTGGTTCTATTTTTCAATAGGATTTCCAATGGATGATCTCTTGGATTCAGCTAGTGGATGGATGCTGGGATAATCCATTGAAATGGAAAAGGCTACGGGCATAGCAGATTTGGAGGTAAACATTTTTTTTAAAAAATCAGTTTTGGCCTTGTCCAGTTGGAGAAGCCTCTGAGATATCCGATGAAGATGCTGAGCAGACAGTTGCAAATGAGTCCAGAATTATGGGTAGAGAATCAGGGGGGCAAGGCACAAGTCCAAGCTGGCAGGACATGGATGAGATTGGGTATGATCTCCTATTGACTCCTCTCGTGAAGCTGTCAAATGATAAAATGAATGAACCGCGGGAAGAATGAAAGAACACTAACCCAGCCTTAGAAAACCAGAATTATTGCCACTCAGAGTAGAGGTCACTTCCCCAGCTCTGGTCTTCATTTTGCTTGTCTGTGAAATGGAGGTAGTGGTGACACCTACTGAAAAGACTTGTTCTGAGGATCAAAGGGGCCAACATTTGCACATGTGCGTAGTAAGGTATCTAGTACAACGCAGGCCTCTAAATGGCTGTCTGCTTCATCCAATCCTTCTAGAAAAAAATGCAAGAAAAATGTGGGCACCACCCTCTGAGGGAGTGTTCCCCACGCTTCTCACAGGCCCTTATGTTGACAGCTCTGGTCGAGGCAAAATCAACACTGTGCAGAGCCCTCTCTTGAATCTGAAATCAGCTGCTTCTGGGAAAAAACACTGATGAATCTCTCAACATCCATGCTATTTGTCAGCCCGATAACATATTTTTTCACAGATTATTTTGACTGGAGCCAAATAAGCAACAGTAAAAATACATTCTACAAATATTATTTATTACTGCTTCTGAGTGGAATAGTCTTTAGTTTTCTCTCTCTCTCTCTCTTTTTTTCCTTTAAGAAAGTGCCTGTGAGGAGCCTATTTTAGGGGCCGGCTTGAGTTGTTTTCCTGGCTGTAGTCCAGGGAGGTTCATAGCCAGGGTTGCTCAAGCTTCAGATAACGGTTATGTGGGCTATTTGTTGTTGCTTTTAAGTGCCCCAAAGACCTCTCATTCCCACGTCTTCCTAATTCAAAAAGAAGGTGCGGGACTCCTGACAGCAATGAGTGTAGCTCCTCCAGAATCAAAGGATTGGAGAAGGAAGGGGGATGGGCTATTACTTAATTCTATGGTCATCTGTTCCCTTCTCAGGACGGTGGCAATTCTGTACTGGACCTGCTCCAGGAGCCTGGTGGGAAAATCTGTAGACAAACCACCACAGCAAACAGCACCCTTGGGGAATGTTTTTGTGGTGTTTCTGTCAGAAAGGGGCCATTTGCACTCAAGAGGTTTCCACAGAGAACACCATCCCAGCATGGAGTGCCACAAAAAGGACACAGGGCACGGGCCTGCTGTGAACCACACAGGCAAGGCTGCTGTACGAAGGCCAGGGGCACAGCAGTGCTGGGCCACATATAAATAGAGACTCTGAACTGGCCAGCTCCAAGTGGGGACTCAATTCTGAGGGAATAAATTAAGCCCTCACATGTCACAGACACGGCTCCTTCTGGAAGCACTGCTACCAGCCCCCTCTCTGAATATGCGGGGAACATCAGAACCTCCCTGGAGCTTCCACCTGAGTAGAGAGAGCTTTTCCCTGGACTCTAGGAATAGGTCAGGTTAGGGCAGAAGGTAGGCATCTCCTGGCGGCAGCATGGGGGGCTCTCGAGGAGTAGGCAGGAATCTAGGAACCAAACCAAAGCCGAGACTCATGTGGGCTTCATCCTGGTAAAGCAGGTCCCTAGGTAAAGGGTCATTTTGAATGTTCATTTTATTTGTTTCCCAGTGTTATGTGCAGTCAACATGATTCTGGTGTTTTGAGTCAACCAACCTTGAAAGCAACTTCATCTTTGTTAAGACTGAGAATTACAAGGCTGATGTTTCTGTAGATGATGAGAAAGATGTGGCTCTTGGGATTTTGTGGTGAAAAAGAGATCGTCATAAAAATAGATTAAATGGGAATTATTTCACCACTCTTTGCACTATTTCCTTTTGTTTCGTAAGGTCATTGTCCTTATCGCTGAGGAAGAATGAAAAACTGCTCCCACATTGTCAGACTGCTTCTTTAAGGATAAAACCAACCCATCCTAGCAGCTTTGGCCCCCAGGCAACGGACTGCACCAACTAGAATGAGTTCTTACAAACTACTGTGTCCCTTAGACCTGAACATCTCACGTTCCACGTCCTTCATTTTAATCTCACCAAAGTGCACTCATTTAGGTCCTGGCAGAGCATGGCGCTGTACCCATGCCGTCTCTGTTGTCAATGCAGAGAACATCATGAAGTAGGAATACAGACAATTCAACATAAACATGGCACGACGATGCCTTTAATCTGTGGTCTACTGTGCCTATAGGATACCAAACATCTGGAAGAAACATGCAAAATTCAGTCAGGAAGCTCACTGTTCCTCCACATAATTGAACAGACTTTTATGGGAATTGTATAAACCTAGCAATTATAATAGTTATACCAACTTATATTTCCATAATAATTTACAACAGCAGGGTACATATATGTGTAAGTGTGTGTGTGTGTGTGTGTGTGTGTATAAAATTTCATTTAGTTACCATATCCTTATGGAACAAGCTTCATTATCCAATTTTACAGGTGAGGAACTTGAGACTCTTTACCAAGCATGTTTTGATCTCACTATGTGCCGTTATTCTCAAGGCTTACAAAGGAGAAATAAAACAGTCCCTGCCATAAAGGTGCTCACAGACCAAGGGAGGAGCTCGAAATTGAATGAACTTGACTAGCCCAAGGTCACACAACTATTTACTGTCAGATCTGGGACTCCATCCAACTTTTCCGGCACCGAGTTCAGCACTCTCTTCACAGCTGCCTCCAATAAATGCCAGATGCACTTACAGAGCAGTCAGTAGAAAGGGGAAAGGACAGAGGTGCCACTAGAGTTAGAAGAGTCTTGTTATTAATGCTGAGTTCAGAATGAAGTACAAATCATTAAAATTACAATTATGAAGACTGTGGCCAGACATTGGAAAATGCTTTTGATGTAATAATGTTGGGTAAAAATAAAACAGCAGAACACAAATGGCATGTCTGCCCACATTCACTTGATACACATATGAACAGGGACGGGACAAGAACATAGGCAAATTTAAACAGCTGGATATTTTTCATGTGGCAGGGTTGTAGCTGAAATTTCTCTTTTTTCTTTCCTTCTTCTTCCTATAATTACTTTATAGTTGTGTTGATGTTGCTAAAAATATAAATTACAGGTTGAAAAGTGAAAACCTAGAACGATGAACACTTTTATAGCCAGACATATCTGAATTCAAAGCTCAGTTTTGCCAATAATTTAGATGTATAATCTTGGGAAAGTTATTTAACTTCTCTGCACCTTAATTTCTTTGGCAGAGAATAACATTAACCTTAAGAATCAGAGATTATGTATTCGAACACCTAATATACATAAAGCAACCATTCAACCCATAATTATTTTAAATCAACTACTAAAAAAAACGAAAAAAAAACACATACAAATAAGTGGAGATTAAACAATATGCTCCTAAACAACCAATGGACCAAAGGAGAAATCAAACAGGAAATCAAATTACCTTGATACAAATGAAAATAAAAACACAACATTACAAAATGTATGGGATGCAGCAAAAGCAGTTATAAGAGAAAGTTTATAGCTATACAGGCCTACCTCAAGAAACAGGAAAAATCCCAAATAAATGAGCTAAATTTATAACTAAAGAAACTGGAAAAAGAGGAACAAAGAAAACTGAAAGTAAGTAAAAGGAAGGAAATAATAAAGATCAGAGTGGCTATAAATGAAACAGAAAATAGAAAAACAGTAGAAAAGATTAATGAAACTAAGAGCTGGTTCTTTGAGAGAATAAATAAAATTGACAAGCCTTTTGCAAGACTCATCAAGCAAGAAAGAGAGAGAACACAAATAAAATCAGAAATGAAAGAGGAGAGATTACAACCAACACCACAGAACTACAAAGGATCATTAAAGGATACTATGAACAATTATATGCCAACAAATCTGACAATCTAGTAGAGATGGATAAATTTTTAGAAACATACAACCTTCCAAGACTAAACCAGGAAAAAACAGAGAATCTGAACTGACCAATTACTAGCAATGAAACTGAAGCTGTAATAAAAAAACTTCCAATAAACAAAAGCCCAGGACTGGATAGCTTCACAGGTGAATTCTACCAAACACTTAAAGAAGAATTAGCACCTAACTTTCTCAAATTATTCCAAAAAACTGAAAAGGAAGGGACACTTCCAAATTCATTCTATGAGGCCAGAATTACTCTGATAGCAAAGCCAGACAAAGACACTACAAAGAAAGAATTACCGGCCAATATCCCTGAAGAACATAGATGTCAAAATTCTCAACAAAATACCAGCAAGTTGAGTTCAACAGTACATTAAAAAGACTATACACCATGATCAAGTGGATTTATACCTGGATGCAAAATTGGTTCAACAGACACAAAACAATTAATGTGATTCATCACATCAGCAAAACCAAGGATCAAAATCATATGATTATCTCAATAGACGCAGAAAAAGCATTTGACTAAATTCAACATCCATTTATGATAAAAAACTTTCAACAAAGTGAGTATAGAAGGAACTGACCTCAACTTGATAAAAGCTACATATATGGCAAGTCCACAGCTAACATCATATTCAGTGGTGAAAAGCTTAAAGCTTTCCTTCTCAGATCAAAAACAAGGATGCCCACACTCACCACTATTATTCAACACAGTACTGGAAGTCCTAGCCACAGCAATCAGACAAGAAAAAGAAATAAAAGGCATCCAAATAGGAAAGGAAGAAGCAAAACTGTCACTATTTGCTGATGTGTGTGTATACCTATATATCTATATCTATATCTATATCTATATCTATATCTATATCTATATCTATATCTATATATATATCCATCCCTAAAGGATCCATCAAAAAAACTAATATAATTAATAAAAAATTTAGTAAAGTAGCAGGATACAAAATTAATATACAGAGAACTGTTATACGCTAATAATGAACAATCAGAAGGAGAAATGAAGAAAATAATCCCATTCACTATTGCATCAAAAAGAATAAACTATCTAGGAATAAACTTAATCAAGGAGGTGAAAGACCTGTACTCTGAAAACTGTAAGAAATTGAAGAGAGAAATTGAAGAGGACACAATATAAATGGAAGGATAGACTGTGCTCATGGATTGGAACGGTTAATATTGTTAAAATGACCATACTACCCGAAGCAATTTACAGATTCAATGCAATTCCTATCAAAATACCCACGTCATTCTTCTCAGAATTAGAACTAATTATTATTAGTATATAATGTGAACCAAGAAATTTGTGGGAAAACAGACAGGTATTACAGAGCCTGCTGAGAGGCACAGATTTGGCCAGGGGTCTTCAGTTGCATCTGTAACCCAAAGAACAGTGATGTGGAATTCCCCTTATCAGCAGTAAAAACACATATGGAGCCAGGTATTCAGGATATAAACATGTAAAACACCAATAGTCCTAAAGGGATTTATCATCAATCTCTTTACCTACTCAATACACATTTACTATGTACCTCCCACAAGTCAGTGACTAAGAGAAGAACCAGTGGTATAAAGACAAATAGGATTTAATCCTTACCATAGTTCACGGGGGAAGAAAGAATCATGGAAGCAGATAAATACAATATAATGTGGAAAGCAGAATCACAAAGTTGGGCATTTGGGGCCGAGAGAGAGGAACACTAATGTAACCTGGTGAGAGGCAGATGAGGAAAGTCTAGGACGGAGCTGAGCCTTTCAGCATAAGCAGAAGTTAGGGGCCTGGGTCGGGGGCTGTGAAGCATCACAGGCAGAGAGGAAGATATAAGGAATCGTGTATTTGAGAACCATACGCAGTTGGGTTTGGCCAGAGCACAGAATTTGCAGCAGGGGAGCAGATTGCAGAGGGAGGTTGGAACCAGCTCATATGAGGTTTATCTGGAGAACAGTGAAGGATTCAAAGCCAGGGAGACAGGAGTTGAGGTAGTCAGCTTTACATTTCAGACAAACGCTCTAGAGCCCGTCAGATGGAGGATGTGAACAGGACAGCTTGGATGCAGTTAGGGGTCACCTCTAGGGGTTCAGGAGAAAGATGAGTCTGGACTAGGATAGTGAACCTGAACATGGAGGTGAGTGAGGGCAATGGAAACCAGATGACAAGATACTCACTAATGATCCCAAGAGCCCAGAGAAAAGTAGAGAGGAAGGACCTATTTACGCTTTGAGAAAAATGCTGTTTCAGTCTGGGAAAACTTCATGGAGAAGGTAGGAATGAGCAGCCCTTTGAAGAAGAAGACAGAGATGGAGGAAGAGGGGCAGATCCCAGGGGGAGGAAATGGAATTAACAATACATACGTAGGTTGTGTTCACAGAAGATGTAGATGGGGTCGGCAGTGAGACTGTGTGACGTGCCCTCTACATTGTAAATTGTCATCCCCCTCATAGGGAAAGCATTTGTGCAGGACAGATTATGTTTTCTCCCCAAAATCTCTGCTTTCCTAAGATGGGGCATAAAAAGCGGCTGCAATGAGCTCAAAGCATTGAAAGATTCAAAAATTCTTCTAGACTGTAATCCAGAAAAGAGTCCCTCTTGATGGCACAAAAGGTCTGGTGGTTGTGTGGTGACAGGCTGTGACCAGACAAGGGGAGGGTCGCTTTCCTCTGCTCCTGCTTTCTCATTCCCCACCTCCCATCCCACTCCCTGCCTCCCAGTGGCAGGGAGAAGTGACTGACAGACCAGCTGTGCCACGGAGAAAAAAAAGCGTAAGATAGAGGAGAGTGGGGAGAAAATGTGTTAAAGTGACCAAAGGGACAAGGGGTCAAGGGGAAAAGGGAGACAGCAGTGTCCAAAGTGAGAGAGTCCCTCACCAACTTGAGTGTCATAGGCGAGCTCAGGGTTAGAACAGGAGCCGCCAAACTTGCTCTGTAAAGGGTCAGCTAGGAAACAGACAGGCTTCGTGGGACGTTCGCTCTCTGTCTCAACTACTCATCTCTGCCGTTTAGCACACAAGCAGTCACAGACAGAAGATCAATAAATGAACATAGCTATGTTTCAGTACAACTTTGTTTAAGGACACTCAGATTTAAATTTCATAAAATATTCACGTCACAAAATACTCTCCTTTGATGTTTTTTTCTCAAGCAGTGAAAAATATAAAAATCATTCTTAGCTCACATACGAAAGCAGGCAGTGGACTGGGTTTGGTCTGTGGAGTGTGGTTTGCCATCCCTGGTTCAGAACAGGGTCTTGTGATAGATGAAGAGCTGGGATGGGTCAACTAGCGTGGGAAGCACTCCCAAACTTACACTCCCGTAGATTCTGAGTGGGACGGGATGTAGGACTGACACGAAAGAACAGAACTGTGTTCTACACTTTTCGGGATTCCATGGGTGCTTCCCTGGCTGACATAAGTTGTTTAGTAGTGGACTGTACCACCCCTTTTCCCATAGTTAAGGATGTAGTATAGGGTTTTACGTTGCTTTTATATCAATTCAATTTTGAGATACTGCTTCCTACATTTCTATAAACCACATTATGGTATTCAAAAAAACAATAATAACATGAAAGCCACATATATTTTGGCTATAATATGCTCCTCTGGCTACTAAAACGCCAGGTAACACCTGGAGCCGTACCCCTGAGCACCTGCACCTCCCTGCAACCTCAGTTGCCCATCTGGGAAATGGGCTAACTTTCTAAGCAGCTGTGACATTTGCTCTGGCCCAGGTTGCTCCAACTTGTAAGGTTCTCAGACCAACTGCAGACACAGTGCTTTATCTATCTTCCCACGTCGCATTTTCTTCCATCACTGGGTACTAAATGATCTTGTCTAGTTTCCAAACCTTATGTCATCTTGCTTGGGAAATACCTGAGAACCCTCTGGCTTTGTCTCTTCTCCTATCGGCATAGCTGAGGGGAAGCTGTGCATCAAAATAAAATGATGAGGAAGATTGACTTGCAAGATGCGTGACAAAGAGCCCAACCATGTTCCTTGGCCTGGGCGCAAGTCTCCAGATTTATTAGGGAGAACAAATCTGCTCCCAATGCTCTAGCTTTCCAGCTACTATCCCAAACTCTTTCTCCTTCTGACAGTCACAATCTTTTGGAGGTGGGTATAAAAGGAAGGGTCCAGGGGAAGAAGAAAAGCCCTAGAGAAAATAAGGATCATGTGGAGGGCTCTTACTCTTGGCGTTCCTCATGTCCTGGGCTGTCCCTGATGACCAAGAAAGGAACTAGCCACTAGATCCGCCCAGGACCTAAAAAGTGTGTGATCTGCAGAAATCAAAACTGAAAGGACCCTGCAAAAGAAATGTCACAGAACTAACTATGGCAAGCTTTGTCGGGTCCGTTTCCAACCAGTCAGAGCTCACAGGACTGGCGTGGCTCTTCGTCGAGAGTCCCTCCTCCTTGCTGTGGGGTGGGGAAGGTGGATGCACGCTTCCCAACTCCACCAGTTGAAACCCTCTGTCTGCCATGAGGCAGGAGGTTGGTCCAGCCGGCTTCCCACAAATCTGGTTCTGCAGGAAGCACACAGCTCCGCTGAAAACGCCTTGATCCTCTTCTCCCATTTGATCTTTTTTCCACATGCCTTTTGGATTACTGCTGGCATTTTGTTTCCATCTGTTTTCAACTCTTGGTTAGAAACATACAAGTCCGGTTCTAGCCCTCTGCAAGGCTGGGGGTCCTCCGTGATGTGCTGCTCTGAGCAGGGTCCATGGAAGATCAGCTGTGGGTCTCACTTCAAGTCAACAAACGCTGAGTGAGTACTTCCTATGTGCCAGGCGCTGCGCTCTCTCTCTCAGGCACTCGCTAGATGCCATGTCATACTGTTGCTCAAAATGCCGCAGGGGATCCCATTTCACGCAGAGTAAAATCTCAAGTCACTACAATGACTTACAAGACCGAAAATGACCCTCTCCCCACCCCGCACCGTTCTGATTTCTTCTCCTGCTTACTCCCCAAAGCCATCCTGGCCTCATTGCTGGTCTGTGACCTTCGGCCTTAGTGCTTTTGCACTGGCTGTTCTCTCCAGTCCACCCAGAATGCCCTTTCTCCAGACAGGCTAATGTCCTCACCTTCTTATAATCTTCGCTCAAACATCACCTTTTCAGAAAGACTTAAATTGACAATTCTGTTGAAAATTGCAACCCTTCAGCAGCACACCTGATCCCCTTTCTTACCCTTCTCTAAATTTTCTTTTTCTGTAGCACTTATCACCTACTGCTTTGGCCCAGTTCCCTAGGAAACACAGCCTGAAGGAATGCAAGTCCAGAAAAGCCAAAAAAAAAAAAAAAAGGGAAAAGGAAGGTAAAGCACAAAATGGGGAGAGCGAGCCTAAGGGAATACACGTATGTTTCCAAAGGACATTAGCATTGTAACAAGCAATGGCTTGGTCCCACCGGACATCTTCAGAGAGGCTAAACGAAGCTAATGCGTCCCCAAACCATGTGCCAAGGAAAGAGAAAAGAGTGCATCCTTCAGTATCGGTCTCCCACTGGTCAACGTCTGCCTCCTGTGTGTTAACGCCCTCATACTTCTGTGATGAGAAAGCAGGTTAGTGACGGACGTCCCCCTTTAGTGGCACCAAGGATGCCCAGTGTGGAAGGTTCAGAGCGGCATGAGGGACAGTCCTCGCCAATGGCCCCTTAGCCTGTAGGAGTGACGGAGGTGGGTGGAAACTCCAGGACTGCAGGTGTAGAACGAGCTGTTGCCGGGCTGCCCGACCAGGTAAGGTCTGTGTGTGGATCTGCGCATAAACTGAACCCTTATGACCCTCCAACATGGTATCCATCTCTCCCCACTAGAACATAAGCTCCATAAAGGCAAGATCTGTGTCTGTTTGTGTCTGATGCATCCCAAGAGCTTAGAAAAAAGGCCTGGCACATGATAGGTCCTCAGCTCCCTACTGAAAATGAAAGGCCTCTGATAATGAAGGCAATACAGACCCGGCCCGCAATGAGCTCAGTGCCCAGACAAGCAAACAGGTCACTGCAGTACAGAGTGGGGGCACTGTGCTGGCAGCAGGCCAGGTGGCTGCAGGTGCATCTGGCAGAGCTGTGGGCAACTGACTTTAGGTGTGACAGGTTGTGCCCAGCCTGGTGTATCTGATAAAACACAGACACTGGGGTAGGAAGTCAAGATCTGGGCTCTAAACCCAACCTCAGCTGCTAATTGGTCGTAGGACCTTTCAAGAAGTTATCTAAACAGCGGTGATTACTATTTATCAAACACTCACTTTCTGTCAGATCACAGGCTGAGTGATTCACTGTCTTAACCTGTTCAGGCTGCTCTAACAGAGTCCCGTAGACTGGCTGGCTTATCAACAACAGACATTTACTTCTCACCGTTCTGGAGGCTGGGAAGCCGAGGTGAGGTGTGTGGCTCCTGATGGCTGTCTTCTCGCTGTGTCCTCACACGGCAGAAGGGATGAGGGAACTCCCTGGGCCTCTTTTATGAGAACATCAGTCCCACTCATGAGGACAGGGTCCTACTCATCTCCCAGGGATTTAACATGTGACTCTGGGACACACACATATTCTGCCCACAGCATTTACATACATTTTCTTATTTCCTTCTTACAACAACAGTGCGATGAGGGTGATATGACAACCCTCATTTAACAGACAAAAGTCTAAGCTAAAGCCCAGCAAATTTCGATGAACCTTCCCAAGCTCTGTGGGCTACGAAGTGGCAGAGCCAGGGTTTGAACTTGAAACTGCCTCTGCCAAAGTCTAAGCTCATAATCACCCCCCTCCAGCACTGTACAGCTGGGTCTTAGTGCCCTCTTTTGTGAAATGAAAAGATTAGACTACATAATCTTTAAAGCCCTTTCCCATTAAGCTGCATCCTAAAAATGTCAAGTTCAAAGAGAAGTGATGCAGCCCAGACGTGGTGGGAAGCAACTGGAGATTGTCCAGGACGATACACCTACGGTGGGCTGTGGGCCACCAAGCTGGCCTGAGTCACCGGCCTCTTTCCAGTGGGCACAAGTCTCTCTATTCTGTACATGGGGACAAGCACAGGAGATCAGCCTGGCCGGGGCAGCAGGGCCACTGGGGAAACTTGATGTGGCATGATGAAGATACAATGTCCTCTGTGGTTCTGAGTTATGAAATATGATTTACGGAAGCCCGACCACCCACTGCACAGCCTGAAGATCAGAGGGCGCCAGGGCAAGTGCAGCCAAAGCCTGTCACTCAGCAAAAGCAACTTCAGGCTTCCCTCACTGACCTTGATCACTGCTCCCAACACAAACAGAATACAAGCCACACTTCAAAATGTAATTTGACATTTTCTAGCAGCCACACTTTAAAGGATAAAAAGAAACAGGTGAAATGCGTATCGTAATGTATTTCGTTTAACCCGATAGATCCAAAATATTATTTTCAACGTGTAATCAATATAAAAATGTGTTGAGATCGCGTACGTTCTAGTTTTCATACTAAGTCTTTGAAAGCTGGTATTTTACTGAGTTCAGAGCACAACGTACACCAGAAGCCACATTTCAAGTGCTCAGTATGAACTGACAAGGAATCAAACACTCGCACGTGAATCGTGGCTGCCGAGTGGGACAGTGCAGGCTCAGTGGCTGCGGGAGCTAGATGGAGAACACACACAGGCGCATGCCTGCGCTCACACCAGAGCAGTACACACAACAAGGAACTCTGTCCAATTCCCACAGCATCAGGACCAGCAAGCAGCACAAGTGACAGCCCTGTACCCAGGTATCTGGGAACAGGCAGAGGCTCAGGAGAAATGGATACCCTCCTGAACTCATATACACAGAGTGCAGAGAAATGTGAGCAAGTCAGCTCCTCGTGGCCGAAAGAAGACATCTAGCTTACTGCCCTTTGAAATTCAGTTCACCATCTAACATCGGGAGTCGCGGGCCAAGAAAAAACACTGGAGGCCTCTAAGCAATTGAAGCAAGAGGTCAGAGTTCCTTGGTCAGTTCCTTGGGAAATGAGTTTCATATGAGATTTGGGGGGGGTGGGGTGGAATTGTCATAAAGCGTATTTAAATGTGTGTATTTAAGTGGAGTCAAACCACAGGAGCCTGGAGTCCTAATTAATTAATGAAAGCCTCGGCCCTGAACTCACACTGAAATTAACTGCTGCTCGGAACAGATCCACAGAAGCAAGAAACAGCAGAGAAGATGGGTGTTTTTCAAAACTGAAGGACGTGGCGACTGCTGGGGTGGGGTGGGGGGGAGGCCTGTGGTTTTTCCAGGAATGGGATGGCTTGACATGGATTTCAAAAAACAAATAAATAAATAAGGAAAGAAAACATTTTCGTTCCTTCTTTGTAGCTCCCCTACACCAACCAAACACGCAAAGCAATGAAGGAAGAAGGACTCTTCTGCCACCCAGAGAAGGCTGATTCCGTCCCCAACATGGAACCTCCCAATATAGACATTCCCTGGGCCTGTCGTCCTCCCAGCACCTCCCCCGTCAAGAGTGAACCACATGGGCCAACACTTCAGAACTGCACCGGGGGCGTGTTTACTTGCTGCATTTGTGAGGCGGACGCTGGAACCACCTGGAAGGCACATGCAGGAAATGTGCTGTAATAATCTTATGTTTATAATTCTGGGAGAAGGATGGCAGAGTCCAAGATGGGATTGATCAGGTTCCAAATCTATTTCCTGGAGTCAAGTTTAAAAGAGAGACGTTAAGGGCAAGCTCGCTAAGATGTGGGTACATCGCAACACATTACAAGTTTATTTCTGTTGGTGTTTGTACAGATTTTTTAAATCTGTCGCTTTCTTCTTCTCACACGGACTAGCCCGTCCCAGCCATAACTTACAGAACTCTGAAATCTGCCTCCTAGAATAGATTCTTATCAAATTCAGAAAATCTGATTTTCTAAGAGTTCATTTCCAGGACAACAGCCCCCTTTTGCTGTAATGCCTTTATCGTCTTTGATTGTTACTGTTTGGATTTTAAGCATTACCATCTGAAAAGCTTGTCCATTTTCAGCAATGTTAGACATCCAGCCAATTCTAGTTCACTTTCCAAGCTTCTCCCTGGACAACCAAAACTTAACGTGGGTCTGCGGCCGTCCCCTGGCACACCCGTGCGAGAAGACATTTTCAGGCCGGAGGAGTCTCTTCAAAGCCTCTGCCTGAGCTGGCCCCTCCCTTGACGCTGCTCTGACTCACAGTTCTCCACTGTCTCAGGTAGGATGGGATGTTTTATAGCTCTTTCTGGTAAGTAGCTTTTCTGGGTTCCCTAGCATGGCACTTCAATTCTAGTCACATGCCTCAGGTAGGAAAACCGTGAACAATGATGACCAACAGGTGAGCTGGAAAACTAACTGGAAGGATGTCTAAGAGTAATTCCTACCATCGGCACAGCACTTTACAGTTTACAAAATGATTCCACACAGGGTATCTCATTTAACCTCACAACCAATGAGATAGAGATTTAACCTTCTTTTCATAAGGAGGAAACTGAGGCTGGGTTTGCTGACACACCTCACCTAAGGTTACACACGTGGACCACGGTGGAGCGAGGAATTGGAGTAGTTCCTCAGAGAGGAAACCCAGCCCAGCTCTGTCCCTATTATTATCTCCTGAAACACTCACAAATTATCCCAGACAGCAGAGATGTCTTCATGCAGCCTCACTCTGTCAAACCTTGAGGGTATAAGGCATGTCTCATCGCAAACGAACATGCCTCTTTTACCGACATATTTCTAAGTCCCTTCCCTCATTGTCTCTGGAAGGTTGCTCAGGTAAAACAATTCCAGTGTTGACCCAAAACGAATACAATGCAAGGAAAAAAGGAAAATTTAAACCAAATATTTATTGAGGGTACTATCTGAGGAAAAACATGATTCTTACTCTCAAGAAATTTATATTGTTTGAGTAGAAAAGTGATAGATTATTGAGGGTTAGCTGTCAACCCAGGAAACCCAAATAAGGACTGTCACCATTGTCAGGTGTGAGATGTCGCCTGGGTTGGGGGAGGACCATGGAGATTTTGCGAAGAAGGAACGTGAGCAACCCCTGGGCAGAGATACCCCCACTTCCCTGATGACAAGAGTCACCAGCAGTGCTTGTTAAAATGATGCTGAATCAGGATTTTCAGGAGAAAGGTCTGGTAAACTAAGTATTTCCCCAGTGTCCCCAGTGGTCTTTACTGTGGGAGAGGCTGGGAGCAGTGGGACGCACAGGTCATTTCCAGAGGCTGAGACAGTCCGGCTGTGGAGAGTTTCGGTGAGTTGTGAGAGGGGAGAGCAAAGGGCAGATAATGTGGTGAAAGAGACTGTGAGAGGTGAGACTTATAAACGAATACAAATACCAAACGAAGACTTAGTTCCAACATAAGAGCAGGGTCGGCAAGATGTCGGCAGGCTGCAGAGCAGATGGAGGGAGGGAGGGCTCCAGGAAAGAAGGGGTCCTGGCTCACACCTGCCCTGAGAGGATGGGAAGACACAGCTGGTGGGCAGCCGGGGGGTGGGGGGGTCTCACTTCAGGCATCATTCGCCGGAACAATGCCCACTTTGGCCTGGGAGCCCATCCTGGGAACCACAACCAGCCCTTGCCCTTTTGTCCTCTTGTTTTCAGCTGAGGGCCGGGCAGGGCAGCAGAGTGACCTAAGTTGCTAAATAAACATATGCTGTTGCTCAATACCTGAATTTCTTTTTTCTGTTTCATCCAGATGTAGCTACAACTGAGCCCTAGGAGACCCCAGGGGGATTTTGTCCCAAAGGCAGCCTCTAGCAGCCACAGTGAAGGTGGAAAGGTTCTAGATCTAGGGGAAATCTGGGTTCAAAGCCCAGTTCCCCAAGAACCTGACAGTGCCAAATCATGTCTTTGGTTTCTTTCTCAATTAAATGATAATAGTAGCTAACACTTATATAGTACATACTACATGGCCAGCATCGTTCTGTATATTTTTATGTTTTAATCCATTTAATTCTCATAACAACCATGTAAGGAAGGTTCTGTTATTGTTTCTGCTGTACAGATGAGAAAAATGAAGCATAGAGAGGTGAAATCTCTCGCCCAACAAGTAACTGACAGAAGCAAGATTTGAACCCAGACAGTCTGGCTCCAGAGCCTGGCGGTCAGCACCATCCCTTAGCTCCGCTCTAAGAAGAACAATATCCGGCCAACACAGAAAGAACAAGTGTGTGTATGTGTGTGTGTCACGGATGTGGGGGCGGAGGAGATAGTCTACTTCAATAAGATGAGCGATTTGCTGGTGAGTGGTACCACAACAGATTCTGAGACAGAAGATGCTTTCAGGGTGGGTTAGGAAGTCGTCACGAAGGAGTCCAGCCACCTGATGGAGAAAGCCCAGAGGAATGAAGAAGATACCTCCGAATGCAGATGGGGAGAAAGGGAATTCCAGGGAAAGACACTTACCATCCAGCAGGCTCATTCATTCAATTCAGCAGCTGTTTAGTGAGTGTGTGGTATGTGCCAGGACCCACTGCAGACATGGGAGACGCATTGGTGAGTAAACAGACATTCTCTCTGCCTTCATGGAACTTACTGTCCAGGAGGGGAGATGGACAAAACAGAAAGCCAAGAAATGAATAAAACAATTAGAAGGCAATGAGCTGTATGAAGGAAAGGTCTGGAGAATAATAATTGGGTGACTATTTTAGCTGGGGTGACAAGACCTGTCTGAGGGGCGTCATCTCAGCTGAGACCTGAAAAAGCCAGGTAGGTGCAAGACAGTGGAAGACCAGTGCAACCTGAGAGCCCTGGATGCGGAAGAGGTAACAGAAGGTGAGAGCAGGAGACAGGAAGCATCCGAGGCCACCTTCAGAGTGGGGAGACACTGAAGGGCTTTCAACAGGAACAGACACTATCCAATTTACGTTTTAAGGAAAATCCCTCTGGCTGACTGTGAGAATAGCTTGCAGGGATCCAGTGAGGAAGGTGTCGCTGTCGTCCAGGCAGGAGTGGGTGGTGGCCCAACAGCTGGAGGCCGTGGAGGAGCAGCGAGGAAGCATGATTTGAAATGTATTTGAGAGACAGAACCGACAGGTGCTCATATTGTTGTTCCCACCTCCATGGAAGAACAAGCTGTATAGACAGCAGCAGGTTTTAGATGTCAAGTGGCTGCCATGTTTGCCAAGCATAGAGCCGAAGGAAGAGGGTGAGAAAGACCACGCACTTCCACACCTCGTACAGTGGGAAGGACAGGAGGTCACAAAGAGATGCTCTGTCTTGGAAGAAGTGCCGCTTTCCAGGTACACAGCTCTGAAAGGTGAATGCAACAGCCAGATTCTCTCAAGGGCTTTCGAATGAACCCGAACTTAGGGCAGCGATCCAAACAAGAACAATAGATGCTCTGTGGAGATGTTCTGTGGAACAATCCCCACCCTCGGCGCTCAGGGTCAGACAGACAGCCAGGGTGACTGAGGCGGTCCTGGGACATGGCGTCATGCAGGAGACCCAGAGCAGCCAACAGAGCTGGGACGAGGAGACAAGGACACGGGGGCTCTGAGGGGGAGGGGACACGAGTCAGGGGGTCCAGGGCCATCCCAGGGTCTGTGGCCAGGGACAGGGTCTGCTGCAAGTGGTGTCCAACTGCCATTGCACTTAGAATTCTAAGAACTGTATTTCATTTTTAATAGATTTTTCCTTTCAAATAAAACCAGTACCTTCCTAGTTAAATTATTCTGCTAGGTTCCTAAACTTACTCCTTCGTTGATTAATTTAGTACACGGTTATCAATGCAATTAGACCAGAGCTTCTCGAACTTTAATGCACACAAGAGTCACCCAGGTATCTGTTTAAAAAGCAGATTCTGGTTCAGAAGGTCTGGGGTGAGGCCTGAGAGTCTGCATTTTTTTATTAGATCTCCAGTGACGCTGCCACTGCTGGTGCTTGAACCACGCTTGGAGTAGGAAGGATCTGGCCCAATTAGATGTTCTTTTCACCTGCCCTTTGGTGCATGTCTCACTCCACGTTGACTTAAAAATAAAATGAGTTCATGCTCTACTTATGAGCGTCCCTACTATATACAAGGTAATGAGTTGAGCGTTGAAATAGATACAGAAAAAAATATGACATAATGCTAAAATTACAATGATTGTAATTTTAAGGAAATTATAATTGGTTGGGGGGGGATATGGGTACTTATCCTGAGTAAAAGGCCTGCCCTCCACAGACCTCCTACAAGTTTGGAATTATAAAGCACCACCCCACAGAAGCCTCACTGCACCCCGAAATAGGAATTGTCTCTACTTTACTGAGAAGGAAAACTAGTCTAGGAAAAGTTAAGTCAATGTTTTCAAACTCACACAGCCACTGAAAAGTTGGATTTTGATTTAAATTGGGGTCTGTCTGGCCCCAAAGTCCAAACTCTTGCCATCGTGCCATACCAAGGACATAGATTTATGTGTAAATAAATACCCAAAACCCTGGGCATTGTGCGATGGGTGCAAGAAGAGACGTATAAACAGCTTGCTGGAAGAGTTCAGCAGGTGGGGTGGAAGGTGACAAAAATATGTAACTGAGGACTTCATGTTGAAAAAATACTTTTCAATGTTGCAAAAAAGAGACCGGTTTTCTTTAGTTCTTCATAAATTCTCCTTTTATGGGCTGTAGCTCCAAAGTCAAGGAAGCCACTTGCCCAACCGCGCGAGGCTGGCATCTCTGGCTCACCACGCCAGATGTTAACATACATTTTGTCTGCAGACACCCAGGACGAGGACTGCCCAGCCCGAGAACAGCCCCGGTCTAAACAAGGAGTAGAGGCCAGCCCCGAATGCCAGGATGTGAGCGTACCCGTTACCCAGCTTTACTTGGCACCCCCACGACTGTGAGGTTTTCTTCCATTGTCGCCATCCCTTTTCAGGGCCTCTCCCTCTGTGTTGCCCTCCCAGTTACCCACACAGACGGCTCCTTCTCGGCTCCCGCCAGCTATTGCCTGCACTGACCACTAACGAGAAGTCCCTGCAGCAGCATGTCTGGGATTCAGCAATGACTCCACTTTCTCTGCTGCTGAGTCATTGTTATTGGGACTGGGATGACGGGCAGAGCAAAAACCTGTTGAAAGAGGGAGTCTCCGTCCCAATGGCCACTCCCTACACTGCCACACTCAGGGCGCCACCTGAGCCAGGGCTCCTGGATGGTGGCAAAATGTTCCATTTCCTATTTGGAACAAAAAGGACAAAGAACCAAAACTGTCATTTAACACCAAAATATTTGGAAGTCAGCCACCCCCACCCTGAGCCCTGCTCGAAGGTCTTAGTCACATTATTTCCTCTCCGCTAATGCAGGCTTTCTATTTCCTGCATAGGATGCGGTCAATTGACACACATTAATTAGGGGAAGGGGCCTGGTACACACCCCCAGACAGGCATCCCTTCCCAAAAGCACAGAGCAGCTTGCTTTCCGGACCTGTCACTCTTCCCGATCTCATTCGTTTCTGGGGCCAGAAACCACACCAGCTCACAGATGCAAAGGGCAGCTTGTGGGGGGTGAGGTGTTCCCACATACCGGCTCACCCTCTACCCTAAGTGCGGAGCCGCACAGAGCTACTTTTGTACAGTCACACACACACACCCAGACGCCGGCAGTATGTTTTGTCATTAAAATAGACGAGAGAAGGACCTGACAGTACCAGCATTTCTTTTGCCAAGACATCGTGGCAACAGTTACTAGAATCTCTTGAAACCCCATTTCTTTCCACCAGCTGCTGACTACAGGGGCAGCATTCAGTGTCCAAAGATGACACGTTCCTACAAATTGAGCCCCTTCCATAATGAAACGAGTTGAGATTTTGGAGTGATTTGTTTAAAAGCCACATCGTAAATCAGCCGTCAGTTCTTCTGTATTCCAGGCCTGGCGGGCTCACCTTTACACTGAATTAATCTCACCTGAAACTTGACCTCCCAGCCTGAGAGCCTGCTGGAAACATGTGCTCAATGACTTCCAGTCAGAGAAGCAAGAACTTAAATTGTTCCACATTTTTAATAAATGGGCCAGGAACCCCTGGGGTGCCTCCCATTGACCTGGGTGCTCCCCATATTGGTGGAATCAAGACGATAAAGACGGATTTGCAAAGCTCAGATTTGGGAGAACCTTATCAACACTGGCCGCCAGGCCCGCACCCCACTAATTCATGTTCTTAAGTTCAACCAGAGCGAGTCTCAGCCTAAAGAAAAGCCCAGAAACGTGACATTCATTTCCAGTGACAGCTTAGCTGGGTGGAGGTGGGGCACGTGGCAGTGGAGGGAGGAGGAGGGGACGGGGTGTGGGACCACCTGCCTGGGAGACTGGAGGGAGCTGGGCCTCTGGGACTCCTTCCAGCTTCTTGGTTCTCTGATGCTTAACAGAGAAATTTGATTGGAAAAAGTGGTTGTGGAGCTCACTGGGACGGGGCCGAGGCGAGGATGCTACGAGTCGGCCTTGATGAGAAGCTCATGGGAGCCAGGCGCTGCGCTAACCGCTGCAGACACGCGGGTAATGGAGAACAGCTCCGTCCTCTGGGAGCTGTAGTGGGAGACAAACAGGGCAACAGCTCTGACGGTTGAATATAACGAACCGATAGGCCTGTGCTAGCTTCAAGGATAAAACACGGAGCGAGATATGCAGCCCCTCCCCCCAGATGCTCACAGTCTATGGGGGAGACAGTGTCATGGGACTATGAGACGGTGCCATGAAGCCTATGGGAGGGCCACCCAGATGTGGGTGCTCAGGAACACCTTCCCAGAAGCTGAGCCCCGAGGATAGGGGTGGTGACCAAGAAGGGGTGCACAGAGGAGGGCACATAAGGCTATCACAGAGGGACCAGAACATCCAAAGCTCAGAGGAGAGAGGAGGCATAGAGCACCTGTGAAACTCAGAGGAATACCGTTCAACTTGAGAATAAAACACGGGGGAAGGGGTGCAAGTTAAAGTGGGGCAGCAGGCACAGACTCCATGGACAGCATACAACAGGAGCTTAATAATGGCATGAGGCGCACTGTGGGTGCACAGAGAGGGGAGCCATGGAGTTTGCTGAGGGTTGAAGAGTACTCTGAAAAAAAAGAGCCTCTTAAAGGATGACTCGGGATTTACCAGAAGAAATGAGAAGCCCATTCCAGGCAGAGGGAAAGGGTTAACAAAATGCAGTCGCATTTGGACACTGTGAAAGTTAACCCTATTCTCTCTCCCAATCCCAGCTGGGGTCCCATGTACCAAGTTCTGTTCTGTAGAATCACATCCAGGTCCAGATTACGAAGCCTGAAGCTCCAGAAAAAGCAGAAGGAACTGACGGTAAGTACACTCGCTCCGGTAGGGCAGGGCCCTCCTGCTGAGGAGAGCCTAATTTCCAAAATCAGAACTAGCCCAGCCAACTGGAAAAACTTCAGGGGGGACCATGCAAGTGTTCACCTCTTCAGGGAGGTTCCTATAAGAAGTTTTTGCCTCGTTAACAATATTAAAATAGCCTCCAAACAAGGACCCTCAGGAATGACGCTGATTTAATAAGCAACACTTACTATCTGCCAGGCACTGTGCTAAATGCCTCATAAGCATCATCTCAGGTAATTCTCTAATCATCCCAGTGAAGCATAAGTGTTCCTATTACTTTAAAGATGAGAAAACGGAAGGGAAATATCCTGGCCAATGTTTCAGGACCGGTGGTACATGGCAGCTGGGGGAAGGACCAGGACCCTCCAGACCACATTTCCTGGCACTCTGGCCCACTGCTCCTTATACACAGGTAAGAGCATCACCAAACCACCTGCCCACAACGCCACTGGAGAAAATAACCCGGAGACCCACAAGAGAAAGGTGATATCACAAATGTGTTGGACCTGAAGTCAAGGCCTTTTTACTTCCTCAGGCAGCCAGCTCTCCTCAGTTTAGTCACGATACGGCTACCTCTTCCACAAGGGATCTGGATGGCCTTGCTTGAGAAGCCTCTTCATTCACCTTTTCTTGGGGGATTCCCATTTCACAGGTGGGAAAATCAAGATTCAGAGCTCTTCAGTATCTTTTCCAAAGTCTCTCTGCTATTGAAGTGCTCGAGCCAGGACTCAAACCAGGTTCTATGTGATTCCAAGAACTAAGCCTTTCCATAACACCCACCACGTGACGGCAGAGTTCCCACATGAAGGGAACCTTGGATGTTCGGAGCCAGTGAAAGACAGCTACGGACCCACTATGCAAGGTCTGTCACTAACAGAACTTGTACTTTACAAGGATGCTGACATGTCGATTCTGCCGAACACAGGTTCTTCCACAAAAGAGAAAAACAAAGACAGTTATCAGTGCCAAAGGGGAGAGAAAAGGAACAGCCCCAGATGAAGAGAATGCTTGCTCTTCCAGAGAAACTTATGGTTAAACTTTCCACTCTCAGATGCCATTGGTAGAAAGTAACTCCTACATTGCAGATTCTGTATAATATAAGACAACAGCAATCAAGTATGGGGAAGGATGAACCCCAAGGGACCTGGAGCAGAACAGCAAGGCAGGTTGCTCGCAGAGGAGAGGGCCAGAGCAGCAGGAGCCCATCTGTGTAGACTCGCACAGATGAAAGCTTCACTGTATTTCATGCTGAAATGTAGACTCTCGAGCTGCCTGTAATTTTGTTCAGAGTGTTGAAAGGTGACGTCAGAGAAAGGGCATCAGATTTGAAAAAAAGACCTGGGTTCAAGTCCCGGTCTCGCCACCATTCCAGGCGTCAGAGAAGCTCCTCAGTCTCTCATTTTCTTTGTCTGTCTCATGAAGAAACTGGACTAGATGATCTCTTGAAGCCTCTTCCAGCTCAAAAGCATGTAAGTGTAACTCCAGCACCTCTCTCTTTGAATTCTTGATGGGGCCACAGAAGTGTGGCTCCCCTGAGAGAGTAGCCTCCGTAGCCAGGACCACGAGAAAGGATTACCAAGGGGTTGGAGCCTAAAAATAAATCCTGTCCACACTGGAGCCTTGCCCAAGGCCACCCTGCAGTCCAGTCACCAGACTCGGACAACACTGAAGTTGTCACTCTTGTAGCTACACCCACACGCTCTCTACACCCTGTCAGCCTTGCCTGCTACTGCCAGCCTGTGCCAGATGGGCCGGTGGGGGTCAGGCCCTTGGAAAAGCCAGAAGATGAACAGGCCCCAATCTCAAGATAAAGATGCCCCCAACAAGGCAGAGCACTCGCCCCAGAGTTGACACAATATGTATAGTTACGAAGAGCAGTGCATTGTGGGTGAACCAGGATTGTCTCTGACAAGCTATGTGATCTAAGTGACTTTCACTTCCCTGAGCCTAAGAGCCCTAACACGTACAATGATGGTGACGATAGTGCGACCTGTTGACAAACGGCCTAGCACACAGAGTCGTCGTGATTACCAGATTGCATAGAAAACTCTACAAGTTGACAAACGAAGCGATTGCTGCTCCCACGGCAAGTTCACGCGCGATGACCAGGAGTTCAGGAGCAGGGCTAAGGGCTGTTGCACGTGTGAAGCTCAGCACACACTCTTTGCCTATCAAAAGCCCTGTGCCTATCAAAATAGTGCCAAATGGCCACACCCTTGTGGGAAGGAAGCAGATTTACTGTCTTCAGGCGGCAGGAAATAGGAAGTAGGCACAGGGGAGAGGCCCTGGCCACACGGGCCAGACGAGGGAGCCACCAGTCAGCACACAGAAGCGTGAGCCCCCTGGCGTCAGAGAAAGAGCATCAGATTTAATCCCCGGGGAGGGGGATTTAGTGAGGTGTCTCTTTCCTGACTGACCAACTTCCACAGAGAGTGAGTCAGGACAGTCCCCCACGGGAGGCTGTAGCTCCCTGGGACACGGTCACATACTGCACACTGCTGCCTCCCCAGGACCCCGCCTGCAGCTGGGACATTGGGACACTGATGAAACACTTGTTGGCGGAGTGAGTGATTAGAAACGAAGAGGCTGATGAAACACAAATCCCAGTGAGCAGACTAAGTAGGGGCTGAGGACCTAATATGGTCGGATCAGCCTTCAGACCAGGGATGGCCCAGAGGTTGGGGTGACCTGCAGAACTAAGGGTAGCACTTGGAAACACTAGACCAAGGAGTGGGTCCGCCTGTGAGTCACCTATCTTCCAAACCCAGGACCTGTCTGAAGAGGGAGCCAAGGAATGTAAGACTGTGAGTCAGCGGGTTATCTCTGCTGCTAGCTTCTGAGTCACCACCTGAGCCCCCACGGGCCTGCCCTCGTGTGTGAGGGGGTGTGGAGGTGTGTGTGGCCACGTGTTTATATCTATACCCACACACTCAGCAGATACCACCGGCCAAGATGAGTCAGGAGTCGCTCACGTTTTAAGGTCTGTCACTGGGCTGTACTGTAGGTGACTCATTGCTTCCTTGTTGTCCCTTAGGGGAAATGCCTTCACAGAGGTGAAGCTTGGTGTGGCTCCCCGTGGATGAGGGGCCACGGGACCTGCTTATCTGCCAGGTTCTATCTCTCTGCAGGAGCCACGTGACACCAGGCGCTCTGTGAGCATGCCCGATGACAGGGGCGCAAGGGTCAGCCTGGTGCCTTACCCCAACCCTCCCAGGAACTCACGCCCCTCCTCACAAAGCACCCCCTCGTCTGCCCCTTTTCCCTTGTACTGACACCTGCTTCTGTGTCGGGTCCTAGGGGACAATTACAGAAATGGAGGCTTGCTCGGTGGCTATTGTCATCTATTATTAGAAACCTCTTACAGGCCCCATATCCTTCCCAATTCCTCTCCCCAACCCTGCCAAAGGCATTTCTAGTAAATCATTCTTTCACCACTGAAATCATTCCTGACATTATTACCAGATGAACCTTCCTCAGACGTAGCTCATTGCTCAGAACCTCCCATCCCATTCCAAATTCAGTAAAAACGTCTTGTCCCGAACAGTGTACAGTTCAGTGCCAGCCACATAGAGGGTCACAGGGAGGGGCTCTGGCAGCAGGGCCTATACATGTGGCCCCGGCACAGCTGACGGTCCAGAGGTGAGGCCCGGACCTAACCTGGGCCAGTTCAAACCTCTTCCTGGGAAATTCTGCAAAGGGGCTCAAAATTCCAGGCTCAGTTTGGGCTAAAGGCTTCAACAAGATGTAAAGATTTGGGGGGAGGGGGCATTTTTCCCATGATATGACCAGGAAAGCTCAGAAAGTAAGTTCAGTGAGGGTGGGATGAAGCTGAGACATGCAGAGAAGCCGAGGTGGGAGAAAACATACAGGGCCCAGGTCACTTACAGTCAATCCCCAGTTCCAGGGTCCAGTGCTACCAAAAAGAACTTTGTGCAATTTTTATATGTAAACATGGAGGGTGGTAGATGAAATAGTTGAATGTCCATTTACAACAGAAAATTTAATTAGAAAAAATTTTAAATCACATTAATATATAAAATAGTATTTTAGAAAGCTTTTCCTATATTCACTGAAAAAAGGAAGGGAGGAAGGGAGGGATGAAGAGAGGAAGAAAGAAAAGAGCAATTTATAGCATCAGAAATGTTATGTTTTTCATTCTTCTTATAGGTGATTACTCATGATCTTAAAATGACCTTCAAAGGGCTTGTTTACAATTACACCCATCACTTGAAAGTGGAAAGCCCTAGTTCCGGGAAGAATCACTTAGTCTGTACTAAGTTTATCTGCTTTTTCCTCCCATGGTTTCTATCTGAAGAGCTCTAAAGCATTTCAAAATGGCATTGATTCAGCTTGTTTCGGGCTGGGCCTTAACCGAACACTACTACCCTATTGTTCAAAGTGTGAGCGCCTTCATGTGGCCTTAACTGCAAGGCAGCTCCCATGGAATCATCTCGACAAACCCTCACTTACATTAAGCCACATACCTTATTTCATTTAAACTTTACAAGCACCATTTAAGGTAAGTGTCATGATCTTTATTCTACAGGTAGGCTGACCAGGGTACTGTGGGCCTAAGTGAGACCACACAGGACACACTAGAGCTAGTTTGAGAAGTTGGGGTGTTCTGACTGCTTCTATTCCAGCTGACAGGTAAAGGGGGGGCTCTGAACTAAGTTTGGTGGGGGGGTCTTCTCTCTTCCCTCTAAATCACCCCACCTGGGGAATCACGCACTCACTTTTTGGCTACTCCTGAGCATACCCACCTCACATGAAGGAGAAAGAAGCCGATAAGCTGCCTTTAAAGCGAGTCCAACTATTCAACAAACGCATTCAATCTAATTTGAGCATTAGCATTTCCCAAATCAAGTAGGCATGAACCATAGGTGAAGAATAAGTTTGGAATATCACAGAGCCTGGAAATCTGGGCCTAGGGAAGAAGATGGGGTGAGACAGGGTGGAGAGTGAGCAGACTGGGTACTATTACAGCTTCCTACCATGACTTTTTGCAGGAAAGACACGATCTGGTAGGCAGATGGACCTGCTCACTGGATTTAACTCTACCTGGGAACCTTAATAGTGGTTCACAGTTTTTTCTTTAATTGAAATGCACATATTTTAAAAAACCATTAGTTGCCTCAGAGCATGAGTGGCCCCAAAACTGTTTTATTATAGATAAATAAGTTCCCAGCCAAAGCAAGAGACTCTCTGGAAGATTACATGATCTCTCTCTCTCTCCTCGTCTCGTGTTTTTGGTTCCCAGATGTGGAATCCTAGAAGGAAAGGGAGCCAAGAGAAGGGGAAGAGGGAAGAATGGACGTTCTCTGGAAAGTGCTTTTATAATAGCAATAAAAATTGCTAACATTTATTGAGCATTTACTATAAGCCAGTCGCTGAGTTAAGGCTTCACCAAAGTTATGTCACGCAATCCTCACAAACAGCCTAAAAGGTGGGCACCGTCCTCACATTTACACAGAGGAAGACTTGCTAGTAAGTGGCAGTCACTCAACTCAGAGCCTGGGCCCTTAAGCCCCTTACACCGACTCATATGACACATCTGGATGTTGGTCCTCCACTGGGCCATGACCAAATCTCATGGCCCGCATCCAGGCGCTGGGGAAGTACTAAGAGTCACTGGGATTTGAGACGAAGAGAAAGCACATCCCCACTCCAGACTAAAAGCCTAGGGGCTCAGACCCAAGCGACTTTCCTGCCATCTTTTTAGCAAGCACACTCTAGTCAGGCACCGAGCTCGGCAGCCTCCTCTGACCAGGATCCCGGAATCCCGAGGTTCTCAGAAAGGCCCCAAGGAGCAAAGGAGCTGAAAACCAGGTGACTGTTCCAAAAGCCTTGGCCTAACCGTGAATGGGTTAACTTGCTCTTGAAAGGCCAGAATAAAAAGAGACAGGGTCCCCTCATTCTCCTATTCCCAGAGGCCCCCTAACATCCCCAGGGAAGCAAAAAGGAACCACGACACTGAAGCATCTTGTTTTGATTGCACTGAAAATATCCCGGCACAGCCCAGACCCTGTGCATTCTCGGCTCTGTAGGCAGAACACCGAGTGGCCTGGCGTGCGGAGAGCCCGCTCACAGCACTGAGGGTATGATAGCCAAGAATGCTTTCATAGTTGTGCTTTGCTGCCTGGTTCCGTCTGGAATGCACGGACTGTGTCCCTTTGATCTTGAATATGGCTGCTCCGAGAGGCCAGAATCCCAGCCTTTGCAGCACTCTCCACCAATTCTGCCTCGTTCCCAAGTTCTTGGACCTAATTCTGCAACTCTGCTTTTAGCAGTCCCTCTCTTTCCCTCTCGCCTCACCCCACTCCTGAAAGCCTGCCCTCAACTCCAGACCCTTAACACGCTGCTTCCCTGCCACCAGGCTGGCCTCACCACCTACGACCTTCCTCGGTCATGTTGGGGTGAAGGGACACTTGTTCCTCCTCCTCTCAAGACTCCACCATGTTTCCTGCACCCCCCAATTCAAGGATCAAACATCTAAGTGCTTGGAAACACACATCTGGTTAATGGGCTGGCATGTTTTTTGGTTTGTTTGTATTTTGCTTTTCATCTAGATGTTGGTGTCATGTTGACCCTGCCTGGAAGTTGTGTTTTCTATTACAATTTGGAGTAAGTCACAACTAGAAAAAGTGTAATGCTGTTTGTCCTTCACAAGCAGGGCACTTTCCAGCACCACGCCCAAGAACAACACCTGGGGGTTTAACCCACTCAAAAGAAATTAGCTGTGGACATGCCACTCTCTTTTTGAAAAGGGCATTTCTACAGAAAAAGAGGTAAAAGCAAGATTGTAGAGTCTGCTTATAGTGGGCGAATGGTGGCCCCAGGACCAGGTCCTAATCTCTGGAACCTATTATGATACCTTATTTGGACAAAGTGTCTTTGTACATGTGACTAAGGATCCTGAGATGGGCCATCATCCTGGATTAGCCAGGTGAGCTCCAAGTACCATCACGTGTATGCTTACAAACGAGCAGAAGGAGATTTGACACACACAGAAGAGGAAAAGGCCATGTGAAGACGAAAGCAGAGATTGGAATGATACAGACACAAATTAAGGAAGGACAGAAGCCACCAGACGCTGGAAGAGGCAAGGAGGAAGCCTCTGGAAGGACTGCAGTGCTGCTGGCATCTTGATGTTGGACTTCTGACTTCCACAACCCTTTCAAGAGAATAAATTTCTGTTGTTTTCATCCAAATTTGTGGTGAAACTAATAGTGTTTATTTCTAAGAGCCACTAAAGAGAAGCCCGGAGGAGGAGGGGTAAAAAAAGGGAACAAGCAGGACTAATAGACTGTAAGATCTTCTATACATGGGAGGGTTCACTGGTAACTGTTTGCATCTATCTGAGATCCACTCAGATGAAAGAACTCCTGCAGAGCACAATGCCTCTAATAGTAGCACTAGCATTCTAGGTGAGGGTGGGGGTTCTTAGTTGGGGTCCTGCCATTGGGTCCAGGCATACTCAAGACCTGCTTTGACTCAGCCAGCCCTCCTCCCTGTGAGTTCCTAAGAGAGATGGGAGCGCAAGGCAAAACACCAAATGCAAAACCAATGTACTCCTATCTAACCATCTAACTGGGCTTGGGACTGAGACACCACTGCAAAGCCTCCTGGGAAGCTGGGCTGACATGTGTCCCAGGCTGATGGCTGAAGGGTCTTACCACCTTCCAGATGGTTGTAGAAGACCAAACACATGTGCTCCTACAAACTGGTGTGGGTTGGTAAACACACCAACCCATTGGCCTTCAAATTCCACCCACTCTTAAATGTGGCTCTATGTCCTGGCTTGTGACTAATCTAATTAACAACTCACCCTCCCCGTTGGACACAAAAAGGGAAGTGGGAATAGACCTAAGCTTATCCGTCTCCTACAAATAGAGACAGTTTGGGAACCACAACATCCCCAAGACTGAAACCTCTATTTGGGGACATGAATGAGAGTGAATCTCACCTCCTGCCCATTTCAGCTTCTTTCTCTCATCTTCACCAAATGAAAGCGATACTGAGCCAGCTTTCCATGGGTGCCCACCTTATGCCATGCACTGTCCTAGGCACTGGGGACAGCCCATTAACAGGACAGACATAGTCGCTGCCTTCATAAAGGACCATAATCTCCCCTGGGCCCGACGAAGCATTCACCACTCGGAAACACAGTCCAAAGCGGTCCACCCCAAGCTGAGTCCCTTCCGACACCCAGGACCCTATAGTCGCACTTCCCACCCAGGGCCATGCTGGTCTGAAACCTGACAACCACCATTCCTGAAAGAACCATGTTTGAAGGATGTAGGAATCAGATAAAATCAGCTTCTTTGAAGAGCATGAAACACTGTGAAAATACAAGGCATTTTTCATTGTAATCTATAACCAGTTAGGTCAGAGGATCAGAAAATTGTGCTGCTGAGGTCAAACGTGGTCTCGTTAAGTGCCTTTATGCTCGTGTCACATCCGGGACGTAAACCCCAAATAGCTGGGTAAGAGGAATAGAAATCAGTGGATGCCCATCTATCCTTTTGAGGCTCCGCCAATAGCATTAGCTCCCGTTACAGAGGATGGCAGGTTATTTTTGGAAAAGAACAGTAAGAGGACGCTTCACAAGTTCCAGGAAAATCCAAGTCCACGAATAAGGTGAAGGACAAGGAGGAGGAGCAGGAGGAGGAGAGAGAAGAAGAAGGAGGGGAGGGAAAGAAGTGGGGGAGGGGTGGAAGGGGGAGGGGAGGAATGGGGGAAGGGCAGGGGGAGACCAAGAAGAACACGGAGGAGAAGATGACAAGGGCAATTATTTCTAAATCTGCAAATGTTTGCTATGATGTAGAGATGGGAAGCTCTGTGAGTGACCGTTGAAGGAGACTTTGCTCTTTGCTTGATGACCATATCCATGTGTAAATACACTAAAACTAATGGGAAGCCAAACAATTGTCCCAAAATGATGACATTTGGGGATTAAGTCTAACTGTTTAATGCTCGTAAAAACAATTCAGTTTTGACTAATTCTACGGGAAATGGCACAAAGCTTTCCTGTCCAGGATCTGTGGTTACCTGGGTGGCACATGTCCAGAACCAAATGTCTTTGTTTTCCTGTTCCTTTAGTCCCAGCTCATCTCCAACACTCAAGAAACTTCCCGCTAGACCACAACACAGTCAGAAGGACAATCATTGTTTGGGTCAAAAGGAGTGGAAATGCACCACAGGAGAAGAAACAACAACAGAAAGGAAAAGAGAAAAGAAAGACGAGGAAGTGACAGAGATAAAAACAGCCGCAGGAACATGTAATTTGGAGAAGAAAACGGGAACAGGCCACTTTAGAGGTTTGGATGAACTGAATGAACTGAAGACAAAGGCCAATAAAAACGATGCAATTACCCTTCAGCACGGTTCACTATGTCCTTACGCAACAGCCTGTAAGAGTTCACTCGGGTATTTCACAATCATTCATTAATTCACTTCCTCATTCATTCGGCAATTACTTGTGGAATGTGTGGGCCCCTGGGCTTAGGTCTAAGGCAGTAGAAAGATGAACACAAACCTTTTTATTTTATAATACTTTTAGATTTACAGAAAACTTGTGACTAGAGCACGGAGTTCCCATACACCCCACCCCCAAGTTCCCCATTTTTCACATCTTACATTAGTCTGGTGCATTTGTCACAAGTAATGCATCAATATTGATTAATTATTATTACCTAAAGGCCATGCTTTATTCAGATATCCTTAGTGGTTACCTAATGTCTCTCTTCCATGCCAGGATCCCATCTTAGATACCACATTGCATGTAGTCATGGCATGCAACTTTATTTTTTCTTATACTGTTTCCCCAAATAGGCTTAGTGGACCGGTTACTTCACCTGTCCCTAGATGAAATCTTGAGCTGGTCCCAAAACATTCTCAGTTTCTCTCAGATTACATGTCGTATTCAAATACAAATTTATTATGGCCAGCAGAGTGTAATAATTGGTCAAAATTGTGGCGGAGGAGTCAGTAGAGGAAGAAACAGAGAAGTGAGCAGAGATGTGTGAGGCCCTAGGAAAGTAGAGTGTCACGAAGGCCAAGAATGGGAGAGTCTTAAAAAAGAAGGGGCATCAGATGCTGAAGAGAGGGCCTGGTAGACGAGGCGAAAAGGACTTGGCCATCAGGAGGTCACTTACAACCATCAAGAAAACAGCTGTACCGAGTGGCAAGAGTAGGAACCACGAAGGACAGGTTCAGGGGTGACTCTGTGGCCAGAAAATGAAGCCGCCAATGTCGACTCCTCTCTCAAGAAGCTGAATGGCAAATATAAGGAGAAAAATATGGTGACACCTTAAATGGGTAGCAGCAGGTTTGAGGGAAAGGCTTTGGGGATGAGGGACGTGGTAGTCAGCTTCTAAAAGGTTCCCAATCACCCCTTTCTGGATAGTCACACCCTTTTACAATTCCCTCCCCTGTGCACGGGCTGGACTCGTGATTCACTTCTAACCAACAGAATACAGCCAAAGAGATGGGATGTCATGACTGAAGTTAGGTTATAAAAGACTGGTTTTTTTATTACATACACTCTGTCTTCCTCCGTCTTTTCTTAGTTTTCTCACTGATGAAACAAGCTTCCGTGGTATGAGCTGCCCCATGGAGAGGCCCACATGACAAGGAACTGAGGGTGGCCTCCAGCCAGCAGCCAGCAAGGAACCACGGCCCACAGGCCACAGCCCAGGAGGAGCTGGGGGCTGCTAACGGTGACATAAATGTACCTGGAGGCAGATCTTCCTACCTGAGCCTTGATGTGGACAGCAGCCCCCACCCCCAACTCTCTGGAGCCTGTGACAGACCCTGAAGCAGAGGGTTTAGCTAAGCCATGCCCTCATTCCTGACCTACCAAAAACTGTGAGAAAGAAATGCTGTTTCAGTCACTACATTTTGGGATAACTTGTTACACAACAATGGCTAGCTAACACAGGATGGTTAGCTTTTTTTTTTTTTTTTTTTTAAAGATTTTACTGGGGAAGGGGAATAGGACTTTATTGGGGAACAGTGTACTTCCAGGACTTTTTTTTCCAGTCAAGTTGTCCTTTCAATCTTAGTTGTGGAGGGCACAGCTCAGCTCCAGGTCCAGTTGCCATTGCTAGTTGCAGGGGGCACAGCCCACCATCCCTTGTGGGAGTCAAACTGGCAACCTTGTGGTTGAGAGGACACACTCCAACCAACTGAGCCATCTGGGAGGCAGCTCAGCTCAAGGTGCCGTGTTCAATCTTAGTTGAAGGGGGCGGAGCCCACCATCCCTTGCAGGACTCGAGGAATTGAACTGGCAATCTTGTGGTTGAGAGCCCACTGGCCCATGTGGGAATCGAACCGGCAGCCTTCAGAGGTAGGAGCATGGAGCCCTAACCACCTGAGCCACCGGGCCGGCCCAGGCTGGTTAGTTTTGATAAGGGAGGCCTGCACATGACGGCAATTTCAAAATTTATTGTCCTTAAGAATTACCTTGGAAGGGCAGCCAGGTGGCTCAGTTGGTTAGAGCGCGAGCTCTGAACAACAGGGTTGCCAGTTCGATTCCCACATGGGCCAGTGAGCTGCACCCTCCACAACTAGATTGAAGACAACGAGCTGCTGCTGAACTTCTGGAGGGGCAGCCAGATGGCTCAGTTGATTAGAACGTGAGCTCTCAACAAGGTTGCGGGTTCAATACCTGCATGAGATGGTGGGCTGTTTCCCCTGCAACTAAGATTGAAAATGGTGACTGGACTGGGAGCTGAACTGCGCCCTCCACAACTAGATTGAAAGACAATGACTTGGAGCTGATGGGCCCTGGAGAAACACACTGTTCCCCAATATTCCCCAATAAATCTTTAAAAAAAAAAAAAGAATTACCTTGGAGTTTGTCAACATGCAGATGGTGGGCACCACACCTGAAGGTTTTTATTTAGGTGCTGGGGATATAGCACTAACTGGACAGCACTCTTTGGGAAAGCGCCCAAGAAGTTGCATTTTTCAGTTACTTTAGATGACTCTGGTGCAGATGGGGGCGGAAAGGTTCGAGCGAAAGGGAAATACCAAGAGACACAATTCAGAGATGTGGGTCTTGACGTGCTAGAGCAGGCAGATGGGCAAGAATCCAGGAACCCCGGGGACGCTGGCCTTGAAGTTTGATTTCTTTCTCCGAAATAACAGGGAAGAACAAAACTATGGAGAAGGAGAAGCCTCAGTCATCTCTGGAGGAAGGAGACGGAGCTATCTACGAGGCCTGAGGAAGCAGAACTATTCAAGGTTTGAAGAGAGAAGGATTTCAAGAAGAAAGAGATTCCTTGAGGAAGCTGGGGTGAGTCAGTAAGAATCTTTTAAGTAATAGGAAACGGATTGAGAGGGCCGGAGGATGACTAACGAGCATAATTTGGAGGGAAACGAAGGAGCCCACTCTCCTTGCCCTCGTCACTCCGTGAGCCATTAGGAGTGGGAGAGAGAGAGTCTGTATTGGAGAAAGTGGCAGGGACAGTCTCCAGGGAAAACACAAGTATCTGCGGTGATAAAGAGACAGAAAGAAGCCTTTAGGGAAAGGGGAAGAGGAGTTTGTCCTCAACAGAATAAGAGTTCTATTGGGCTCAGTGGAAGAATCCCAGACAGGGAAGCAAACGTGTCCTGGGTGGGAGTGGGGCTGAACTGCACAGAAAGAGAGGAGGGCAGGACTGGATCACAGGAGGGTAGGAGGCAGTGCCCGAGGAGACTGAAGGTTGAAGATGGGCTAGAGACTCCTGATAATGACGGGAAGACAGAGAGCAGATACCCGTTAAGTTCACTGAATTAACTAACTTCCAAAACCTGCGTAAGTGAAGTATTGACCCATCTTCCAACACCAACATCTACAGTTTCTCTGCAAGCAGGTCCAAGATGGGGGCTGACCTGCAAGCCTCCTACAGGGTTGTCTCTGAGCTGGCCCAGAGGGGGGCTCAGGTCTCAGGAAAGCGGTGGGACATGTCCATCCTCAAAAGGTTTCAAGCCCTTTGTTTATCCTTTATAACTTCTCTATTCGTCTTGTACAGGAATTTGCCTGTGACTAACTTGGTATAAAGATCCCTAGGCTGCGAGTTAGGAGACCTGGGTCCTTGTCCCAGCTCCACCCAACAAGCTATGTGACCTTAAAAAACTTAACCTCCCTGACACGACTTGTCAAGTGAGGGGGACGAGCCAGATGTCCCCTCACACCCCTTCCAGCTCCAACATTCTAAAAGCCTGAAAACATGCAACCCTAAACCAGGTCTAGGGATCATGTACTTTCGTTCTTGGAATTCAGCTTAAAAAAAAAAGAAAGGGAACGAACTCCAGCTCTTATCTGTTAACTTCTGGACACTTCCTATCCATTGATAGGATTCCCTGTGGGAAATGTTTTGAAATAGTGGACATTCCATGAAATGAAATTCCGGGGATTCATCTGCAAGAAGAGCTGAAGTTTTTCTGAGTGATTTTTCCCAAATGTATCTTTATGCAACTGGATGTGGGGTAGATTCGTTGCCGACACATCCTGTTTGCATTCTGAAGGCAGCTAGGAAAAGCACTTAGGCCCCCAGAGTAGTGGAGGAAGACTCCCTGGCAGACACTGGTGAATCATACCTAGGTCATTGCACAGCTAAGGTCTTACATTCTCTCCAAGTATTGCCACACACACGTCCACAGATTGTGAAAGAACTTCAGTCACATTGGTGAAGAGAAAGTGGGATTTCTCCAGACCTCCGGCATCCCGGAGGGATTCTCTCTCTCACCACCACTTACTTCTCTGATGGGAACCCCTGATGTCACTGAGTTCCGTCCTACATTTTGGGAAATCAGGATAACCTAATACACGTTCCAACTCATATCTCCAAACATCACATGAAAGGGGATGAAAAACAGACATGGAAACTTCTTTTGATTTCCAAATGCAGGAAATTTGATTACGCTGGCCAGGAACTTGGGGTCTCTGTTTACTTTTCCACAATATATTACCAGTAAAAATAAAAATACCCTTTACCGGGATATGCTGTCTATTTTAAATATTTTATACTTTTTTTCAGTCGTGCAATAAGTGTCTATTTAGCCCTGTGCCAACTGCTGGGAGGGAACTCAATAGCTAAGCTATGAACAATCTATCATGCAATGAAATAAATTCTGTAATAGTGGCATATTAAAAGGAGGGTATAATTAACTGCCTCAGGGTAAGGAAGTGGAGGAAGGTGCGTCTTAAACGATGCGTAAAAGAGGCTGAAGATGAGTAAGAGTTAGCCAGGTGATAAACAGGATTTGAAGGGCATTCGAGGTAAAAGCAACAGGGAAAAAAAGACACAGAAATACGCAACTACATGGAAGGCTATTCCATGAACAAAGTGGGAACAGTGTTCTCTTTCTTGACGTGGGTGGGGGTTACAGAGGTATTTGCTTGTTTATAATTTATTCAGCACATTTATTTTTGTATATACGTATATATGTTTATATATGTATACATATCTATTTCTAATTTAAAAAGTTAAAAATAAATTAATTAAAAATGCCTGTCGTGTAGTAAGCACTCAGAAAATAGTTCCCACTGTTACTGTCTCAGCATCCCTCTCACCCCTGAGCACATAAAGCAGACTTTCTTCTCCCAAAGGGCTCTCCAAGGAAAATTACGAGCTGCCACAGGCAAATAATGACCTTCCTTTCCGTCTCCCTTTGGGATCAAGGTTATAGGTACTGGGAAGGGACACAGAAGAGAGCTCTTCATTTCTCTAACAGGCCCAGGCTAAGGGAGGACTCTGCTGACCATCGTCACCCTCCCCTGCCTTCTGCTCCATGACTTTGAAAAACGGTAACCAATGTGGAGATCACTTTGGCAGTGCTAGTAAAAGAATGCCCTGTGCCCAGGCAATTCCACTTCAAGTATCCATCTCAGGGACTCTTGCACAGCTCACAGGTGCAAAGGTGTTCAATGTAGCATTATTTGTAATAGTGAAAAAGGAAAAGAAAAAAAAACCCTGGAACAACCTAAATACCCATCAACATAGGCATGCGTAAATAAATCATGGAATAGTCACACCACGAGCAGTTGTGACAATGAATGAACTAGATCTAACTTACTAACGTGGATAAATCTCAAAACTAAGCAGCTGAGGAAAAACAAGGCGTTGTAAAGGATACGTGTAGTAGGATGCCATTTATATACATGTAAGCACACAAGACAGTGTGTGTTGCTTATGAATAAGTAACAAAATTATAGAGAAGTGACATCCTGCAGGAAAGTAGTTACTTAGCGAAAGGAGCGTCGTGGGATTTGGGGGAGATGGCTATAGCTGAATCACTAATATTTTATTTTTTAAAATAAGTATCTGAAACAAAGGTTAACAATCGCTTAGATGTGGTGGTGGGAATATCAAATGCCCATTACATTATTGTTGTGTGTTTTTTATGTCAGAAATATTGTTTAACAGCAACAAAAAAAGGGATGTGAATTATCGCTCTTGAAACCTTCTCCCTCACAAAGAATAAACTGTCTAATTCTGCCAGATTTTCCTCCTTCTTCAAGATGCAAATGGATTGATGATAAACAAAAGTTGGCAATAGAGTACACCCACTCGCCTCCAGGCTGTTCCTGAGCCACAGGCATCTCTGACCTGGGAAGAGCCCCCTCCACCTTGCTCTATGCCCCCGGAAGCTGACCCCTAAGGACAGGCTCCTGGTCTTCTAGCTTCTGATCGGGTTGGCAAATGGGAGACAGAAGCAGAGCTAGCTGGACAGAAAGAAAGAAAACGCCAAGTATTAGCCCCTGGCTTCCTCCCTGCTGGCCTACAGGTTGGAAGTGGCTGTATCTCTCTGCTGAAGGCCACAGTACCTAAATGCAGGTGTCCTCTGGGGTCCCCAGTGGCTCTCTGGGTTGCACCAATCTCTCCTTCCCCTGGCTCTTCAAGCCTAAGAGTGGATCATGGCTCCCTGCTGTCACTAGCCAGGGGTGTTTCAACATCCCTCCGGTTCCCCTTCATGTGCCATCTATTTCCTACTGGCACCCTGACCTCACAAAGCATAAGGGAAGTGCGTGGAGCACAGGAGCCATCAGGGAAGGTGCAGAGATAAAGCTCAGACGTGAGCAAAGCCTTGAAAGAGAAGAAGTTGGTCAGCTGGTCAAAGGGATATGATGGGGTGAAGGGATGGACAAGAGTGGCAAGACTGAGGGAACAGCTTCAACAGAGCTTATGTATTAGGTTGACCACATGAGCTACGCCAGCGTTCGGCCATTTTGGACTCACCAACACCAAGGCAATTTCATACAGTTCAACTTAACAGGATTCAGACTATGATGACCTTACATGGGGATGGGGCCTCCCGGAGCAGAAAGGATAAAAAATGACCTTGTCTGTATAGGGTGGATGTCAAGAAGAATGGAGATAACATTCATCTGAAAAGGAGGAAAATCAGCTTTGCAGAGAGCGATGAAATGTGTTTTCTGCTTCATTTCTATTCAAACAGAACCACAGATCGCTTTCTGTTCTCTTCGTATCTGAATCTGCAGTCTAGTCCTTACAAAGAAGGGAAACGCACACAGCTCGAGCCATAACTCTTGGAACTAGACAGGTCCTTAATAGTCTTTCTACATTCTTATTACAGTTTGATCACATAAGTATGTGACACTGCAAGTGGATAGCTTCATAATGGAAAACCTTCAGAAGGAATGCGTTTGGGAGGACTCCGATGGCACTATGGAGAGAGGGTACAGGTCATTTCAAGGCAGAGTCAAACCCTGAGAGAAGCGCAGGAATAAAAAGTTGCATGGAGAGAGAGGATGCTGACAGTCAATGCTCTTGGCTGGAAGAGCAAAGAATGCATATGACAAAGGATTTCCTTTCATTAGTCTTACCCTTGGACCCAGGTTAATCTTTTCCTAGACTTGTTAGTCTGACTGAATCTATTATCTTTCATGACAACAAGTGTTTTCAGGTTTGTGAAGAATTAAAAGGCATATATTTTTCCTGAGATTATTGCCAGGCCCACAGTGCTGCTCCTCAAAACTAGTATTTTGCCATTTAATAAGCCAGGGGACATTAGGCCATGTACTTGACATTAGCCAATATAAAAGAACAAAACAAAAGCTAAGTAATATTTAAAGTTGGAGTTGTTTTGATCTCAGACTCTCTCTCTCCTGACATTTGAGTTCATTGAGTTAATTATACTCTGGAACCAGATTTTCAGAAGCTTGTGTTCAGGGCGAGAGCAGCCTCCCTGCATCCCACAGTTTGGGGCCCTTGCCTATCTGAGGTCCCGGGCTTTATCTGGTGGTCCAGCATGGTGTAGTCCCCGAGCCTTTGAAGTGCTGCTCAGACCATTATAAAACAAGGACCATGGTGGAACTTTGGGCTTTGAGAGTAAAGAGTAAGAGGAACTCTTACTGGAGCAGGAGGGCAGTAGCTAAATCCTACGCCAGGATAGAGAGCTTGCAGACACACCCACATCTTGGTGGATGCCACCATCATCAGCGTCATTCGAAACCAGGAAGAATGGCGATGCCCGTTAGAGTCCGCCAGGAGCACACAAGCTCATGCCTCTGTTCGCTCAACGAACCAGGCACACCTGTTGTGGTGCTTATTGTGTCAAGGACCCATATTTACAAATAAGTTCCTGAGTGCCTTATTTCCGAATGATATCATTAATCGTCACCCCAACCCTAAGCCCTCGGGCAAAACTGGAAAATGACCAAAAGTCAACAAAATGATCAGTCGAAGAATTGTCCCCTACAAGGGACCTTGGTGATGATCTAGTTTTCAATTATCTCCCTGAAACATGAGAAAGCACGGGTCCAGAGGTAGTTACTGACTTGCCCAAGGTCCCGTAACTAGTAAGTATGGGACTGCCCCTGACTTGTCTTTTACTGACTTGCAATGATTCCTGGATCTTCCATCAGTACCTAGTCCCCTCACTATTCATGCTCCCTGGAAAGTTCATCTCCACTCTCTTTCTTCTGTTTTGTCTTCCTGGAAGACATTGCGTGCATCTTAAAAGTATTTCAATTTGGTGTAATTCAGGACACATTTGTTGGGGGCCTACAAGGGATAGGCCTTGTGCACATATTAAACATTCAGTCAATAATTATTAAACTTGACTGTATATGGGAGGCGATTCTAGCGTCTTGGGAGAAGACAGCATGTGGGAGCAGGGTGATGGGGAACGTGGCCGTGCTAGCACTCGAAGTCGTGATGTCATTTGGTCTTACAAGAGGATTGTGGTGGTGATGTTAGGAATGAAAATCATAGGAAAAAACTGTGGCATGCATTTTAGGGTAAAATTGGATGTCAGGAGAGGGGGGGAGAAAAAGAAAGAAATCATAAAGAAATTATATTTTACACATTTCAAATGTGAGGTACCAATCAGACATGCATTGGGAGAAGTCCAAAAAACAGGATGAAATGCACAGGCGGGACTCAGGCAGGAGTCAAGGTCAGAGTCTGCAGAAAGGGATGGTGTCAGGTATGGAGGTAGAGCAAGCCTTTCTAGAAGTTAGCACTTCTCTCTGCTAAAATTCTCCTACTGCTAAAATTCTCCTAGCTGAATTAAACCAAGGACTGGCAAAGGTAGTAAAAATAGAAAAATGAATAGGATGAGAACAGCTACCTTGCCACAGGCTACCCCAGGGGCAAGGCCAGCCTTTGCCCTTTTGCTCAGCCAGCATCCTTCCTACCCATCATTCCAAGTGCCCCATCTCCTCCAGGAAGCCCTCATGGTTTGATAAGATAAGTAACATTAGTTTACCTGCTTCTGTCCTAGATTTGGGCACATCCGTCATCCCATGTTTCCATTAGTGGCATATATAGGCACTTAATGATAGTTACTTTCCATGATAACAATAGTTGCTTCATCAACCATCAGAATATCTCCCTTCCATTAGCTGCCCATTTTGCCATGGTTGCCTCCTTCCTCTGCCCCCAGTCCCAATATCCTTCCCCTCTAGGCTCCTTGAAGCGCTCTTATCTACCCATCCCTGATAAGTTACAGCAAATACTGAGTTTTATAAAACAAAACTTAAAAAAAAAAAAAAAACACTTCATGTCACAAAAGAGAAATCTATTTAAAATAGACTTTGGCTTCATGAGTATTCCACATATGTTAGAACTATTCCCTAAATGCGGCAAAGATCTCTGTTTGATAAATCTCTAACTCAATCTCATTTTAAATTTCTGTAAAATTTCCACTAGAACATGCAACAGTGACTGGTGGCAGTGGTGATCAAAATAGAAGGAAATTGGATAAAAACGGCAGACCACAAAGGCCACCCAAGTGGGGAAGCCAAACCACAGAGGAGCAAGAAACTCCAGGGACAGAGCCCTCTGGGAAAACCTTTGGCTTCCTCTCTTCCAGAACAAAAATGCAGTCATATGGTGGTTTATCTTATCATGAAAGGGGTGCCCAGCCCAAATACTGGAAGGGAAAGAGGCTTTGTACGCTACACCCCAACAGTACCACAATTTACCACAAACGGCCGTCTGGATGCTAAAACTCATCACCCACAGTCTCCTAGATTACCCAAACCTGCAATAGCTTCACCAGTAACATCCCATTACTGGTACCAGAATAGTGAAAGCCTTATGCGTACGAACTTGAAGTCTGAAATTCTCATGGCCTATGTCTTGACCAGGTCTCCCCCTAGCGTACTCAGCATTTCCTGGTTGATCCATGACACCTTCTGTATAACAGACTGAAAGGAACGATTTAAGCCATTTCAACCATTCCTTGGTTTGGAGCTTCCACGAAGATAAGGAGATTTCCCTGCAGAGTATTTCCCACTACGGCAGTGACCAACAGCATCTTGTCTCCTATTGTCTCCCAAGGCAGCCCCTCTAGGAAGAGCGCAGGCCAGACCCCACCACATCCAGTAATAGGAACTCTGTGCTGACAAATGTTTCCCCTTAGAACCCCATCAGTGTAGGGGGCATTAAACAGAGCTACGGATGTACTCCATCTGTGCTCCATCTCTGAGATCCTGAGGCCTCAGGCCCAAACCCACGTCATGTTACTATTATCGTTGTTGTTATTTAACATTTGTTCTCTTTTACAAGTACACACTGCAGTGCAATTATTACGTGAGTGTCTTAATCTGGAGCCCCGTCCCTGTTCACTGCAGAGACAAGAAATAGAGGGAGTTGAAGAAATACATTGGCCTCATTGTGGCCTCGGTATCATTCCCCCAGCCAACCCATCCACCCACCCTTACCACCCAACGGGAGGGATTGGCTAGAGGTCCTCAGAGCTGACCTCGTGCATGGTGAACAGAAGCAGAGAGCCTGACCCTCTGAACTCTGGGAATCATGGTGCTTGCACCTTTAGGCCCTAGTGAGTGATGACAATGGGAAAGCTACAGTGCTCTCGGGGAGAAGATGTGCAAATCCAGAGAAATAATGATCTGGGAATCTGTGCCTGTTGGAGAACTTTCAAGAAGAGGAACACCAACGAGCTGATTTCTGGAGGGCAGTGATCCACTACCGGCATTTCCCCCCAGCTGTTTCTAAAATTCCAAGCACACAGCGCCTTCCCCACCCCCATCCCTACTCTAGTTCACTCAGGCCAAGTTCATAAGCCCGTCAGTGTGCTTGAGCACTTCAAATCGTTTTGATAGCAACCTGGGCAAGAAGGACATGGAAGGTGAATTGTCTGTCTGTGAAATGGTAGGTGACATCTTTCAGAGCTCAAAAGAGCAGATTCATACTTTGCGGTGAGCCCTGCCCTACACACACCTTCATTCACCATTTATGCACAGTATGGCTCATTGATGCTTGTGTGACTTGTGTGATGGCTGGTGTACTGGAAGCATGCCTTCGGGGTGCACTGCTTAAATCAAAAATTAGCAGCTTTCCCAGTGCATTGAAAAATGTGAACATACAGACTTTGCTCGATTGTATGCACTTTACCCATAAATTTTTGTTCTGTCCTCGGTGCCTGTTACCACTTGTCTGTTAGCCAGAGCTAGCATACGACAAAATACATGAATACTAGAAACCACTGAGGAGAAAACTCAGAAACAAACACTCATCCATCCTTCAACAGCTTGCTTTCTCGTGGCCCTGGCTGCTTGTATTTGGGTTTAACATGATCATTTGTTTGCCAGGGAAATTGTTCCTTGCTCATTTGAGGACATTCAATAGATTGTATTTTATGGCATTCTGAAAAATCCCTCACAACTCTCAAGGCCCCAGCCTCCCGCCTGAGTAGACAACGTGACAAGTCGCTGTGGAAGGGGATTTTGAGCCAAGTCTGGTTCCCATCCCTGGGCAAATTCTCATTAACTGACCTGACCTCCCCAAGCCTCAGTTTCCACATCAGTAAAATGGGAATAATAGTAAACACCCCATGGAGAAACTCTGAGGACTACAGGTGACCGTGTATAGAATGTGCCTGGCATGAGGTAGGCACTCAGTGCGTGGGATAGTTATTACCAGGACTACATGAAGATCCATTTGAAGTATGCATTGCCCAATTCTTCACATTTGCAAAATGAGCCTTGAATCCGGTTCCGTTCCCCTCCCCCTGAGATCGTGCTCTGAATTTCAGTTTCCCAGACCGCACAGCTTCTCTGCCCTCAGACCTCCCTGAGCTCCAGAATGATGCTTCTCTTCCTGCTTAACACTGCACGGCTTCAGGGCAGTGTGAAAATTCCAGCCCAGAACCACCAATTGCCACCAGCTACCCACAGCCCCCAGAAAACCCCAGGGAGCTGAGGCTCAGGCAAAAATGAAGCCAGAGAGAAAAGAACGTGTCTGCACACCTATAACCGAAGAGGCTTTTTCCTGCCCAGACCAGATCCTGCTGCTTCCTCAAAAGAGTGCTCAGAGCTCTCTCGCATGTGGTCCACTCAGGCCCCAGGGTCACCCTCTCACCGCTTTGCCTGGACCAGGCCCAGAAGTCTTAATCAAATGCAAAAAAAAAAAAATAAATAGTTCTCACTTAAACAAAGAACAAATACTCTCCATTCGGAAAGAGCTAACCCCTTGGAGATACATAGCCTGAGTGCTTCATCACAAGGTGTTAATCAGTTGGCAGAAGAACAGGAATGGGAAACGCTTTTCATGAAGAGAGAAGTTGGCTGGGTAAGCATGCTGGTTCCCAGCCCCCTCCCCACAGGGACTCCGTTTTTGGCTTCCTTAAGGTGAATTTAATTGTTTAAACAAGATTAAACAAGCATGGAATTTGAGAGGGAAAAGGAAGGCTTTTTAAAAACAAAAACAAAACAAACAAAAAACCAAGGGAATATTTCTTCCCCAAAGACCCCAAAACGAATCTAAATTGTAAGAAGAGCTTTAGCTCTTAGTAGCTCAAAAATACACTCTTCCAGGCCAAAAGTGTCCAAACGAAATTAATTTCCTGGGGTCAATGTAATACAGAGGAATGACGGAGAAGCACTGGGCACGGAGTTACCACCTTCACTTTGCTGAAAAAGAAACACACAGAAAACTTTCCAACCCTAATGCGGCTCTTAGAACCAGCATCAGCCACTATGAGATAAGCAAACCATGTGCTTTGGTAGAGCCCCAAGCATCTCACAATAGCTCCACACAGGGGGATTCAGGGTCAGACTCCTGATTTGTGCGTTTATCAATTTAGTCACGCAACAGACATTTTGAGGACATCCATCTACTCTGTACCAGGTACCGTGGAAAGCATTAGAGGTACATCCAGGAACCAGACAGAAATGATGCCTTCCTTCAAAGAGCATGAAGACTTCTGGGCCAGGGGGCTTGTGAACCTGCCATGCGTTATTTAGGTGCTGTGCAACTAGAGAAAACATGACTGGTTCTGCCCAGAGGGGTCTCTGAGGTAACAGAACGGTTCAGACGAGAGATGACAGTTGCCCCAGATCTTACAGAAGGACCACCTTGGCATATGTGAAGAATTGGGCTATGCGTTGGGCTATGCCAGGCACATTCTATACACGGTCACCTGTAGTCCTCAGAGTTTCTCCATGGGGTGCTTACTATTATTCCCATTTTACTGATGTGGAAACTGAGGCTTCGGAGGTCAAGTCAGTTAATGAGAACTTGCCTAGGAATGGGAACCAGAGTTGGCTCAAAATCCGCTTCCATAGCGTTTTGTCCTCTCTTGCGCTCTGACTGCACAACTATTGTGGATTAATTACCTCAGCCTCTCTGGCTTTTTTATTCTCTGTTGTTTTCTGTCTTGTCCCACTGCCCAGATTCTGCACTACAAAAGGCCTAGAAACTTCCTTGTATTGAAAATACGTATCTTTTTATTGTTCTAAGTTGGTGGAAACAGAAGTATCCACATGACAGGAAGCCATCAATGCTTTCCCTACATCTTTTTCTTTCCAGTCTACACAGCCCCTGTTTCTTCATCTGACCCTCCAAGGGCACAGTTCCCAGGGCCTCAAACATTGCGATCATCTTTCTTTTGATATTATCCTTGGATAATTCTCATCATCTTTATAAAGAGGTGCTCATAACTGAACGCAACCATTCAAGTGCGGTTTCACAACACAGAGCACTATGGAACTTTCCATGAAGAAGATAGGATTAATGAAGCTGAAGAATGCATTACTTTTACAACGTTTTCTTTAAAAAAAAAAAAAAAAGACAGTACAGCCCAATGCAAAACCGGACACTCACTCTCAGAGGTGGCCACTTCCCTGTGTACATAAGGTGAGATGTGAATAGAATGCTGATGGGTTCAGTCTGAGCTGAGCACTCGTAGGCCACCGTGTTCTGTAATCTGGGGGCTCCGAGGGCATCCCCACCTGTCCCACCACCAGGGCACATAACATGTTACTCAAAAGGCATTCAAAGCAATTGTTCACATGCAGTTATATCAACAGGAGCATGGCACCCTCGGAGCTTGTTATTAATTACTGTCGTAGCTCAAGTTATTTAAGATTTTAATGACTACCGCCAAAGGAAATAAGGGAAGATCTGAATTTACCACAGTCAAAATCTGTGTGTACAGGGGGAGCCTGAGGTGAGGGAGGGATAATGAAAGAAATAAAGGATACATCTGAAGGGAATGACAGGACCCTGATAAGGGGACTGGCCCAAGCCTAAGGTCCGCTGGGCAGCACGGCTCGCAGGGTGCACTCAGGCTCTGCGAGGCAACAGCCGTGTATGTAACTGGCTCTGAGTTTTCTGAGCTGGAGCCATTCTTCACTTGGCCGCCAGTGAAGCACACGGCGAGAGTGCCCTCTAGCGGGCGGAACGAGCACTCATCACCCCTCAGGTCTGTGTGCCTCAGCATGGATTGCAATGTCCTGTTACCTTCTTTGGTCGTTCATTTAACAAATATAGGTTGAATTCCCACTGTTTGCTACACACCATGACAGACACTAGGGAGACATGTGAATAAGATATGATCACTCTCTAAGAGGGTTTCAGCCTGCCTGAGGAAGGCAGACAAGTCGTGGTAGGTGTGCGTTTCAAGGATGGTGGGTATGCAGGGGCGGAAGCAGTGGGTGAGAACTGTCCTCCCGAGAGAGGTGACCCTTAAGCTGAGACGTTTGCCCAACAGAGAAGTGGGAATCAGGCCTTCCAGACAGAATAGCACAAACTGGAGGTGTTCTAGTCCCATCTGGGACAGAGAAGGTGGGGGTCATGACCAGAGAGGAAGCTGGAACAGGGTATATTGGGTCAGATCACAGAGGGTTTGGCCTTCATCCTAAAGGTGATAGAAGCCAGAGAGGCATAAATCAATTTCACAGATTTAAAAGGAGCGCTCTTCATGATAAGCTCAAGATCCATCCATGTTGTTGCAAATGGCAGAAGGTAGGAGGTGGGGGAGGGTAGAGACAGTAAAGAGGGTCAAATATACAGTGATGGAAGGAGAGCTGACTCTGGGTGGTGAACACACAATGCAGTTGATAGATGATGTATTACAGAATTGTACACTTGAAACCTACGTAATTTTACTAACCAACGTCACCCCAATACATTTAATCCAAAATAAAAATAAATAAAAGTAGTGCTCTGGTCAAAGGAGCAGAAGCTGAACTACAAGCAAAAAACAAGGGCCTAAATTGAGGATAAAGATGGAAAGATCGCAAGGAGGAAGAAAATGAAGGGGAAAGGCTCCATGGGCCTTGGTAACACATGCGGTGTGGAGAGGAGTCTAGGCTATTTCCCAGCTCCAGGCTTGGGGGGCCAGCTTGATAGTGATGTCACTCATCAAACCAGAAATAAAGAGAAGGAGCAGATGAGGAAGAAGGATGGTGAGTTCACTTCTGGATGTAGAATCAAATGTGCCTGGGGAACAACCACGAGGAAATTCTGGGAGATAACTGGCAATGGCCTGCTTAGTCTGGATCTCTGAGAACTGATTTGGGGATTGGGAGTAATCGATCGCATCGGAAGGGGAAATGTCTGGTAAGGTGAACAGTCAACGTGGAGAGAGAAAAGAACGGAGGACAGACCCTTGGGGAAAGCTAATTTTCAGGGGAAAGCAGAGTCTGCCTTCCAGAGAGAATAAAAGGAAAGAGTGAGATGGAAGAATAACCAGAAAAGAACTGAAGCCACAGAAAAGACGGTTTCAAGAAAGGTGTGATCAATCTCATCCAAAGGCTAGCCAAGCTACAAGTCTTGCAATGAGGTAGAGAGTACATGGAGCTGAGAGAAGGGGGATGGCCTTGCAGACACTCAGCTTTACGGTCTCTCCAGTTTGGATTCTGAAAATATCCATCTCAGCATCCAGGAATACCCAGGTCAAAGCTGTCTCAGGGGATACAAACCCTTGGTTTGATAACACCCCTCCCAGGACGATGATAAGTTTTCAAGAAAATCATTTATGCAGAGCACCTAGTAAATTGCCCAGCACATAGTAGGCACTCAGGAGCTATCTCCTCCCCCACTGTGATAATGTAATTGGGAAAGCAAATCTAAGAGGATGCAGACAGACATAAGATTAGCTGGTATCTAGGCTGACCAGGTCATGGTTCCCACCACTGAGCAGCAAGTAAGCAATTTCAATGAGAAACCTCCAAAAGGAAAGGTGCTAGGCCCGCTGGCCGAGTGTCAGTTAAATTCCAGTCTGTAAATTATCATGTGGATACTGGGACCTGGGTTCTTTACTCTGCCCTCACCCCTAACCTTAATCCTTCTTCTGATTTCAGTCTAGCCCCAAGTCCAAGTTCTGAATCCAAACAAAGAAGCTGGGGACATCTTTATTATATACAGTGTAAAGAAACCTCTCTGTGGGGATTCCTCTGGACCATCTCACACTTACACTCTATTAATCCCATAGTTCCTTCATCACTCCCACCAAGTCCCTTCTCTCCCACTCTTACTGTCTGTCCCTTGCCTTCCTTCTACTCTAACACACACACACACACACACACACACACACACACACACACACACACACACCCTAGCCATCCCGAGCTGCCCAAAGGAGTGAACCACCGTGACGGTGTCTCAGCACATCGCCTACGGAAGCAAACTCATGTGCCCGGAATGTTTCTCATCACCTCTTCACCGAGCCCATCCCTTCCTCAGTCTACCTGCTCCTGAAAACCCACTTCCTCTGGAAGGTTTTATTAGATTAATCACATAAAAGCAGTTTCTCCCGCCCCACCCTGCCTCAAGCTGTATCCGAATGCTGTTCCCACAAGCTACTTTCTTACCTCAATTATTCACTCATCGCTTTTTCTAACCTCCAAAATGCATTTAACCTTTATGTGTAACGGATGTTTATTCTCTACCAGCAAGTTACATAACTTTCTGACGCCTTCCCATGGTCGTGTGTGTGTGTGTCCTTACCTCTCGGCTTTGCAGGGAGGGTGAGTTCCCTATGTGGCACCACACGGGCATTTTATAAGAAATTCGTGAAGTGAAAACAACGATCACATTCGACAATTATTCTGTGAGCTCCTCCTATATGCTCATCAGGGTGCTGATTTGGTTGGGGTTGGTGTCGTGAGAGAGCCATTAAAAACTGAAAAGCACAGTCCTTACAAGAAAAAAAATAATATCAATTCCCCCCTTAGCGCCATCATTCAGTTTATAAAGCTTTCTCATATGTTGGCATTTGATCCCTGTCCCTTGTAGGTAGACTGGTTGGATGTCATTGTTCCCACTTTATAGATGAGTAAGTAGAGGTTCGGAGACGTTGGTGGTTTCCCAAAGTCACCGAGCGCCAGAGCAGGGACTCCTGACGCCAGATCCAGGGATTGGGGGAGCAAAGAAAGGAATATACCCCAACACAAACACAAACCTCTAAGGGCAATAAACAAAACTGTAGGTGATATGCCAAAGGGGTACATACAGATGATGCGTACTAAAGGTTTCGGAGAAGTAGGATGAAAAAGGATCAGCCACAATGGAGGGTCTCAGGGCAGCAGGAGACACGCCTGCAGAAATGGCCTCTGGGGACAGCAGCGAATTGCTGTCCTTCCAGCTACATGTCCTCTCCTCTGGGATAGCATCACGCTGCCCACGTCGGACACGGAGAACCGCATTAGTATTGTCTATAAAATAAATATAAATCATTTTCTGAGCACAAATATGAGGAAACAGTTTGATTTTAAGTAACATCTACATCCGGAGGGAAACTGAAATGAGCGGTTTCTGCTGCCATGACCCATTCATTGTTCCACCCGGGCAACGTGGGAGGGAGGGTTTGCTTTCCTTGCTGCTCCATCCACATCCCACCGCTCGGGCCCCCCACAGCCCTGCCGCTCCACTCTCACAGAACTTCTGTGTTGCAACGGAGCCTGCAAATACGTTTAAGTTACGATCTGCGTGTGTGCTCACATGAACACTCCATTCGTCTTTGTTCTCCAGGTCTGGAAGAAGGTAGTTGGACTAATGCGTCTTTTGTTTGCATGAGACTGAGACTGACCATGAGATTGTGTCTTCTCTCACCGTGGGGGTTTCTCAACAGATACAGCACATGGGCACAGGAACCCCAGAGAGCAGGAGGCCTGGCATTGGGGCAGGAGCAGCCCCCGGAGGTCAGTTCTGGATCCGCAGCAGCCCTGGGGCCCTCAACATAGAGTTTGTACATCTTCCCTCTCATGTTCCACTGGTCATGTGACTTCCTTCCTTCTGTGCCTTCCTCCTGTTTCTCACCCTGAGCGGTTCTGATTCCCCCACACTCTTCGTAGCTTGTCTCCACCTCATAGCTCCTGCTTATCAGAGCGCCAGCCCCTCTCGAATGCCGCTGGCCTGGGTCCATCCTGGTGCCCCACCTGGCATGTCGGGATCTTCCAGCTTCGGGAGCCCTCAGCCCCACCGCCACCTCATTCTCTGGGTTTCCTGGTTCAGAGCATTTGGAGAGGGATCTCACCAGGCCTGGCTCGTCCTTCCAAACAGGCCAAGTCACTGGCGGGGCTGTGGGTCAGCTGCACGTAGCGTAGATGCCCTATGCAACAGGGGCCAGCCTTGTGCAAAAAAAAAAGCCTGGAGTCCACTCAGGTTCACGTCCCCTTTCCCTCCACTGGCAACCCGAGGTCAGGCCCTTTTCACTTCACACCTGGGACTCCTCTCCGCTGAATCTGTTTCCTGCACTGAGCCAGGAGTTAAACCCTGGTTTTGCCGTGAATGTTTTTCTTTCTCTCAGCCTTTACCTAATTCTCTGGTGCTGTCATTTGCCTATTTCCACCGTCTAGTTGATTCATCAGCCAGAACGCAAAACCCTCAAGGCCAGGGAGGCTCTCACCTTTCCTCGCTATGACAGAGCACTGAGTATAAAATGCCATGTGGGCCATTCATGAATGAACACAGGAATTTAGGGAGAAAAAAAGACTGGCCATCACTGTGTAAAGCCAGCTAGCCTGCAGGCCCCTGGGCAAATGGCATGTCCCCCTGCCCTGCTCTGCCTCCCCAGGGACCTCAGGCTGCAGGCGACTAAGCCCTCAGCTACTCCAGACAACCAGGTCTGGAGGGTCTGAGAAAAAGGCTTCCTTGTCTTTCAGATTAGGCTGCTTGGAGCCCACATGGAAAATTAGCCATCTAATTTGGTTACTGGAACTCAAGCCAAGTCCAGAAAAAAGGGGCTCAGAAGCACATTAAGAGAAGAACGTCTGGTTTGAGGGAGGCCAAGAGAGGGCCATCCTGGGAAGTCTTGAGCTCAAGCCACAAGCTGGGCCTGGGTTCCAGGCCTGGTCCTGTGGCGACTCCAGCTGTATGCCCCTGGGCAGTCTGTCAGCCGTGGTCATTCACCTCATTAGTCCTCCTTCCTACGTCCCAGGCTTACTACGCAAGTCCAACGTCATCATCAATAGAAGCTGGGCGTCCTCAGAAGCAGCCTCACATAGCTGTGCCTGGTGTGGCTCGGGGTCCCCTGGGGGCTCTGCCATCCAGGACAGACACACTCATCCAGACACACGTGTCAGAAATACAGGCAGTGGTGGGGGCAAATCAAAACAAGACACAAACACTCATGTGTATATATCATGTATCCGATGAAGCTGAGTGGCTGTTTATTTTGAAATGCAGGGCTGTTTACAGTCCACAGTCCATACCCTAAGCACACAATTGACTGGAAATGAAGAGGAAGTGTAACAGTCGGCCGCCGTGCGCGTTCCAGGTGCTCAGCGTGCATTGCTTCATGTATCCCTCAGAGCAGCCTTGATAGTATTACCTTCTTTTCTGCAGAGAAGAAAACCAAGTGTGTGGGAAAACTGGGACTTGAGCCCAGGTCTGCTGGACTCCAAAGCTGATACCCGTCCACTCCAACTGGCTTTCCCCAGAACCTCAGATAGGAAGCGTAGAGGTTATCCAGGCGGCCACCTGTCCGAGTGGTCCATGAAAACCGCAGCTGGTTTGTTTCTCTGGGAATGAGCAGCACAGCCCACACCTGGACACCTGGGACCATGAGAAAGGTCCCACTAGCCCTGTGCGGGGGAACTGGCACCGCCACAGTCCTCCCTCACACACACCCTCGTCAAAGGGACACACATCAGGGCCCAGAGAAACCTGAACAACCTCACTGATCGTCACAGTTTCCATTCAAATTCCAAGCAGCGTGTTCTATTTTACAGATGTCCCTGCATTTTAAAGAACGAGAACACCAGCGATATAAATGCTTAACTGAAAGGTACATGGGAGAGGACAAGTGACCCAGCAGGACAGGACCTAACAGTCTCATGAACAGCCAGAAGGAGGTTGGTGACTTGTGAATCCGTCTCCATTTCAGGGCCTCGGCGGGACAGACCATCATATTCATCAACCGGGCTTCTGGGCCTTTTCACAGATTATAGAGCCAAAGCCCCTGCTCTTCTCCCCATGAAATCAGGCATCCTGGGTCAGAATGTGAGCCTAGTGGTGAAGAAGGTGCAAAGCCCGGGTCAGTGAGGATGTTGGAAAAGCCAAAGGAACCTCTGAGGGTCAGCCGGTGCCACTTCTCTCCAAGGCAGAAGGAGTCTCAAGCCAGGCATGGCCCGTGTGTTGTGTGTTTCTGCTGTTTATAATCAGCAAATCCACATTTGTGGAGTTGGCTTGTTTTGTTGAGTAGACGTACAGCATCTCATGCTTTTCAAATATGTGGAAAATAATGGGAATGGCTTTAATAACTGGGGTGACTTTTTACCACAGCCTCCCCGAGAAGATGTTTGGAACCCACAGAGGATGGACAGATAGGAAACAAGTGGGGGTCCATTCAGGACCCAGCTGCGGGACAACCCATTCCCTCCAAGAACGTGGCAGGCCCACTTGGGCTCCCCTTAAGTGACCCAGGCAGAGGAACTTTCCATCAAGACAGGGCCTGACTCAACCTCTCCCCAGCAAACCAGACACCAGCCACCACACTGCCAGCACAAGAGTTTCCATAATGAGAAGCTTCCAGGAAAGCCCTATAAAACCTTTACTGTAAACTCAATAAACTGGGTTTCAATCATGGTGGCTGGGCTGGGAAGCCTGGAGCTCCAGCCCCACACTCCACCCCTCTCTGCCATCTCCGCACACATAGAAGAGGCCGTTCCAGCCCAGACAGAAACACAGCCCCACCCTTATCCCCACGTGAGTCCTCCCGTTCCCAGGTCAGCTCCACGTGCTCTCCCCACACCGCCAGCACCACCAGACCAGCTCCAGCCAGGCATAGAGGAGCTATGTCGACAGAGCCTCCAGGGCAGACTCAGCCACTCACAGGCTGTGAAAAACAAGCTGCCGATACCCTCGAGCCAAGCCGGCTCTGTCCCATACATTTGTCCCAAGATCATAAAAGGTCATATACCACCACACCCCTCCCCCACACATTCAATCTAGATCCAAAGAGACAGCTGGTCCAGGGTGACAGAATGACAGCATTTCCCCTGACCTGGTCAAAAGCCTCACGCCCTCACCCTGATCCTGAGCCAAATGCCTCACGCCCCCGTCCCCAACACTGAGACCCTGATTTTCCTACACACAGGACTTTCACCCACACCTGTCATCTCTCACCTAAACCTCAGCCTCACTCTGCCCTCCCAGGACCGGGCCATGTAGGGGACCCAAGAGGTCTGGTGTGGGCACCTGGCCTGGGCTCTATTGAGATGCAGAGGCGAAAGCAGGCCTTGGGCTTCCAGACCCCGCACTCGGCCCACTTCACCAGGGAAAAGTGGGTACAGGAAAGGTCACAGCAGAGAGTCTGTGCAGTGAGCGGTGGCTGAAGAGACTGGGAAGGAGGTGATGGCCTCATTGGCAGGGGCGAGGAAGTTCAGGTTTGATCAGAAAGTCTAGCCCCTGAAAACTTCGGAATAGGAAAGGACTTACACTTCAGAGGTCATCCAACTCCATGCGTGCATTGTGCAAAAGAGGAAACTGAGGTACAGAGAGGAAAAGTGACTTGTCCAAGGTCATGCATTCATTCTTTCACACAATCAATAAGCCCGCGAGGGGCCAGTACAGTGCCACAGAGGTCAGCCTCCTGACGCCAGAGTGCTCACTGCCCAGTGCTTCCTGCTTCTAGGAGAACCACAGCAGGGACCCACGCGGCCTCCAGGGGACAATGGTGTGTGGCAGGCTAGCAGTGAGGACACGGGATTCACAGAGGGCTGAGGTCTATGTGGCCTAGGCAGACAACTTCCCTCCCTGAACGCATTTTCCTCTTTTGTACAGTAAGCCCAGTCGGATCTACCTTCTACCGTTCACTTCCTCATGGCTGCAAATGTCAGATGAGAGCGTATACAGAACTGAACCACGACACAAGGCAGGAAGTGAGGGACAGAGAGCAAAGAGTATGTTAGCACCGGGAGGCTTGCATGACCCCAGCACCCATGAGGAAATAGATGCATGTGCCACGTCCCCACTGAGTATCTGTGGGACCAGGACTTGCCCAGCGGCTGAGCCACTGCCTCTCAAGAAGCTGTGACTTCCAGCATGATCCCAGCCCCTGAGCCCTTCCTGGAATGGGCAGAAAGGGAAAGGCATACGTGCATTTCTCTTCCTAGGGTGACAGGGTTTCACATTCTTTCCCTGCCTCTTCACAAGAGGACCGCAGAACCTTCGGCTGCCAGCCCAGCGAGAAGACTTCCCACCCCGACTCTGTGCAGACACTTGGGTTGTGGATATTTTCCACATAATTTTTAAACTGCTCTATTGAGAAACTATTTTCCTCCATCCCTGGACCAAGGACAAACGACTCAGCCAGTGCTTGCCATTGTGAGTCCAGAGGGCAGCCAGGCATTTGCCTGAAGGCTCTTGGGACACCGAAAGTACAAGCGCTGGCTGCCTGTACTTTTCCATGAATGGGAAGGAGGGGGCCTCAGCTGGTGGCCTGGCATCCTGGGGATTTTCCCAGCTGGCTTTAGGGAAGTCACTCCAGCCTGAACCAGCAGAGGCCCTGATGAGTATGACGATTCATGCTTTCTGCCCTGATCTCAAAACAGGAGGTGGTCCTACTTCCTCCAAACCAGCTTTTTCTCCCTGATGGATCAGCCCTCCACCCCTACCCGCTATGTGCACCTAAATATCACCAGCTTTAGGGCTGGTTGGCCTCACCATGGTGCAGTGCTCATGCCCAGCCCAGCCCAATCCTACGGTCAGCTGGAGAGTACGTGAACTTGTGCCACCAACAACACAGAATGATGACAGACGATTCCGAGGGGACAGTGGTTAAACATGAAATTTGGAGTCTGACATTTAAATTCAACTGGCTCTGCCACTTTGTAGCTGGTGTTTCTTCTCTGAGCTTCAGTCTCCTCTCCAGTAAACAGGCTAATACGACTTACCTCAGAGGACGGTAGGTAGGATGCATTAAAATGATGCATATAAAAAGTACTTACCGCGATACTGGTGTGTTGGTGGTTTGTTGTAATTATGAACAGGTGAGGAAGGCAGAGGCACATGATGTACCCATCCTCTCGTGCTGGGATTGTGGTCTCGTGAAGGTGAAGGGAACATGAGGAGGAGTAGCACTGGACAACCTCTTCACATTGTGAGCTGCACAGGAGAGCTGAGGTCTGCAGGGGAAGAAGAGACGTTGGCTCCAGTACGTTGCTTGGAGAATTCAGAAAAATTAGAACCTTCACAGCAAGCTCACAGGGGGCTCGCAAGCTTTAGGTTGCAAAGTGATAACCTAAATCCATGCCCCAGACATGACCCATCTTCCTGCTGGACGAACTCCCCTGGAATAGAGGGTCTTTCCTCCCCACCAATGTCCATTTCTTCCTGCAAAACCTTGGAACAAAACTACCACATGACACTGTATTTTTCTTAGGTGCTGGTTGACAAAATAATGTGTCCAGTGTGATCGTCCATTGATTATAAGACAAATATTTATCAACGATTGGAAAACTCTGTCAAAGTTACTATATTCTGAGATTAATAATGATTACCTATTGTCCGCTGGAGGTAGGGTTAAGGGTGATTTTCACTTTCTACTTCATGCTTTTCTGTGTTTTCCAAATGAACAATATGTAGGTCGTATAAAATAAAACCTAATCATAGATAAAATAAAATTATAAAAATAAATAAAACCTAATCCTAAAATATATATTTTTAAAAAATGTTCATCACTGGCTTTTTTATATGTACATTAAATCAGGCACTCTCCTGCTTAAATCTTTGCAAGAGTCGCTCTTGACACACAGAATAAAATTAAAACTCCTTTTCCAGGGCCTACAAGGCTGGACGTGACCCAGGCCCCTTCCGGCTCCAGCAACCTCCTGCGAACTCGTGTTTCCACAGCGTCAGCCTCCCTGGCCTCCTCCTCGGTGAGAAGTGCAGCTCTGTAATAACAGTGCCTCCTACCTCATGGGATTGTTGTGAAGATTACTTTGGAAAACACCTGGCACAGAGTGTGCTTGCATTATTATAACTTTCTCCATCACAGCCTTGCATGTGCTGTTCCCTTTGCCTAGGAGGTAATTCATTGCATTCTTCACCTGACTGCCTTCTTCCCCACCTTGGATTACATGTCCCTTCCTCAGAGAGGCCTTACGGATCAGCTGCTCTCAACTCTGCCCATCGTGTTATTCTCATAACATCCTACCCTTTTCCTCCAGTGTACTTACAATTACATAGTTATAGAATGACTAATTTTTGTTTAATGCTTGCCTCTCACCAGACTATAAGCTTTATCTGGCAGGTTTGTCCGCCTGTGAATAACTAGGGCTTAGAAAAGCCCAGCACATGGCAGGTACTCAATAGATATTGACTGAATGGATAAAGTGAATAAATTAATGCGTGCGTTCAGCCTTCTCGGGCGGATCTCAAATATTTACTTTCCTATGTAGAAACTCATGAGCACTTTGGGGTTCACTTTTAAATCTGCATGTCCAAGCTGGCATTCTTCTGTCACAGTATGGATGCGTTCTCCTTAACCCTGTGATAGCAAGTGACAGAAACCTAGCTGAAACCAGGCCCGGCCAAAAGGGACAGTTATTGGATATGCTGTGATCACGTCACCAAAGGAAGGTTGCACACCACATCTGGGAAGGGTAAGCATATAGCTGGACTCCAATGTCACCAGCTCACCTTCTGTTTCCTGCTCTGCATGTCTCTATCTGCTGCTTTGTTCTCATCCACTGACTAACAGTGTCCCTTGGAAGTTGCCTGGTGGCTGAGGACCTGAGAGCCTCAAAGCCTTTGGCTCCCACTGCCAGAGAGAAGCTGAATCTCTTTCTATAATTCTAGCTTGGAAAAATTCTGAAAAATAACTAAAAGGCCTGACTTGGTCCGATGGTCATCCCTAGGGTCACAGCCAGGGTATTCTCTGATACCAGATGGGTCAGGTTGCTACGTCATCTCACTAGCTGAGTCCCCAGATATTGTGGAGGAGAAACAAGCCATCCCATCTATAGCCTGTCCAAATTTCTGACCCACAGAAACCATGAAAGAGAATAAAATGATTCTTGTTGTTTTAAGCCACTAAGTTTGGGGATGATTTGTTATACAGCAATAGATAACTGGAACATATGTCTGCACAGTATGGTTTAGAATCCTATGCCTGGACATTGGGGTTATTTAATTTTTTAAATAACTCCCTCATGCCCTTCAAATCTTTCTCAAATGTCACTTTCTCAGTGAGGTATACTCTGACTTGCTCCATTTAAATTGAAATTACCCCACCATCCCCACCATCAAGTTCAATTGTCCTTACCCTCCTGTATAGCTCCCTTTCTAGCATACTATATAACTAATTATTTCATTTATTGCTTATTGTCCATCTCCTCCCAAAAGACTGTAAGCCACCGCAAGAACTGGCATTTTTATCTTCTTGTTCACTGCTTTATCCTGAGCACCTAAAAAATGACTTAGTGCAAAGTAAAGCTGCATGAACTTTTATTGAATTAATGAGAAAATGGCTATATCTTTTCCAATTCACTATATTAACAGAATTTGTCATTTTTGCTAATTAAACAGATGAAAGTTAACTCGTTGTTGTCTTATTTTTCCTTGATAATTAAAGAGATTGAATACCTTTTCATGTGTTTATTAGCTATATATATTTCCTTTTCTGTGAAACCCCTGTTCATGTCATTTATCCATTTTTCTACTGAGTTGCTCTCTTCTTATTGAATTATAGGAGTTCTGTATGTATAATCTTGATACTGATCCTTTGCAAGTCAAATGCACCCCAAATATCTTCTCCCCATATGCAACTTGTTTCTAAGATGCGTGATAAACAGAAATTCTTTAATATAATCAGTGTTATGGCAAATTCTTTTTATGTCTTGTTTAAGAATAAACTATTCTTCTCACGTCAGAGCATACACACTGGGTACTAGTCCTTTCTAATTAAAAACTTACTTTATGGACTACAGAGAGACCTGCGTATGAAATTTACGATATTGCAAAGGACCTCTGGGCTCCTCCAGAGAGACAAGCCCACCCATCCCAGACCCAGGCCCCTGTCTTTCATTCAGCCTCTTCACCTTCTCCCCTCTAGCAACATAATGAGACAATGCCATCAATCATTCCCTAAGAGCTGACAGGTGGGCAAGCGGTGGGGAAAGTGGAAAAGAGCCCAGGGGAAGGGGCTCCAGTTAGAAACACCAACTGGCAGGAGTAGCCCTCCCCCTCCAGAAGAACTGAGCAAGTCCCAAAAAAGATTCTAAGGGGCACTTAGGGATTTGAAATGCAGCAAAAGGGATGCTACTAATGGGGGTGTGGCTGGGCTACTGTACTAAGAACTGTGGCTAAAGCAGAAGAGGCTGTACTTTTAAAGAAAGAGCCCCCCTTTCAGATGGGCCCCTGGAGGCAGGGGACAGTTGGGGTAGCCCCTCTGCTCCAAAGAGAAGCAGGTTGGTGCGATGTGCACAGTGCCATGGGTTCCTGCAATGACTGGACATCAAAGGGCAGCGGAGGGAGAAGGGGATGGGGCTGTCGAGCCCAAAGGCTTTCTGTCAACCGTGTTCAGACCTTGAGTTGTCACTCACCCATCACAGGCTTCCAGCGGCCTTCTCAGCTTCACAGCCCAAGGATAAAACTTACTGTTCCCGTAAGGAGGAGACAAGGGCAACTTTCAAAACACAAACACCAGAAGACGCCCCTGTCCATCTTCCTAAGATTAGTCGGACTATCAGCGTATCACCCGCAGGGATGCTCAGGTCCTGAGTTCTCCTCCCCTGGATGAGTCACTAAATCTTACTTGAAGTGTTCAGACGGCCTCCAGTAAATATGTGGCTCTGACACTTTCTGTCATCTCTGCTGCGAAGGAAAGCAATAACCAGAGGTGCTGTCAGAGCCCAGGGAGTGGTTAAAGCTCCTACCTGCGGTCGTCCTCCGCTGGGCCCCCTCCCCAACACCCCAGACATACAGCCGCAGGCTGAGCACTAGACTGAGACCAGAAGAGTGGATCCCGGTCAAAATATTTCCTGTCATTTCCATGACAAAGGAGTTGACGCACATGCCAAGAAACTGAGAGGCAGAGAACGCAGTGCAGTCCGGGCCTGTCCCTTATCCTACATCACATGCCACAGGAAAGTGTCAAATGAGCCTCCGTGTCCTGCAAAATGACATGAGGCACCGAGAGGAAGCCCACTTAGCTCAGGGCAAACTCCCAGCCCGAAGATACCACGAAGGCTGTGATCGTGGGAATGTCCCCTCAAGGTTTCCTTGCCACTCACCAGCGCATCACCATTTCAGGAAATGTGGTCCCTCAAGCAGGCAGACAGGACTAGGACATGTGTGGTTTTAGCCCTGATGGGTAACGCTTCAGGAAGGGGAGCCCCACACCCAAATTGCTCACGTGCTGAGCCCTCGGGCCCTGGTTTGAAACCCTGCACAGCTGACAAAGCATCTGAAGTGTGGGAGTGGAGGAGGGGGTGGGAGTTCTGCCTCCAAGGAGCTCCCAGTCTAAAGAAGAAATCATTGCTGACGATTGTCCTAATCTAAAGAGTGGTGCAGGCAGCTAAGGAGCCTCCCCGAGGAAGTTCCTCAGCTCAGGGAGGCCCCTGACAGGCAAATCCGAATAGGGTTACCAAATGTAACGACTGGAAACATCGGACATCCACTTAAACTTCAATTTCAGATAAACAAGGAATCTTTTTTCAGTCCCATGTAATATTTAGGACTTTCTGAAACTACAAAAATAATTCCTTGCCTATCTGAAATGTAAACTTCACATCTAGCATTTTTATCTGGCAGCCCTGGAACAGAACAAAAATCACAAGGCCCAAACCTAAGTCCATGTACGTGCCAACATGTGAGCAAGTAGAAATTTAAAAGTCACAGTCATGAGGCTGAGGGGACAGAAAATAAAGGGTGGTTCCGAGTCAGCAGGGCCCTGCTGGGTCTGTGGGCAGCCGGGAATGTCCAGGTCATCTGGAATGCCTCAGGCTCTGACCCATCACCACAGGCTGCTGCTGGGTATACCCCTGTGTGGTAGGCAGTTTGGGACCCAGAGAAAGATGTCCAGGGACTTTTCAGCCAGCCGCGTCCACTCAAGCCAGAGCTGAGGCAAAGCACCCCGGGAGAGAGCGTCATGGGCGGGCCCATGCGGGAAGGTAGTGCCAAGATCTGCAAATAGGTGCCCAAGGGACAGTGTGTGCTTTCAAAAGAAAGACTGATGGAGAGGCTTCTTTGTTGCCAGAAAGAAACCTCCGTGAGACCGCTGCCACTAGGAATGCTGGTAACATGGGAACCTGAGAGCTGGGGAAACTAGAAAACAGGACACTGGTGCGATCCAGAGCTGAAGGCACAGACTACCCTTCCCAGTGGGGCGAAGGCGGCTGGAAACCCAGATGCTGTCTTATAGAGCCCGCACACAGACTCACTTGCTTGCAACACTTTTCTGGTCTCTGGTGGAGGGGTAGCAGCTTGGAAGGCCCAGGGGTGTGCAGGGAAGGACTGAGTTGTGCAGCTTTGGGGCAGGAGGTGAAGGGGCAGGAACCATTTTTGTCCCTGTGTGGAGCCTACGGGAGGGCACCATCTGGGACCACACTGGTCTGGTGGAATCCACATGTGCGTGCCACCTTGGTGACACCCTGGGTCCCTGTCCTCACCACCATCCCACCCCACCCCTGCACAGCAGGTGCTACATCGCCTGGGATACTCTTGACTGCTGGGCTGTTGGCCCCACCCCACAGGCTGCAAAAACCTTTTTGACCCAGCTGTGGGGCTTCGGTGGGCTGGGAAACGTTTGCTGGTGGGAAGTAACCCCAAAACCTGCACCATAGCATCTCTTGGGCAGCTCTCAGCAAACCTGTGGGCCTGAGACAGGCGGTGGCAAGCCATGGTGTTCTCAGGGCATTTTTGTGGTTATGGTCATGGGCGCAGCACCAGTGCGCCAGCCAAGACTGCACTGACTTTGTAGAAACCACCGACCACTCCGCTTAGCTCCTAGGAACCCCACCTAGACGTGCACTGCCAGGGGCACACTCAGTGCCTGGGTGGCCAGGCTCGCCCCACAAGCCACGGAGGCCTTTCACAGCAGTGGACAGCCTGCAGTGACCCAGGGAGGTTTTGGTGGTGGACAGTGACCCAAAACCTATGCCACAGCCACTCCTGGGCAGCTGTCAGGGATGTGTGAGCCTGAGGCAAGTGGTGGCTGGCAGCAGCATTCTAAGGGCATTGCACAAAGTGGTCAGAGGCCAGACACTGCCCAAAGGCGAGTGGTGGCTGTCTGTGGTGTTCTTGGGGGTGCTGTGCAAAATAGCCACAAGCTGGGCACTGGTATAAGAACTGAATCTGTATTAACTTTGTAAAAACTACCAGCCGTGTCTAAGGACTCCCTTGGACTCTACTCTGCCCAGCTAGTGCTACATCACAGAGGGCACTCTCAACACCGGGTCAAGCAGTCCTGCCCATGCACCTGAGGAAGCTCTTTCAATGGCTGCACCTGACAGGCAGCTCGCAGGTGCCAATAGGCCTAGGGGGCCCTGGGCCTTTTGCTAAACTACCTGAGGCCCACTACTGGTGGAAGCCAGCCACAGTTCATAGTGAGGCCACCCCCACACGCCTTCAGGTCCAGCACAGGCAGCAGCCAACCACATATACCTTTGTGGCTCCTACCAGGTAGCCATGGGCCAGTAACAGGCAAGGCTAAATTGGCCTGCATGGGAGCCCATCCCAAGAGACTCTAGAAACAACACACCCACAGGCCACCTTCAGACCACATCAGAGCACTACCTGGTTAGCCCCGTTAAGCAGCACACCCAAAGGGGGTCTCAACAGGCACAGGAGCCTAGAGGGGTGAATCCTCTTCCAAAGGGTCAGCCCCTCACACAGCAGCTCATATACATTGAGCATAGCCAATCCTTATAGTCAGTCTGCCTGGGAGTCAGTCCCACCCACTGATGTGCCAAAAGTAATCAAGGCTCAACTACAACAGGAGAGCACACACAACACACTCAAGGGACACTCCTGGAGCACATGCCCAGGAGGTCAGGTAGACTGTGCCATTGGACCACACAGGACACATACTACATTAGGCCACCCAGGAAAGACTGAGAGACATAGGAGATCTCCCTAATATAAAGAAGCAAACACAGAGCGGCAGCCAGAATGGGGAACCAAAAAAAGAAGTCCCAAGTAAAAGAACAGGAGAAACCTCCAGAAATAGAACTAAACAAAATGGAGGCAACCAACCTACCAGAGACAGAATTTAAAACACTGATTATAAGAGTGTTTAAGGAACTTAGTGAGAACTTCAACAAAGAGATAGCAAGTATAAAGAAGGACATAGAAACTATAAAAAAGAACCAATCAGAAATAATGAATACAATGGAATGGATAGAATCAACAGCAGATTAGATGAAGCAGAGGATCGAATCAGTGATTTAGAAGACCAGGTAGCATAAAACACCCAATCAGAACAACAAAAAGAAAAAATAGTTTTTAAAAAATGAAGATAGTTTAAGGGACCTGTGGGACAACATCAAGCATAACAACATTCTAATGACAGGAGCACCTGAAGGAGAAGAGAGGGAGCAAGAGATAAAGAACCTATTTGAAGAAATAATGACTGAAAACATCCCTAACCTGGCAAAGGAATTAGCCATACAACTCCAAGAAGCACAGAGAATCCCAAACAAGATGAACCCGAACAGTCCCACACCAAGATACAGCATAATTAAAATGGCAAAGGTTAAAGACAAAGAGAGAATCCTAAATGCAACAAAAGAAAGACAATTATTTATGTCCAAGGGCGCTCCCATAAGACTGTCAGCTGGTTTCTCAACAGAAACTTTGCAGGCCAGAAGGGAGTGGCAGAAAATATTCAAAGCAATGAAAAACCAGGACCTATAACCAAGATTACTCTACCCAGCAAGGCTATCATTTAAAATTGAAGGAAAGATAAAGAGCTTCTCTGACAAGAAAAAGCTAAAGGAATTCATTACCACCAAGCCAGTATTACAAGGAATGTTAAAAGGATTTCTTTAAGCAGAAGAAAGGAGAAAACAAACAGGCAAGCAAAAATAAAAAATATGAATAATAAAATGGCAATAACTATGTACCCATCAATAATCACTTGAAATATAAACAGATTAAATGCTCCAATCAAAAGACCTATGAGTAGGATAGCTGACTGGACCCATGCATATGCTGTCAACAAGAGATCCACCTCAGATTGAAAGACACACACAGACCGAAAGTAAAGGGATGGAAAAAAGATATTTCATGCAAATGGAAATGAGAAAAAAGCTGGGGTAGCAATACTGATATTGGACAAAATAGACTTTAAAATGAAGACTATAATAAAAGATAAAGAAGGACATTACATAATAATAAAGGGATCAATCCAACAAGAGGACATAACCCCAGTAAACATTTAAGCACCTAACATAGGAGCACCTAAATATATAAAGCAAATATTGACCAACATAAAGGCAGAGATCGACAGTAACACAATCATAGTAGGGGACTTTCACACCCCACTTACATCAATGGACAGATCCTCCAGACAGAAAATCATCACAGAAACAGTCGCCTAAATGACACACTAGACCAGATGGATTTAATTGATATTTTTAGAGCATTTCACCCCAAAGCAGCAAAATATACATTCTTTTCAAGTGCACATGGAACATTTTCCAAGAGAGACCACGTTAGGCCACAAAACAAGTCTCAAGAAATTTAAGGAGATTGAAGTCATATCAAGCATCCTCTCTGACCACAGTGGTATGAAACTAGAAATCAATTACAAGAAAAAAAAACTGAAAAATACACGAACACATGGAGACTAAACCACATGTTAGTAATTAATGAATGAATAATAAATAACAGGCTACTAAACAATGAGATCAAGGAAGAAATCAAAAGATACCTTGAAACAAATGAAAATGAAAACACAACACAAAATCTATGGGACACAGTGAAAGCCGTCCTAAGCAGGAAATTCATAGCAATGCAGTCCTACCTAAAGAAACAAGAAAAATCTCAAATCAACACTCTGTCTTTACACCTAAGGGAACTGGAAAAAGAAAAGCAAACAAAGCCCAAAGTGAGTACAAGAAAGGAAATAATAAAGATCAGAACAGAAATAAGTGAAATAGAGACTCAAAAAATAAGACAAAATATCAATAAAACCAAGAGTTAGTTTTTTTAAAAGATAAATGAAATTGACAAACTTTTAACCTGACTCATCAATAAAAAAGAGAGAGAACCCAAATGAATAAAATCAGAAATGAAAAAGAAGTGACAACTGACACCTCAAAAATACAAAAAAAAATTAAAAAATTAAAAATTAAGAAAATACTATGAGCAACTATATGCCAACGAATCAGACAATCTGGAAGACATGGACAAACTCCTAGAAGCATACAATCTTCCAAGGCTGAATCAAGAAGAAACAGAAAATCTGAACAGACTGATTACTACCAATGAAATTGAATCAGTAATCAACAAGCTCCCAACAAACAAAAGTCCTGGACCAGATGGCTTCATAGGTAAATTTTACCAAACATTGAAAAAAGAATTAACACCTATTCTCCTCAAACTATTCCAAAAAATCCAAGAGGAGGGAAGGCTCCCAACCTCATTTTACAAGGCCACCATTATCCCGATTCCAAAACCAGACTAAGACATTACAAAAAAAGAAAACCACAGGGCAATATCCCTAATGAATACAGAGGCAAAAATCGTCAACAAAATATTAGCAAACCAAATTCAGCAATACATTAAAAACGTCATACACCACAATCAAGTGGCATTCATTCCTAGCAGGCAAAGTTGGTGCAATATCTGCAAATCAATTAACACGATATACCACATGAACAAAATGAAAAACAAAAATTATATGATCATATCAATAGATGCAGGAAAAGCATTTGACAAAATCAAGCATGCATTTATGATAAAAACTCTCAGCAAAGTGGGAATAGAGGAAACATAGCTCAACATAAGAAAGTCCATTTATAACAAACCCACAGCTAACATCATACTCAATAGTGAAAAGCTAAAAGCATTCCCTCTTAAGATCAGGAACATGACAAGGCTGCCCACTTTCACCAATTTTATTCAACATTATACTGGAAGTTCTAGCCACAGCAATCAGAAAAGAAAAAGAAATAAGGCATCCAAATGGGAAAGGAAGAAGTAAAATTGTCATTATTTGCAGATGACATGATACTATATAGAGAGAACCCCAAAGATTCCACCAAAAAACTATTAGAACTGATAAGTGAATTTAGTAAAGTAGCAGGAGACAAAATTAACATTCGGAAAATAGTTGCATTTTAATACATCAATAAAAAACAATCAGAAAGAAATTAAGAAAACAATCCCATTTACAATTACATCAAAAAAATAGAACACTTAGGAATGAATTTAACCAAGGAAGTAAAGACCTGTACTCAGAAAATTGTAAGACATTGAAGAGAGAAATTAAAGAAGCTACAAATAGATGGAAACACATACCCATGCTCAGGGATAGGAAGAATTAATATAGTTAAAATGTCCATACTACCCAAAGCAATATATAGATTCAACGCAATCCCTATCAAAATACAATGGCATTTTTCACAGAATTAGAATAATTCTAAAATTTATATGGAATTATAAAACACTCCAAATAGCGACAGCAATCCCGAGAAAGAAGAAAAACACTGGAGATATCACACTACCAGTTATCAAATTATACAACAAGGCTATAGTAATCAAAACAGCATGGTATTGGCATAAAATCGATCAATGGAACAGAATAGAGAGCCCAGAAACAAATCCATGCCTATATGGTCACTTAATCTATGACAAAGGAAGCAAGAATTTACACTGGGGTAAAGAGAGTCTATTTAATAAATGGTGCTGGGAAAACTGGACAGATACATGCAAAGAAAAGTGAAACTGGACCACCTTCTTACACCATATACAAGAATAAACTCAAAATGGATTACAGACTTAAATGTAAGACCTGAAACCATAAAACTGCTATCAAAAAATATAGGGAGTAAACTCTCAGACATTACCCTTAGTAATATTTTTACTGATATAGCTCCTCAGACAAGAGAAACAAAAAATAAATAAAATAAACAAATGGGACTACATTAAACTAAAAATTCTTTTCACAGCAAAGGAAACCATCAACAAAACAAACAAAAAGGGGGCGGACGAGTGGCTCAGTTGGTTAGAGCACAGGTTCTGGGCAACAGGGTGCCGGTTTGATTCCCACATGGTCCAGTGAGCTGCGCCCTCTGCAACTAGAATGAAGTCAATGAGCTGCCGCTGAGCTCCTGGATGGCTCAGGTGGCTGGAGCGCTGGCTCTCAACCACAAGGTTGCCGGTTCGACTCCCACAAGTGATGGTGGGCTGTGCCCCTGCAAGTAACAATGGCGACTGGACCTGGAATGAGCTGCGCCTTCCACAAATAAGACTGAAAGGACAACTTGACTTGGGTAGAGCTGATGAGTCCTGGGGAAAACACACTACTGTTCTCCAATGGAAAAAGAAACGTCCTGGAAATACACTCTCTTCCCCAGTAAAGTCCTGTTACCCTTCCCCAATAAAAATCTTTAAAATACATAAATAAAAACATCAAACAAACAAACAAATCCTACTAAATGGTAGAAGATATTTGCCAATAGTACATCTGATAAGGGATTTACAAAAAATTCATGAAATTTATTTTAAAAATTCGCACAATTCAACACCAAAAAAAACACAAACAATCCAATTAAAAAATGGGCAGAGGACATGGATAGACATTGCTCCAAAGAGGACATATATGCACCCCTATGTTTACTGCAGCACTATTCACAATAGCCAAGATATGAAAATAACTGAAATACCCAACAGATGATTAGATAAAGAAATTGTGGTACATTTACACAACGGAATATTACTCTGCCATCAGAAAGAATGAAATCTTACCATTTGCAACAACACGATATCTCTAGAGGGCATTATGCTAAATGAAACAAGTCAGACTGAGAAAGACAAATACCATATGATCTCACTTATATGTAGACTCTAAAGACCAGAATAAACGAGCAAACAAAACAAATAGACACAGATACAGAGAACAAACTGATAGTTGCTAGATGGGAGGGCTGGGGGATGGGTAAGAAAGGTGAAGGGACTGGGAAGTACAAATTGGTGACAAAATAGTCACAGGGATGTTTGGGGTTGGGGAGTATAATCAATAATATTGTAAAGATTATGTAGGGTGTCAGATGGGTGTCAGGGTGTCACTGGACTTATCAGGGGATCACTTCCTAGATTATATAAATGCCTAACCACTACGCTGTACACCTGAAACTAATATAAAATCATATTGAATGTCAACTATATTTGTATATTTAATATATATTCACAGGATGTAAAGTACAGCAGAGAGAATATAGTCAGTTGTACTGTAATAGGGGTAGTAGACTTGGGGTTATCACTTTGTGAGGAGTATAAATGTCTAATCATTATGTGGTTTTGTACACCTGAAATGAATAATTAAAAAAAAAAAAGTTTGTAAGAGACAGTTGTAGCAACCCCAGCTCCCAAAGGCCTGAGGCTTCAGAGATGCCAGCACTGACCAGTTAACTGCCTGGCACTCACCTTGCCCCAGTCCAGGCCTTCCTCTCCTCTTCCTCCGTTTTGGGCACCAGGTTCCTGGTCCCGGGTGCCCTCCTGTGAGGGGACAGAGAACTTCTGAACTTCCCAGAGCATCTGGAGACAGCAGTTCTCACCAGCGCTGAGAGTGACAGCTGGTGCAGCCTGCTTTGTGAGCTTTGAGAACCTGCGGCAGCGTTAACCACAATCCCCACTACCGTTATTACTATTTACCCAGCAGCGTATAAATAGCTAAACACTGGCTGGTATACTAACTGTACACTGACTGTGTACCAGGCAGTATTTAGCCATTTACACACTGCCTCACCTAATGCACAAACAACACTGTTTGTATAAATGAGGACCTGCCAGCCACGGGCATCTACCAGGCTAGACAGTTAACGCGCAGGGGTAAAGGACACCGGGGAGAAAAATCTCAGACTTTGGAATTGATCGTCTGGGTTAAATTCCTGATTCTTATGAGAACCCCTATGCTAAGGGCAGGCTCCAAGGGCTTGCAAAGCTGCTCTTCGACAGCAGGGGGCGCCAATGTCTGCAAAAAGTTCCTGGCTGCAGAAGCCATAAATCGGTGCAGAGCAACACTGATGTCGAAGGCAGGCGTGGAACTGATCCCTTGGGCCCCACGGGCCCCAGGAAAGAAACTCCAAATAAAACTGGCCTGTGATGCAGGCAGCTCAGGCCCAGATTTAGTGAGTGTTAGATCCCAGGTTATTGAAGCTTCTTATCAGCTCCCAGAGCTCCACAAATGTTCCATGGGGAAAACCAGTCTTGCCTTTGGGGCTCTTCTGGGTTCTCATCCGTCCTGCCAGCCCCTGGAGATTTCTGTCTCTCTCGGTGAAATCGCTCAGAAAAGCCAAAGCTCCCAGGGAAGAAAAGGGGTAGGGATGGGCTGGCCTAGGAAAGGCTCTTCTTTCTCTAGTTTACTTCCCTTCTACTCATGGTTTCCACTGCTCTCCACTGTCTTTCAATATAAGAGTTTTACAATGTATCTAGTTTTCTGCTAGTTACATCTCGTGTTGCTGCAGCAGAGCTGGTGGCCTGTTGCCACATCCTAGAGCCTACCCAGGTTCCCTCTCTCAGCTCTACTTCCTCATTTGCGAAATGGCGGTAATAGTGTAAACGTGAAGTTCAAGGAAGTATGTCAATCAGCTCACGCAGTGCCCAGAGCTCGGAAGGCACTTAGCAGAGAGCATGACCTTGGGTCGGCCTCCTAAGGAACTGGCAGCGGGGACCCTGTGGGTCCTGGTGAAAAGCACTGGCTTTAGAAACAGTGGGCTCAGATTTGTATCCCAGCTTCCCTATTTATAAGCTGTGTGACCTTGAATAAGTTGCTTAACCTCTGCTAGCCTGTTTTCTCCTCAGGAGGAAAATTAACGTCCGTCTCTTAGTCTTGTGAGGATTAAATGAAATACTGTATTTGAAGCCCTTACCTCTGAGGCCGGCTTTTGGTGGGTACTCAGTGGTAATTAGTGGTACATCTTACTTCACTTATTAGATGAAATGAGGTCAGGTAGATTAAGGCACTATAGTATTTGGAGAGCACCCATAAAAGACCAAATATTATAACAGATATCAGAAAGGTATAAGGTAATCATAAATATTTCTTACATTTTCTATTTAGCAATTTTCCCAAGAGCTTGAACATTCATTATTTCCTCACCTCTTACCACCACCAGGTATTACATAGTGGGACAGATATGATCCCGCTTGACAGGGGAGGAAACTGATTTAATGAGATTGAAAGAATTAGCTAATGTCCACCTAGCTACTCAGGGGCAGGACCAGAATTAGAATTAGTCTTCACACCCTGCTTCCTGCCTGCAAAACCATTCTCATCCTACCATGATGTGTGCCCCCACGGGAGAACACAATCAGGTGGCATAAGGTGGACAGTAGCCAGAGAAAGGAGAACTGTGGGGAAGCTCGTTGGCAAAGACTGTGTTTATGTGTTTGATTAATCCACTCCAGTTGTCATTGCCAATACAAACCAGAGCCCTAAGGAGAACAGACGAAGCTCAGAAAACCTGAGAGGAAGACGACACAGTTCGTATCTCAGGTGGTCTGACAAGGTCAGATTGCATGTTTTGTTTTAATGTTTTCATGCCACAAAAAGATCCCACTCTGCACACAGCAGGTGCTGTGTTAGATACTGGAATACAGTCGGGGACAGAAAGATAGTTCTCATCCTTGTGGAGATCATCATCTAGTGAAGGAGACAAACAGTGATCAAAGAAGCCATACATAGCTATACTCGTATAATTACAAGATGAGTGTTATGATGAGAAAGTCAAGCGTGTCACGAGAGCCCCTCACCAATACACCTGGCCCAGGGTTGGCAAGGGCACACAGGGCCACGTCTGAGAGCCTTGCCGGCAGAGGGCAGCATGTGGAAACTCCCCTCGTGAGTGCATGGAACGCTCAAGGAATGAAAAGAGGAGATTGAGGTGGAAGAGAGAAGACAGGACGGAGAGGCCACTGAAGGCTGGGCCAGCGGGGCCTGCAGCCTGGGGTTGGGATCTGGGTCTCAGTCTAATACCCTGCTTCCCCGAAAATAAGACCTGGCTGGACCTTGAGCTCTAATGCATCTTTTGGAGCAAAAATTAATGTAAGACCCAGTCTTATTTTACTATAAGACCAGGTATAATATAATGTAATGTAATATATATATATATATTACACATATATATACATATATGTGTGTGTGTTAGTGTGCATATATATATATATATATATATATATATATATATATATATATATATGAAATATACCAGGTCTTATATATATTAATTTTTGCTCCAAAAGATGCATCAGAGCTGATGGTCTGGCTAAGTCTTATTTTTGGGGAAACAGTAGAAATGTGCAGGCACTGTAGAGTTTTAAGCAGGGGAGGAGCGAGGAGAGCACTGAGAAGAACAGAGGGCAGTCTTTGCAGAGGTCTTTGATCATAAACATGACAGTCTGGCTTACTTCAGAAAAAAACTAATTGTAAGCAGCTGTTGTGGCATCTAAGGAAAGGCAGAACAACAGGGACTTGAGAAGGGCAGGAACAAAGGAAGTGCCACCGATCCAGTGAGTGGGATGAAGGCACCATCACCACTGTTGGAACGAATCCGCCCCAGCCACGTTCTAGCCCTTGTGTTATTCCTCTCAGGATCCCAGTTCCCCAGACATAGACTCTGCTGGGCTCAGCCTGGATCACATGCTCACTTGTTGACCAGAAGACAACACACCTAGAATGACAGTCTCCCAAGGGGGAGGGGTGTACACCAAAGGAAAAGCACAAAGAAATTAGGGTGACATTCCCAAAGAAGTGGGAAGGGATCTGGACCCAAAAACTCAGATGTCTACTACAGAGTCTGAAAGAAACGCTATAGAATCATAGGGACAAACTGTATTTACCTGTGGTTTTGCCTAAGAAACAAACTCAAGCAGCATTGTGTCAAGGGGGTGGGCCATACAGGAGGTTTGGGAGATGGGAAGTAGAGCCAGGGACTCCCAGATGGCACCTCCTATCAGGTCACGCATCACGTAACCCTCCTCTGACTCATCTGTAACATTCTGAGATAGGGTAACCACTAAATAAATAAGCCACCAAGTGCAGTGAGAGGTGGCAGAGGAAACTGAGAAGGAATTGATTCATAATTAATGAATTATGCATAAATGTACGCATCCTAGGATGAAGGCTGACTCTGGAATGTTCCCCCGCTTTGGGAGGACGAAGGAAGGGTAAGTGTCACCTATAGATGAGCTTCTGTACGTGCAGAACAAAAAGCCAGGGAAAGCTGTCTGGAATCTACTAACACACCTGTCGGCAGGAAGCACCCAGGATGAGCCAGGGCCACTTCAGGTCCTGAAGAGCTGTGTATTGGAATAACGGCGCAGTTTCCTTCCTAGACAGGCATACGTTGCTCCAAATATGCTCATTCAATGTATAATTTGTCACAGGAAGAACATTTCAAATGTGGGTTGCAGTGTCTTACGAAATCCACAAGGCTTCAAAGTAAGCAGACATTGCAAAAGGACCGAAGATAAAAATTGCACAAGAGTTGGATTTGGGGGTGGGTCTGGAAGCCCCTGCTTGCCTCCATGCTATTGCGTTTCACTGGGATAGAGCGCAGGGTGCTTTGTGCCTCTTCAAGGCATTGGACTGACATTTCTAAAAGTCTTCCCACCCACCCCACCCCCCCTCCTTTCACAGAAGTCTTTTTCCACTGCATTTAGTTGAAAATTGGAGGCACAAAAAGCATGGCCCTGATTCTAAGGAAAGTTGCTTAGAGATGAAACTGATATGTAATGAGTCTAATCTTCAAAATACCACCCCCAAAACCAAGAGATGTCCATTTCTGCAGAAAGGCAGCAGGAGAGATTGTGGCCATTTCTAAAAGCATGTGTCACTTCCATGTGAGGCAAGCTGATGAATGTACAGTAAGAACTCGAGCAAATATAGGGCTGTGTCAAGGAAAAGCTGTGCAGGTTTCCTGAAGAGGACACTCTTACAACTCATGCATTACACTACTTTCCTTACTGGCCTCTCCAGCTCAGATCTCTTTTTCCAACTTAATCCATTCGATACCAGCTCTCAGACGGATCTACCAAACTACCACTCTGAACACTAGTGTGCCTACCCTCCTAAATCATTCTAAATTCCTTACCCCAATTTCCCCAAATTTTTACTTATTTGTGTATGTCCTTGATAGTTTTGTCATATCTGTGCACCATCTAACATTATTACTTCCTGAATATTGATTAAACTGCCTCATTTTCTTTACTTTGCCTCACTGTAAGCAATACGATCGTTATTGTGTAAAATTTTTCCATGGACATGAATATAAACGCCTAACTGATAAACTTTAAAATGTCTGTCCTATGCCACCAAGAATCATCTTGTCACCCCCTGTGGCACAGCACTTGGTGGTCAAGGCCTTCCCTTGACTCCTACCAAGCACCCTCCCTACATCCTGCAGTCTGGCCAAAATGGACAATGCACCATTTCCCGCGTGCACTGCTCCCTCCAATGTTTGGCTCACCACCCAACTCTGCCTTTCAAATCACGTTCATCATTCCAGACCCAGCCCTCTGATACCACCCCCTCTTATGGCCTTTTCTGACTCCCCACAGCCGGAAGCACTTGGAACACTTGGGACTTGTCACTTCGGGGCTCTCGACATTGGCCTTCTCAAAATCTGAGTTCTTGGTAGACCCCCTCTCCTCTTTCAGCAGCTCGGCTGGCTTCCCGAGACCGGAGGTCCTATCTGGTCATTTGGCACAGGATCCACTCGATGAAGGCCTGTTGAATGAATGTGTCCTCTTGATTGCCCAGTGTGCTTCCAACAAAATAAAGTTCCAGTAACTTAGCAGACATAAAGAGACAGGTTCTTCACAATTGGGCCTCACATGCCATTCAACCCCTCCAGCGTCCGACCCCCAGCCCCAACACACACTCCATGCTATAGCCATGCCCAGCTCCCTGGCATTCCCTGAATAGGACGGACTATCTCGTGGGCTTGTCCCCCTTCCAGCAACCCATTAAACACACTGTCTATCAAACTCCAGCTCAGTCCTTAAGTGTTGTCTGAAATTGCATCTCTTCCTTGAAGCCTTTTCCAGCAACTCTAGGTCCCTTCTCTATACTCCACATCAATCTACATTTTTTTTTTATTGAAGCCCTTGTCAGTGACACTATAATTTCTTGTTTAAATGATTGTCACTTCCACTAGTCCACAAGCTTCCCATGCACCGGTATCTTATTCAGCATCCCTGTTTCCTATTGCAGCACCGGGCGCGTAGTAGGTACTCAATATTTGGCGAATGACCACTGTGGGGTTAAGAATGTAGGCTCTCTAGCCAGACCTCCAGGATTTGAAACCAAGCATTGTCCCTGTTTGTCTTGGACAGGTCACTTAACTTCTCTGTGGTTCAGCTTCCTCATTTTAAAAATGGTAGTAACTCAGAGTTGTTTTGAGTATTAAATGAGTTACTAGCTAGAATGAGCTTAGAACAGCTCTGCACGTGAAATGCTCAGCAGAGTCTATTATATACATTATTCCCATCAAAGACTCTATGGCCAGAGAGGTCTCATTTAATGCTTACATAACTGACCTGGACATGGACTGCTCCATGAATTCTCCACATTTGTAAACAACGACAAATTGTTGCCGCTAAATTCCTAAAAGGTTTTTAGAAGTTGGGTGAGGAAGAAATATGGTTGAGTGGGACTCAACCTGGGTACCTGGGGTGTGACTTTGTTTTAACTACCAACTAGCCACATGACCTCCCTGGGCCTCAGTTTCCCCAGCTATACAAAAAGGGAATTCGAATGATCTTTGGGGGTCCTTCCAGCCCTTGTTTTCCTTAAGAGACTGAAAAGGTTTTCTAGTTAGTTCCCTCAAGGCGTCGCTCACCCCTAAACTTCATGAAACTACTAGATATCTTAAGTATAAGCCAAATATCATTTGCCTCGAGTTTCCTGCTCACCCTTCATCTTATTGTTTTTCAAACTGATCAAGCGTGCAGTCCATGTTAACTGGAAAACATGTGGTTGCCTGTTTTAGATCTACCCATATATTTCCTGTTTTCTTTGCTCTTCATTTCATTTAGAGTCGCTGATTGCCCATCTGGGATGGTTTCCCCTCTGCCTGAAGTATAAATTTAGGGTTTTCTTTAATGCAGATCGTTTGGTGGCAAGCATTGTTTTTACTGGTCTAAAACAGTTGTGACTTGTATTCCTAAGTGCTATTTTTGCAGGGTACAAATTTCTATAATGTCAGTTGTCTTTTTTTTTTCCTTCAGGACATTGACGTTATCATTCCACTATTAGAAGGGTGCAAACAAGCAATTTTGTTCCTTCTTACCACTCACTCAGGAAATTTGCTCTGCAGCCCTGGATAAAAATTTCAGGCAGTTCTCACAGCTTTTCTAGTCCCTTCCCATTCATAAGAATCCCAGCCCAGGCTAATTCAAAGCTCCAGTAGGTCTTCCATATAAGACACCTCCCAATCCCTAGTTTGGGCCTGTCTGAGGCATAGGAACCTGAGGGGGAAGACGTCATGCTAAGCTCCTTCCGTTTCTTTGCTCCATGCTCTTTCCTCACTCACTAGCTGTTATTTTAGGCATCTCCAAGGGTAAACACTCAAAACAAGCAAAATAAATCAGGTCTTACTTGACCTCTAGAGGGAGCACAGGTCCGAATGCTAATTGTTTCATCTCAGGGTCACTTTGTGAGGTCTCTGGAGCCCCGTCCCCCTCTTGAACTCTCCTGATTTGGGTTATGCCCTTTCCAGCCAGGCCATCATGACTATTCCTCAAGCCCCTGGTTTCCAACAGTCCACCCTTCTGCTGGGGACACTTCTTGGATAGGGTCTCTTTAGGGACACCCCAAGCCCAGGTCCCCCCAAAAGGGCCATGTCTGGTCTACAGGAAACATTTGTATCACTGTCCTGCCATTCCCATTTTAGCCCTATCTGTACTCTGCTGTCAGACAGAGACAGTGCCAGACATCAGTCAAATATAATACTCGTTTCTCTGTTCCCCAAACTCCAGGAAACATACGTGAAGACCTCCAAGGTTTGGTCAGTTTGTTGGTTTTTTTGTTTGCTTGTTTTGAAGCCCCTCTCAGCTGGCTTGAAGTTGGGGGACCAAAGCATTTCCTCCTCATACTTCCCCTGGTGGGGTGAGACAGACCCTCTCTCTTCATCTGTCAGTGTATGCTTAGCTTTCTCTTGTAAAGACAAGGTGATGGGGTAGAAGAACCAGGTTTCATTTAATCCCTTTGCAAGTCCTATATAGACAGTGCAATGGTTAATTTTAGGTGTCAACTAGACTGGGCCACGGGGTGCCTACACATTTGCCCAAAAATCATTCTGTGCGTGTCTGCGAGGGTGTTTCTGGGTGAGATTAACATGTGAATTGGCCGACCAAGTGAAGCAGATTGCACTCCCTAATGTGGGTGGGCCTTGTACAATCAGTTGAAGGTCTGAATGCAACAAAAAGGCTGAGTAAGAGGGAATTCCTCCTGTTTGACTGCCTTAAGCTAAGACATATTAGTCTTTTCCTCCCTTCCGACTCCCAGTGAAAAAAAATTGGCTCTTGTTGGATCTCGAGCCTGCCGGCTTCCAGACTGGAACTACACTGTTGTTTCTCCTGGGTCTTCAGCATGACTGTAGATCTTGGAACTTCTCAGCCTCCATAATCACATGAGCCAATTCTTTATCACATATGTACAAATGCATCCTACTGGTTCTGTTTCTCTAGAGAACCCTGACAAATGCAGATTATCTTGCACTTTACTTTTGAATGGAAATATCCCTAAGTACCTATGATTGTGCTTAGTCTTCGGGGCCTCTGTTGAGACTTTAAAACAACAAAAAAATCACATTAATCTATGCCAGATTACTATTCTCTAATTTTTTTTTAAGTCTTTCCTAATTCTGATGACTCACACGGGAATCTTCTGTGAGACACAATAAATCTTCAGACTTAGAACTTACACCTGAATGGGTTATGTCCCTCCCCTTTCCTCTACCCTCTGTAAAATTGAAAAGAAAAATGAGTAGGTTATTCCCATAGGGTCCTAAGGAAACAATCAATTATCTTTTGCATTTGCTCCCCTCTGCTGTTTCATAGTTCCTTCTCTTGCTTCACACATGCCTGCACACGCAGGTATACACTCCTTCCTCTCACCAGCAAACACCAGAAGCTGAAAAATGATGAAAGGAAGCTATTACTGCCTGAACGCTCCTGGGAAAACATTGTACAAAGAGAGCCCAGCAACCTGTGGCCATGGAGATGGTTTGTAATCAGCAAACCAAGGCCCTGTCTTCCTTCCTTCTCTGGGCATCCAAGTAATGGTTGGTTTAGAAACCCTGAGCCCACAGACTATTTCCCAGCAACAACTGCATAGCAACAGGATTAACAGGCTATAAACCCAGCAGTCAAAAAACTGCTCATGTCCTGCTTATCAAAACCAGAGTGACGATAGCAGAACATGAGGTTTCTTTTTCCAGCAGTAGGGCAGACTTGCTATCCTGAACTACCTTCTCCATTGAAACTAAAACACTGGATAAAATTTGTAAGCATCTTCTTAAAAAAACAAAAAAAAAACAAAAACAAAACAAAACAAAAACCACCACAACATTGCTTGGGTAGCAGCAAAGGAAGAGAATCTACAGAGGCCAAAATGAAAACAGGTGGGGAGTAAGCAGGTGACAAAGCCATCTTTTGCACTGAGTTTCTGTTTCAACAGCTGCAACGGCTTGGGGTTCATGAAGTAAAAGCCTCTAAGTCTAAGGTATGGAGTCTATCAGGAGACTTCAACCCAAAACTGGTGCCTGGCAAGGGCCACACCCTCCAAGTAAGAGTAGAGAGGAAATACACCCATTGTGCTAAAGAGGACAACAAGGAAATGTGCATGTTTTGATCTTGCTGTTGGGGTGGTGGGCAGTCTCCCCTGGGATCTTGTAACCACAAGCCAGCCTTCAAATGGATTTGTTGTCTGAATTAACACTCTGTGGTCGTGTCTTGAGCTGATTTGCAGAAGTCAAAGTAAATCCTTTCTGGAAGAATAAAACCTCGACTGATGACTCAAAGAACGGCCACAATTTTCCAAGGAAAATGAGCAGCTTACAGATTTCAAAAAAAGATATCACACAATACAAAGGAAACAAAACACGAACATCAACAGGCAGAAAATTCCACAAGCAGCAAAATTAGATCAGCGAGTTTACATATTGGCATTATGAGACACAGAAAGCAAAATGTTTCTGCAATTCCATCCTTGCCTACTTTCTCCTGTCTCCAGATGTACACACTCCTCAGTGCTCTGGCTCTCAGCCCCTTTCTGTTTCCTCAGAGACTCACTCTCCTCTTGCTTTTCTTCTTTTGCAAACTCTCTCCACAGGCACCTTCCCCAAGGACTATGACCATGTCCAGATCTTTCTCATTAAGGAAGAAAGGAAAGAAAAAAAGAAAACTTGTTTTCCCCGGTTTGCTCCCCCACTATTACAGCTAAGCTTCTTTAGCGCTTCTATGTCTTTACTCTTGCTTACCACCCATTAACCCCTAAACTGCCATCTAGCTTCCACATATGTCCCCCATCACGCTTCTGAAATAGCCCTTACCCAGGTTGTCAATGTGCTAAATTACCCTATTACCAAATCCATTTACCTATTATCTCACCTGTTATAGCTGAGGTATTTACACCATGGCCATTCCCTCCTTTTAGAAACTTGCCTCCTTTGGCCTCTGTGACACCTTTTCCTCTGATTTTTCTTTGACCCCCCTCTGCTCATTTCTTCCCAGTCTCCTTTGCGTGTTGTAGGCTCCCCAGCCCACTTCTTAAAATGTTTTTATTCTAAAATTTCTATTCTCAACACTTTTCACATTCACACTGGTGTCAACAAAAGTTTGCGGCCACCAATCTAACATCAACCGGTGTTCCCCAATGTCCGGGCAGAGAAAGGAGAAACCTTATTGTCATGAGGGGCAGCCTGCGGGGTCTCAGCTCCCGCTCCCCACACAAGTACGCAGGACATGGTAAGGCCAAAAAGGAACACTCATGGAGCCACAAATAGGGGAGTCATACCACTATAGTCTTGCTGGCAGCTGGGTTGGAGACACAGGAAGCAGGAGCCTCATTATTCGCAACCTGCCGTCCACTTCTCTGCAATCTGCAACCCGCACTCCACTGTGCTAACTGCAATCCACGCTTGCCAGCTCAGCCACCATCTTCTTGCTAGCCCCCATTTGCTGCTAGCATAGCCATGACAGTTATATTAGTGGCCAATGGCTCACTGGTTACAGTTGACGGCCAACTAGCCACAGCTGATGGCCATCCAATCACAGTTGATGGCCATTTACTACCTGAGCCAGCACCTTTCCACGTGAGGCCAAGAGCCTGGAAACTGCACTTCTGGCTCTGTCCCCACACTCCACCCTTACAGGGTCTTGTCTCACAATCTACACGGCAAGCGTCTTCCGAGAGGGGCCCTGTGCGAGGAGCCTGGAGGTGAATGCAATATCCTGGACACAGCCAGGCTCTCTGGGCACAGCCAGGGTTTCTCAGGGTACCACCAGTTCTTCTGGGCACAGCCAGACTTCCTGGGCTCAGCCAGTGTTCTCAGGACACTGCCACTCTCTCTGGGTACAGCCAGGCTTCCTGGACTCAGCCAGGGCTCTCAGGGCACTGCCACTCTCTCTGGACTCAGCCAGATTTCCTGGACTCAGCCAGGGCTCTCAGGGCACTGTGCTGGAACAACAGCAGCTCAAGGTGCTTACATATTCTCGATGGCAGCCGGTCAAGACACAAAGGCAAACATCCGCCAGTTCCACTACATGGTGGTTAAGTTCCCAAGCAAACAGTCAAGCAGTCCATTAAATTAGGGATGGACGACAATTCCCCATAGTCCATAGTCATTTGCCAGGGCTGTCCTGGGGGTGAGGGATGACCTTGACCTCACCCACATCTCCCATGGAGGACTCAGCAAGCAATTCCTCCTGGGACTACAAGTCCTGCATCCGGGCTGCCTCAGCAAGAACTTCCCAGCCACAGGGCTGCAACAACCTTCACTTTCTCCGGCCTCTGCTGGTTGGGGAACCTGTCCATGTCTTCCCACCTCTCCACGGGGGTCCAGCTCTCTGGCAGCTGCTCCTCCTGGTCTTCCTGAGACTGAATGTTCATATGCACAAACTGCTCCACCGCCCTTTGGAGAGCTTTGGCTGGCACCGTACCCTGCTCGCTGCGCCATGTGTCATGCAGGGTGTCATGCAGGGTCTCTAGTCCCACTCCCCACATAAGAACACAGGATATGGTGAGGCCAAAAAAGAACACTCACGGAGCCACAGATAGGGGAGTCATACCACTGTATTCTCGCTGGAGGCTGGGTTGGAGACACAGGAAGCAGGAGCCACACTTTCCGCAACCTGCCATCTACTTCTCTGCAATCTGCACCCCGGCACTCCGCCATCCTAACTGCAATCCGCGCTGGCTAGCTCAGTCACCATCTTCTTGCCAGCCCCCATTCTCGACTAGCGTAGCCACAGCAGTTATATTAGTGGCCAATGGCTCACTGGTTGCAGCTGACGGCCAACTAGCCACAGCTGATGGCCATCCAATCACAGTTGATGGCCATTTACTACCTGAGCCAGCACCTTTCCACATGAGGCCGAGAGCCTGGAAACTGCACTCCTGGCTCTGTCCCCACACTTATTCAGGTGAACAGTTTGCAAAAGCAGTAACAACATAACCCCCTGAAGGAAATCCAAAGCACGCTCCACAAAAACAAACAGGAGGCCTCTTTTTATAAAGTTCCCGCCCTGGTTCCTGATTGGTCCCATTTTACGGGCAAATGAGAAATCCAGTCTGATTGGTCCAAATAGCACTTAACTGATTGGTTGGCTTCTTGTGATCTGATTGGTCATTATGTAGTAGCTCTGATTGGTCAGTATAAATGCAAAGGAAGGTATAGCTGCACAATTTAGATTGAAAGGGACAGGTCTCAGCCCATTGGTCGAAATACAATGCCAGGAACTCCTTTATAAGGATTGACTCTACTTGCACAGAACATAGTGCGAGCAGGCTGGCAGTTCAGTCTGTGGATTTTCCCTTTAATGCAGGGTGTGTGAGAGGCCTCTGTCATCAATGGCTGCTAGACTTTGGTTATGAATTTGGGCCCAGTTAACCACAAGGAGTCCTTCTTGGCAGATATATTCCTTCTCTGGGTTCACACTAGCCGTGTCATTCATTCTCATAGCTTTAAACAGCTGTATATCTCTGGGGCATGTATATCCTGGCATGTAAGAAATCTTTCCAGAGAGTACTCTAAGATGAATAGTTTTAAGAGCATCAGTGTCTAGATCTTCAATTTCCATGTGTATTCCTTCCTAGAATTAATATGCCTGAGAATATGCCTGTGATCAAGGTGTCTTTTCTTGACAAGTTACCTTTCACTCATCCTAAATCTGATTATGGTACATTTCCCCAGAGCGTAAAATCTCTGGCCAGCAACGTGAAAAATTGCCGATGGTATTAAGAAAGTGAATGACTCTAAAATATGGGTAGTAAATGCTCTTGTAAGTTAGACGGGTTCCAAATCTGCTTTCAACAAAATTGAAGAAACACCAAATCACCTTGTCAGTTGATTGATCATGAGAAATAGTTTCTGATAGATCAGTATGTGAGTTGGGGCATATAATTCAGAAAGCGTTTAAATAATTGACTGGCATTGTTATAACAACTTCTTCCATCCTCATCTACTTATTTGCCTAAACAAAGCTTCTCAGCATTAATATCAAAGCAATGAAAAACATTAAGGGAATGTATGCTGAGCCTGGTGTTGTTTTAGCAATGAGTAATATTCATTCATGGATATATGAACTGTAGGAAAAAATCCCAACCTCACAAATCTCATTAAGAGACGTATTTCCAGTAATATTTTACTTTTATGTTTAATGATTGTTTAAGTTATATTTGTTATTTTAATCAATTATGTACTAAGAATAACTTTGATGATAATAATGTAGAAGAAATTAATTAACACTTAGAGCCTCAGGAGGAAATTTTTAATTTATTTTAATAAACATACAGTGCTATTTGTTCAGACAAGTATAAAAGCACATGTCAAGAAACATCTTTCAAGCATAAAAATGCATTATTTTAGGATTAAATTTCATGGGAAAAGTTGAATGAAAATACAAGTTCAAGGAAAAAAGGAAAGATGTCAAGCTTTCACCTTGTTAAAGACCATCTTGTTCATATATTTTTTTAAAGGGATGATGGTAGGTAGCAGATCACATTGGCGCTTAGTTTCTATTGAATGCATTAAAATAAGTGATGTGACAATTTTCTTTAAAATGTCAATATTTAAATTACATCAGAAATGACATCTCTTGCAAATAATCAAAATTACAGTAAAGAATTTTATACATTATATATTTATATTTATTTATAACTTATATATCAAGTTAAACATGTGTGAGGGTAAATACTGTACTATTCCACTTATATGACATTACAGAACAGGCAAAATTAATCTGTAGTGAAAAAAAATCAGAACAGTGGTTGCCTATAGGAGGGGTAGGGGCACAGGTTGACAAGGAACCTTTTAAGGGTGATAGTAATGTTTTATACCTCAGTAGGTTTGGAGTTAGAAAGGCAAAAGCTTGTCAAAAATCATCAAACGGTATACTTAAAATGTTTACATTTCATTGAGGTAAATTTTATTTCAAAAGGAAAAGAAAATCTGCAACCAAATATTTGACCTCTAGTTAATGTCATGCATGCTGAAGAGTTTAGGGGTGAAACATATTGATGGCTAAAGTTTATTTGGAAATGCATAAAAAATAAGATAGGTTGACAAATGAACAAATGTAGAGATAAGTAATTAACTAAAACAAACTGTTTATAGTAGAATCTAAGTGGTGAGTATATGCTGTTCACTGCTCAATTATTTCAAAATTTCTGTATGCTTGAAAATATTCACAATAAAATATTGAAGGAAATGTGCAAGGGAGAATATATTTCTTCATAAAGAGAATATGCTTTTTCATAATTCTGTTAGGGGGTATGTGGGTAAAAGTTTGAAGACCATTGGTTTCTGTTACCACCATTTGTTGATAAATCTTCAGCTTAAATTTACAGACCAAACCTCTCTCCAGAATCCCAATCATATTTCCATCTGCCCCTGGATTAGTCCATCTGGATTTCCCATCAGATGTAAAACTCAAGACATCTAAATATAAATTTATTGTCTTCCTGTGTCAGTTAGAAATACATCAGCTACAAGTAAAAGTCAAACAAAATGAGGGTTATTTTTCTTACATAACAAGAAATCTGGAGGTAGATGGTTGCCGGTATTGGGTCAGTGGTTCAACAATCTCCTGGCTGGCAGGTTTGCAATTCTCTTGGCCTTTCTCATAGTCACAAAATGTTCTACAGCTCCAGGGATCATGTCTGAGTTCAAGACGGGGGGGAAAAGGAAGAGAGCAACGCCAGTGATAATTGCACCTTTTATCAAGATAATTTCAGATTTTCCAGAAGCCTCCCAGCAGACTTCCACATAAATCACATTAATCAATTTTGTGTCGTATGACCACCCCTACCTGCAAAGGAAACCAGGAAGCAAGTACTTAGCTTTCCTAGCCTCTAAATTGGACACAGGATTGGGTGACATGTGAGCCCATCTACAGTATTTGTAACATTCTCCCCAAAACCTTCTCCACCTTCTATATACTCCACATCTCTGTTAATGGTGCCGTGGTCGCCTAGTTACCCAAGTAAGAAACTCAGGCGTCGTCCTTTCCTCTTTCCCCTTCTAGTCCTCATATCCGCTCTGTATTGATCTTTAATCAGTCTGAGTGTCTCTCAAATCTGAGCCTCCTTCCCACACCCACTGCTACTGTCTTGGTTCAGAATCTCATTTCTTACCTGAACTGCTTTAACAGCCTCTTAATTAGTCTCAAGTCTTAACTTGGAACCATCCTCCACACAGCCCCAGCTTGACCATCCTAAAAATAGAAATCTAACCATCTCATCCCTTGCTTAGATTCTATCTATGGCTTTGCATAACGCCTACTTTAAAAGGTTAACTTCCTTATTCTGTCATTTAATATAGTCCCCTGCTTTCATAATAATGTGCTCTTGAAATTCGTTAGCAGTTGGGATGCACTAGTTCTGTCAAGGGTCAGGTCCCCTGAGACACAACTTTCTGGAAAGGGTACCACTGGGGAACTCTACACTCAAAATCTAAATCTGTTATGCTAGGCCTGCAACCATCTGTCTCTAATACATACATGCTAAAATTGTAGCATGAAAGAACAATAGGTTTATACGGTAGGGGTTCTGTTCCCAGAGAATAGAGAATCCCTAAATGTATTTTGTCTTTGAGACATAAAGTTCAACAATATATTCAATATATAATATCATTGCTGTTCATTCAGCTCAGAGATTTGTTGAATGCCTACTATATACTAGACACTACTTTTTGATTTAGTTCTTTTCCTCTATAATAGAATAGAGATGACAGATATAAACCAACAGTGTTTGATTGACGCTAAAGATATGCCCCTTTCTGCATACCTAATGACTTCATCTGTGTCTATTTCACTATTTGAATCTTATGCTTATTATCAGAATCAGCACTTTCTGCATTTTTCCGTGTTCTTATTTTCATAAATAAAATCCACTAGATATTCAAACAAATGTCCAAAGACACAGAGTAGGCAAAGATGGTGACGCGGTATAAAGTGATAAGAGTACAACACAATAATAGCAAACCTTATATAGTACTTACTCTGTGCCAGGTACTGTTCTAGGCACTTTACAGATATTAACTCATTCATCATTACACCTCTGTGAGGTACGTACAATTATCTGCATGTCGCAGACGAGGAAACTGAGGCCCCAGGATAGTTTTGCACTTTTCTCAGCTGACTGGAAGTAGCACCCTAGCCCTTTTCGGACTCACCTCCCTCTGCTCCACTTGGGCTAGCTATAGCTCTCACGTGCGCTCCTAGTTGCCCAGGAAGCCTTGCTCTCTCTCCAGCCCTGTCCCATTTGCACACACTGTCCCATCTGCCAGGACTGCTCTTCCTCTCAGCTCAGATTCATTCTGACCAGAGCAGGCCCACTCTTCTCAGCAAAGCCTTCCCTGCCCGGTGCAGTGAGGCCAGGCCCTCCTGGCCGGAGCCTTACCCAACCTCCACACCTTGCTACAGTTTTTTGTGTACAAATCTGTCCCTACCACCAGAGACGTGCGACCAGGCCCTGCTGTCTCCGCATCGGAGTTCCTGGGGCTTGCTACTAGGCCTGGCCTATAAAGTTTTGCTGAATTAACGCATAGGTTCCCTGAACGTTCCACTTTCTTGTCGCCCCCACACTGTCTCGCACCACATATGGTAGACACTCAGTCAAGGAGAGTGGGAGCCTGATTTCCCCGCCAGCAGCCTAACTTAATCAAACAAAGCAAAACAAAACCCGCCCCCTTTCTCCCATCTCCACAACAGTTAATCCCCAGGGATTTGGATCCCTTTCTAAACCCTCCCATCGGTCGAATCCAGCAGGACCCGGGCCAGGACGAGCAGGGTGGGGAACAGCCATCCGGGCAGGACAGCCGCATCCCGCTCCTTCTCCCAGTTCTTGCCTATTAAGGTCAGAGTCCTCGGAGGAGCGCGGGAGGGGCCGAGGGACATCGCCTCCGCCGCCTGTGCGCTGGTCCGGCGCCAGGGAACCCCAGCCCCCAGCCGGGAACCCCGCGACCGGTCCTGCCAGCTTCAGGCGGCCTCGGGTTCTACTTATCTCTTCTACCCGAGGCCACCTTCCTAGGTTTCCATAGCCACCGGGGCCGCGTCCTTATCCACAACCATCACAGTAGGCCTCAAATGAGTCTCTACACAGGGCGCTGATTAAGTGGGTTTCGGGTCCCCAGTGGACGCTCCTTCTTCGCAGATAACCGCCCGGAGCGGGGCGCCTGCGGGCAGGTCTCCCTGCATGGGGGGGGGGGGCAAGGCGGTGGCCCCTCATTCCGGGGGCGAGAAGGGGACGTGCTCCTTCTGGCCGCGGGATTTCCTCTCCGACGTCGCCGTCATCCCTCGCCAGCCTCGCTGCTGGGGGTCCTCTGGGCCCTTTTTCGCCCCCTGCCGGGCCCCGCCCCGCCCGTAGGCCCCGCCCCACCCCGCAGGCCCCGCCCCCGGTCCCTCGCGCTCCGCCCCCTGCCGGCTCCCGCCGCTCCCGGCGCTCGGTCGCTGGCCTGGGGACTCCGGATCCCGCTGCCGGGGCCGCAGCATGGGGCGCTTCCGCGGGGGCCTGCGGTGCATCAAGTACCTGCTGCTCGGCTTCAACCTGCTCTTCTGGGTGAGACCCGGAGCCGAGAGGGCCGGGCAGGGGAGGGGGCTGGGCGGTGTCGCGGGACCCGGGTCCCCGGGGAGCTGACCGCTGCGGCGTCCGAGCCGGGCTCCGGGGGAAGGCAGGGTGTTCCAAACGGCGGAGGTGAGAAAAAGGCAGACAAAGAGGGAGGGGAGGGATGGAGAGGGAGAGAACGGAAAGAGACTGAGCAACGAGAAAAGGTGAGAAGGGGGGAGACGACGTGGGCTCTTCCCTTTGAGGAACCTCTCCGCCTGGGTTTTCATCTCGCAGCTGATGACTCAAGGTGTGGGGTCACCAGCCTCTCCTCACCTCCTGAGGGGTCGGCGCCCCTCCAGCCGCCCGTGCACACACCCCCTTCCCACTGGAGCCCGGGCCTGGCCAGGGCGTTGGGAGAGGAGCCCCTGCGTGGGGTGGGGGGGAGCTGCCTGGGTGGTGCCCCCTCTGAGTGTGTGGACTCACTACCTGGTTGTGATGGTTTTATGTAGGAAATGGGGGGTAGGAGGAAAAATAGTATGAGGGGGAGGGTCGTCCTTTCCCCGAGTATTAGGGAGGCATCGTCCTGCTGGATGACAGGAGGTGGTGGTGGTCTTCTGTGAAGGGGACCTGCGGGAGGGAGGGGCATCAAAGACGCTGCAGCATCTCCCCCAACCCCCAGCCTCTACCACATACCAGTGTTCCCAGGGATGACCTCATTCAACTTTGCATTGAATGAACAACATTCTCAGGATTAGTGGTCCACAGAGAGAGAGCGAGCCAGGACTCTCGTCTCCTGTAGTAGTAGTATTGGGACAAGACTGGGTCTGGATCACCCCTAGATCCCTGGATATCCTATCCCAGGCCCTACAGGACTGTGGGATAAGTTCTGAAAATCGTGCCGTCTGCACATTCCTTCCTGGGCTTCCTCAAGAGAATGTCAGCCAGTGGGAAAATGCAGATCTTCCTTTGGATGAAGTCCTTAGAGCTGGGAGGGAGCTGCAGGGGCCTGGGTGCTTTGAAATGACTGGGATGGAGGAGGGTGATGGTTTCCTAGCTGCTCTGGGGAGGTTGGTTGTCTTCTCGAGGCTGCAGTTAATTAATTATTGAATGATGGACTCTGCCAACCCATTAGCCCAGATGTCTGGGTGACTCAAGCTACTCAAGCTCTCAGGCCAAGTCTCAATACTCAGCATCCTTCAGCAGGGAAAGGTGTGAAGGAGGTAGCCCAGAGACAGCCCCTGAATTTTAAACACACATGTGGGTTTTGGACATCTGGGCATTTCCATCCCGCATATTACAGGGAGGGGTGTTTCTAAGGCCTGTTGTGCTGTGCTTTTGACTAGTCTGGCTTGATTTCAAAAGCTGTTCGTTAATACATGTCATGCTTCAGTGACACCCTTCACTCTCACTGCTTACAAATTCAAAAGAAGTGGGATAGCAGCCTGAGAGGGAAATCTTAGGCTGGGTTCGGTGCCTTGTTACTGCTTGACAGCGTGCCAGCCTTTCCAGGGATAAAAGGAAGCATTTATTGAATGTTTTCAACGTGTCAGGGACAGTGCTAAGCACACTGCATTCATTATTGCACTTAATCCTCATACTATTATGAGGCGCATACTATTATGATGGCCATTTTTACAGATCAGGAAACAGTGGTTCAAAGAGGGTGACTCACCCAAGGTCACACAGCTGCTAGTGGCAGAGGTGGGACTCAAACTCAGCCTGCTGGCTCCCAAGCACCGTGATATTTTACACTCCGAACCTGTGGTTCTCCAGGTGTGGTGCCTGGGCCAGCAGCTTCAGCATCTGGGAACTTGTCAGAAACACACATTCTCAGCCCCTTTCCCGAATCAGAAGCTCTGGCGAGGGACCCCACAAGCTCTTTGAACAAGCCCTCCAGATAATTCTGGTGTTCACGTTAGAGAAACACACTGTTAAACAATTATTAAACAAGCATTATGAACATAATGTACAAATGTAAGTAAGTATATAGAATTTATAACTATAAAACGCTGTTCCCTAAGCTGCTCATCTAGTTGAGGAAATAAGACCAATGCACATAGAACAACAACAAACAAAAAATCAAGTGACAAATTTCACACTTCTGACCATAATCACAGTAAGGAAGGGAAGGAGGAACAAAGTGATGTCTGCATGCCAACAACGTTTGTCACTGGGGTTAAATATAACCTTTCATACACAAGATCTAATGAAGGAGATTAGTGAAAGGTTCGCTGCAGTAGTGAGGAGTCAGGACAGTTCTCCTGAAGAACGGGATGTTTAAGTGGGCTCAAAGGACAGACGGAATAGAGGGGGGCAAAAGTGAGGGGGTGACATCACCCACCAGCAGAGGAACCCAGCCAGGGCACCTGTGACCACCCTCTGACAAAGGGATGGGGCTTGAATGCCAAGTTCCCAAGCAGCGTATGTTTGAGCAAGGTGTCCTGACTTCTGGGCCTCTGTTTTCTCATCTGTACAATTGGGGTAATAGAGTTTTTGAGAGGATTGAAAGGAAATACAGGAAGTACCTGATGTGATTATTAAGAGCCTGGCACAGAGGAAGCATTGGGTACAAGTTAGCTCTCTTTCCCCAGTCCCCTCATCTTGGGGAGTGATGGATATGTTTGCCACGGGACTTGCAGCTTGTCTTGCATTCAGGGTCACTACACATCATCTTCTCAATTTGTACTTGTGGAATTTCCCCACTAGAACTTAGGCCACTCTGAGAGCAGGGATTTTTTTTTTTTTTTTTTTTCTGTTTTGCTCATGGCTCTATCTCTAGGGTCTAGCATGTAGGAGCTACTCAAGAAATACCTGCAGAATGACTAAATGAACATGCAGATTAGAGAGCTTGGTACAAACGGCCTTCCTGATTTACACAGATAATCAACGCTCAGCTTTATCTAGAGAACTGAGCTTCTCTCTTCCTGCTCATTACCTATTGATTTGCTCTGTGTTTGCACAGATTGAGCCCAGGAGGGGAATATGGGGCCTTCCTCTCTCCCAGTTCCATGGGGGGTGGGGGGTGGGGGGCACCAAGGGTCTCGGAACAGCAACAGTCACAGGCAGCCTTCCCATGTCTGTACTTGCACAACCAAAGGGAAAGAGGGCAAACTGAAACAGTACCTTATGATTTAGGGGAAAGCAACTGCGATACATTCTCTAGATATCTACCTTCACTGCACTGAGGGAACCTGATGCCAGAAAAGCCCCACCCTCGTTTCTGAAGTTGTTTTTTCCTGGTTAGAGGGGTTTGTGGGAAGTTTGGGTAAGGGGCAGAGGGTGGGGTACAGTTTTCCTGGCTAGATAGGCTTTAACCAAGACTTCAAGTGTAATGTTTACACATACCCTTAGATGCCTGCGTGCCTGCCCTTCTGAAGTATAAGGGTCCCCTCTGTGACAACACTTCCTTTCCTGTCAGGAACTCACCAGCAGGCAGGCAGGCAGGCACGGAGGCTGGGCTGGGGCCTGTTCTGTGATCTGCAATTTGACAAATTGATTTGCAACCTCCTTCTGGCAGCTTGGTTTAAGTTTCCTTAGGCTGTGCTCTTGATTTTATAAAAAGTCAACTAGGTCCTGCCAGAGCCAACCCAGCACTCCCTGGCCCAGGGCCACTGGCTATATCCACCACTGAATTTCAAAAACCAAAAGTAAAGCCTAGCCATGAACCCCACTAAATTCATTTCTGCTGTCATGGTTGATATCTAACATGACACCCTTCCCAACATCTGCTGGACCAGAATTCGGACACTACAATCAGAGAGCATGGCCTATTCCCATGCCTTTCACTGCAATCACCTTTATTTTCTCTCCGTTGCATAGCAATATAAATAAACCACCACAATCCACCAAGCCACATATGTTGATGTAGAGAAAACCCTGGGCACTGTTTATTCCTTGGTTCATTGTTGTCTGCTCAGCGTTTTCCTATCATTGTGCTTTCTGAGCTGCTCAGGGCGACCCACCGACAGGAAACAGGACTGTTCCTTGTTGAACATCAGATGCCATATATGGCTTGTCTGAAGTCGCTCTCCTTTCCTTCTCACTATTATTAATGCAGCTTTGGGGTTTCACCTGGTGATGTCTGACAGGTGCTTTTAGGAAAGACGGTGTCAGGTGGGCTTGGGAGGGAAAGATGTTTGGCTCTACTGAAGCTTACAGAGGCTGCCTCCTCCTCTTTCCCAAATTTACTTCAAACAATAACTTCAGAGCTACCCTGTCAGAAAGACTGGTTAAAGAAAAATAGCTGAAGAAAGTATCCTTTGGGATCCACCCAAAAGCTAGACCACCCCAGAAGGCAGGTAGGAATTTCTTCAGCGTTGTTGCAGGATGGTCTCCATCTCTGATTTCTGTCAAGGTGGGAAGGGAGCAGCAGTGGTCAGCCTCCCCGAATGTGGACGAGAGTGGCCTAGTGTTGTTGGGAGAGAGAAGGACTCTCTGATAGGTGTGAGTTTCCAGAGGCTGAAGCTCTAGTTCCAGTCATCTGGTTGACCTGGGACAGGTCCAGGCAGTGTGGCAGTTCTTATCCAGGAATTCAGAGCCTGGAAGGTGGACCCTGGCATCGCACTGCCTGGGGTTGTTCCTGGCTGTACTATTTATAACTAGGGAACCCTAGTAAGTCATTTAACCTCTTTGAGCCTCAGTTTTCTCATCCATAAAATGGGTATAATCAAGTGCCAACATCAATCTATAATCTTTGTGAAGCTGAGTACATATCTATAAAGTAGTAAGTATGGTACATGGGCATAGTAAATACTCAGTAACAGGACATATTAGGGGTTGTCGTACTTAAACACTAGACGTACAGGTGGGAAAGGAGAATCCAAGAGGTTTGTAAAGGTAAGAAGTGGGAAACAGGTGTCCTAGGTCCAGCCGACCAAGCAACGTGGCAAGAGTCTTGTAGCTTATCGAGGGCATGGAGTCCAAAGGAGAGATTCCTTCCTCAGCAGTTAGTCAGTCAGCAAACATGTATGGACCTGCCAAGTGCTGAGCATTCTAAATGATTAAGACACAGTCCTTGACCTTGAGGCACTTGTGCCTTTCTCTCTCTAATGTCTTTGCCCCGTGAGGGCAGGGAGTGCTGTGCTGGTGGCCTCCTCCTTCCCTCCAGGCCTCAGCACGCAGAAGAGGTGCAGTGGGCAGTGGCATAGCAGATAATGTGTGTACTCACCCCAGACCAGGAACTGTGTGTCTGTCCCCTGCCCTGCTTCTGTGCTGCCCAGACGAAGCCAGTGGGTGGCGATGGGGAAGCCTTTGGTGGTCAGTGCCTCTTGTCCTTTAATGTGTGTACGAATCACCTAGAGACCTGGTTTGCGTGCTCGTGTATGTATTGTGATCCCGGGGGTCTGCATGTCTAACAAGCCCCCAGGTCACTCTCGTGTTGCTGGTCTAGGGCACCCACTTTGAGAACCACTGGTCTAGATGTGGTCTGACGAGGTGGAACGCCGTCCAGGGGCTCTCGTTTCCAGGGTGTGCCCTTCCTCCTGGCCCGTTCACCTGGCTTCCCTGTGGCAATTCTCTTAATTCCAGTCGCCACTTTACCATTAGTGTTTTAAGACTTTCTTTTTTTTTTTCACATTAAGACTTGGTAGTTTCTAGAATTACCACATGGCCACCTGTGCATTGTCCACTGCATTTTACTGTGTTAGTCTACAACGTCATCCATGCAGTATGTTTGGGTCTCCAATCCTCTGTGACAAAGAGAACGTAACCTTTATCCCCCACCTTAAGGCTGAGAGTTAATATCACAACAGGGCTGTTCTCCTAAAGCCAGTGATACTGTCCTGACCACCGAGACACCACCTGTCACAGCCGCTAAGGAACTAAGAAGAAGGAACTGAGAGAGAGGCCGGTGAGATGAGAATATCGGGTGGGCTGAGAGCACGGCTCCCAGATGAGGAGCAGTCATCTCGGAGAAGTCAGGCCACCTTCATGCTCTGTGGATTTAATTGGGAACAAAAGTAATAGTGCTAATTAACATTCGTATGATGTTTTCATGTACAAAATGCTTTCACATGCATCATCCCACTTGATCATGAATCACAGCGATCCCGTGCAATAATGTCATTATCCTCATTTTACAGAAGGGGCAGCTGAAAGTCAGGCACAGTGTGGCTGAGAGCAAAGAGTCAGGGAGGAGCCAAGCTGGGGATTCACACCCAGGTCTTCTGGTTTTAAAGCCTGTGTTCCTGTCACTGCATTAACTTCTCAGGGCATGGGAACAGAATGCCTGAGAAGTGCTCCTGGCTCGGAAAATGTGCCGTCTGCAACCCGGGAGATTATATCCAGTTGTGGATTGAGTTCTTGAGGCATTCCAGAAACACAGCTGCAAAGAGACACTTATGGAGGTGCTACTCGGACCTCCACTCTGCAGCTGAGGAATCTGAGGGTTAGAGAGGTTAAGGGACTTGCCCTAGTTGTCACACTAGTAAGTGGCAGCGCCTGATTGAAACCTGGGATGCCTAGAGCCCCCCGTTTTTATCCACTACAACGCCTGGACACCACAGCGCGGTACACGAGGACGTTTTTGTGATTTTCTTGTCTCAGGGCATCATTATTCAGTCTGAACACTCGGAAGGGTTAAACTTTTCTGGAAGAGCAGTTGGCACGTGTTCCACAATATGTGCCAAGCCCTGTCCTCCCCATCATAATGGTGACTGGGAAACTGATAAACAAGGGAATTGGGCAGGGCTGGCAAAGCCCCCCCCCACTCCCCGCAGGGCAGTAGCGGAGGCCTTGGGAGCCGCTGCCGCTCATCCAGGCAGCCCACCTGCTCCACCTGCGCATGCTCAGATCTGGCCAGTCCCCTGGGAATGGCGCGGTGCTCCCCGCCTTCATGACCACAAACTGCTTCTGCTCAAGTTGCTGTTACGAAAAATCTCTCTAGAGCACCAAGCTAGACTTTCATGATTTCTACTGGATTCTGTCCAACCTAACTTTTGAATAAAGTGTTGTGGCTTGTTGCAATCTAATCTGAGGTCTACCTGAAACATTGTTTCTCTCTCACTGTTTCTCTGTTAACAACGCAAACTAGGTGAAGATCAGTGCATTGCTTCATGTTTAAGAGCCCTGTTTATCTGCTCAAGGGTAGTTCTCACAAACCACCTTGAAAAACATTAGGCTGTAAAATATTGTTTCATGTCCTGTCTTTGTTGATGGAAGCTCGGTATGGATGAGATGTCACAGCTGTCAGTCTAGCCCTAAGGTAAGTGTTTATTCAGAGGGCAAGCCGGGGCTGAGAGCTGCCAGGAGGAAGTGCAGAGAACTTAGAAAAGAGCGTTATTGTCCTGAAGCTCCTCCCTCAGCTGAAGTAAGGCCGACATTGGCTGTAAGACTCTCCGGTAACTTAGAGGATTGGGGTTGAGTTCTCTATACATTTGATCTGCGCTTAAAGCCATCTGCTCACTGGAGGCATTAGCCCTCAGTCTGTGACAATTGTTTGGTGTATAAAGAAAACTATACAGACATCATCTTTCTCTTTCTTCTTGTTGGTATCCCCTCCTCCTTTCTTTAGAGAAAGGAATTCTGTATACCCACGGAATAGAAACAACGTACTTCCCACGATTTGTAGTTATCTGATTGACCACGCACAGCAAGCTTTTCAGCAAGTTAGTTTCCTTCCGCTGAGCTTGGTCCCCTCTCCTGCCCCCAGCACCTCTATGCTGCCCCCAGCTATGTCACTTGATCCAAGCAAGTGAACTTTACAACAACCTAAACAGAAGGAGGTGTGCTTGGCACAAATATAGAGCCCAGCGTTCTTTCCAAGATGAATAGAACATTCCCGATTCTGTCACGGCTTGGAATGCAGAAGCCTTCCACCAGAGCAGAGAACTAAGCATTGATTGATTTTAAGATACATTCTCACCTGAAGGAAGTCTTTCAGGAATTTCTTAGCATGAGCTTGTTCTTAAGAAATCAATATGAGAAAAAATAATAGGGGGAGTCAGAAACACTGGTATCTAACATTTCCAAGCCAACAGCCATTGCATCACACGCTGCCAGGGTCCTGCCCCTAATTCCTCCTCACCTGGTCCTGAGGTTGAGACCGCGAGGTTCCTTGGAGGTGGTCACACAGATGGCAGATGGCACTCGGCTCTTGAATTAGTGACAAACTCCTCGATTTTGAGAAAGCGCTGTCTGAATCCTCACCTTGCTTTCACTGCGTACTAGGATGAAAATGCTGGGCGCTGGCTTTCTTCTTCGAGGAAATTAGCATCGTCTTCCAGAGCGAATGTGCTTCTGCCTTTTGCCTGTTAAAAGGATGACACTCCATTACTCTCACGGTCTCATAATGCGGTTTGCAGTCATATCGAGAGTTGTGAGTGCTCGTTACATGATTCCATCTGGATGAGAATTGCCACCGAGAGCAAGTATTAGCTTAAAAGCTTTTAATGAAAACTGTAAGGTTGAAATGTCGTTTCCAACTCTGTGTGACTTCATCCCAGAGAAGAGAACTGCAAATGAGTTGGGTCGTGTGTACACATGGTACTCACCCTGGAGAAGTGAGAATACAGAATTGATTTTGCTCCTTTCCATCGAGTGCAGTGGTGTGTGTGTGTGTGTGTGTGTGTGTGTGTGTGTGACTATAACTGCACTAAGTGTCCTTATGCTCCTGCCTAGGAAAGGCATGTGTAGATCTCTCCTTTGTGTTATGCATGAGGCATAGCACACATGCCCGCAGGCTTAGGAAACCAGAACTGATACTACAGCTCTGGTTTTGTTTTGCTTTGTTTTTCTATGGGAAAGTGTTTCGCTGAGTATATTCAGCCATGTGTTCACACGGTGCCTTCTGAGGTGTCTGCACAGTGTGTTTTTCTAGGTGCGAATGAATTGGAAAATAGTACTTTGCAAAGTCGTCCCTTGGAGGGCTGGGAGGGAGGTTGCTCAGAATTGCTCCTGTCAGGTCAGGTGGCCATAACTAAATACCATAGACGGGGTGGCTTAAATGGCAGGAATTTACTTCTCACAGTTCTGAAGGCTAGGAAGTCCAAGGTCAAGGTGCCGGCCAATTTGGTTCCCTGTGAGTGCGCTCCTCATGGCTTGCAGATGGGCCACCTTCTCTCTGTGTCCTCACATCATGACAGAGGGAGGGAGGCAAGGAGGGAGGAAAGGAGAGAGAGAGAGAAATTTCTGGTGTTTTTTCTTAGGAGGGCTCTAATCCCGTCAAGTGGGCCCCACCCCCATGACCTCATCTAAACCTAATCATCTTGCAAAGGCCCCACCTCCAAATACCATCACATTGGGAGGGGGAGGGCTTCAATATTTGGATGGGGGGGGGGGTTATAATTCAGTCCATAGCACAACCTAAATGGTACCTGTGTGAAGCCCCTCCACTCATTCATTTAACAGACGTCTGTTGGGAGCTCACTCTGCATGGCAGAAGGGTACGTGCTCAGGACACAGCAACACAGACCCTGTCCCTGCCCTCACGCAGCTCAGGCCCTGATTTAAAAAAAAAAAAAAAAATTACAGAAACATTTAAATAGAAATGGTTATAGGAGACATGAAGGAAAGGACATACCTAGGTCAGGGGAGTCATCCCAGAGGAAATGACATCAGAGCTGACAGCTGTGATTGGGTGGGACCTAGGTGGACAGGGAGGGGACGAGAGCTTTCTAAGCCAGAGCAGAGGTCCCCAAGTGGAAGACGGAACTGAAACTGTGTGGTGAGAGCATCTGACGACAATGAATTTTATCTCCCATCTAGGTAAAAGAGCTTCCCCATGGGGCACTTTTTACCCAAAGGGGAGCTTTCTGCCAGGCTTAGCATCAGAGAGCAGAGTGGCTTGTATTTGACCTTTGTGATCAGCCTCCTCTAGGGAGATGTGGTACAGGTGGTGGGAGGAAGCTGGGCAGACTCGAGGACCCAGGTCTGAGCAGTGATCTCTGCAGTTTTGCATCTCAGCACCACACTCCCTCCAACTTAGTGCCATCCTGAGAACGGTGTGTGTGATTTATGAAGCTTTTTTTTTAGTGAAAAAATATGTCGTCAAGATAGGACATTTCACCAGCAATCCCAGGGAAATGGAAATAAATACAGTAAAATAAAATTGAAATCCATTAACAAGTTCTGTTTCTTGCTAAGTGATGTGTTTCTGGCAGCCATTTCTTACAGGAAACTTTGTGCTTTCAAAGCTTTCTAATTAGGTCTGTAATCCTCTCTTCTGCTAACTTTAGTGATACAGTACAAACTGTCTTCTCTAAAGATACATAGTTACATTTTGCAACTTTGTGTCCTACACACTATCAGAACATAGTTAGCTACTGAAATAACTTGCCCATGAAAATGCATGATAGAATTGTATGTGGTGATCCCGTTTAATGATGTAGCTACATGTCATTGTTCCTTTCACTGATAGCTTTCATCTGGTTTTTTTTTTGTCTATTTTACTTCTTTCTTCTTTGTAAATAGTGGGCACACTTTTGCCCTCAAAATCCTGTTTCATCACATTCTCTGAGTGCCTAACACACAGTTGGTACTCAGAAAAGAAATGGTGACACAAAGAATGAGATCCGGTATGTTCTCGTGGGCTGGTTCTGTGATGGAATTCTTACCTGCAGGGTCAGGGTCCTTCCTGGGCCATCCAATGGGACAGTTTCTCCATGTGTCCCTGAGATCCTCTGGAGAAGGAACTGGATCATGCTTATTTATGAATCCTTGGCTTCTGGCTCACAGTAGATGCTCAATAAATATTTATTAAATGATTAACATCAAAGCCCAACAAATGCTTTTTATCTGGAAAACTCCGTGCCTAGAAAAACATCGTTTCTAGTGAGATTCCAGAGGCATGGGGCTTGGTACTAGTCCTCGGAGCAGAGCAGCCCACAGCAGTTTTCTGTCATCAGCAGACTGTCTCCTTCCTCACCACACCCACTCTTAGCATCCCCACTCTGGCCTTCAGCCACTCAGGGCTTTATCTTTGTCTCCTGTCTGGCATCAGGCAGCACTCATGCTCTTGATTGTTCCCATTAATATGAGCAGCGCCCTTCTCCCCTCCCCTCCAGGCCCTGCCATGGGCTTTCCAAGATGGTAGCAAGCTAAGTAGAAACCGTGAGCCATGGTTGGCCCCAACTAGCCCTTTGAGCCCCAGACTCTGATCTGCCCCAGACTTATTTCTCCTCCCCCCAACACAGCCCTTCCCCACACTGTTCCCTCTGCCTGGCGTTCATTCCTCCCTCCAGTCTTTCCCTGCTCGGTGACTTCTAACTCATTCTTCAAGAAGTAAATCCCAATGGAATGTCTTGTGCAGAACACTGGCTGTCACACTTTGCTCTGACCCTGGGCAGTATGACGCTCTTCCATTGAGCACGCTTCCTGCATATATTGCATTTATTAGTTTATGGGATTATCTTCCAAGTTGGACTGAGAGTCGTGTCTTTTCATCATTGTTTCCCTAATACCGAGCACAGTACCTGATTGGGACCACAGGTGACTCCCTGAAGGACAGGGAGGAAGTGAAAGGAGATGAGGATGGTGACAAGAGAAGGAAAGGGACCAAAATGAAAAAATGACAACAACAACAACAACAAAAACAAAACGGGCAGCCTCTCTTCCTTATTTGTTCTGACCTTGGCTGAGATGCAGTGTTGTGTCTGAATACAAAAGATGGCTGAGAGGAACAAGAAGAGAGAGTGTGTTGGGGGGGAGGGGGTTGATCTAGAAAGGTTAAAATGTAGGACTCTAGGAGCCGGAAGGCTTCCCTCAGGTCCCTCGGTGAACCGTGTCTGCCTTGGTGCACAGAGCAACGGGACTTAATAACACTGGCCTGCTTACTTTGTTCCTGACTGGGCTGGAATTAGTGTGCTTTTTTTTTTTTTTTCCCAAGCAATGACCAGCGTATGATAGATAACCAAAGTCCAGTGAACACAGAGTAATCCAGGAGCTTTACAGGAACGGAGAGTTAAAAAGGACCCATGGTCTCTGTTGGTGCCACTTTCCACAGACGCTATCGTTCTGGTCACAGGCAGCCTCCGGCCTGGCCGGGTCCTCAGCCACTGTGTCCTCTGCTGTGGGAGCAGCTGCAGCCACGGAGGATTCCCTCCACACGGTGATGACACTCGGCTCAGCCACAGTTTCCTTGACTCAGGAGGAAACCCGTGTGGTTTGGGGTTGGGGGGGTCAGGGCGGGGTGTGGATGAGCAAGTGAAGTTTTTTCCTCATTGCCCCGTGGCTTTAAATTGCAACCTCTCTTTTAATTTTCCATTATGCATCAAACACATCTGTGCCAGCAGTGGACAAATGTATTCCGTCTGGGAGGATGATCCCAGACAGCTATAAATTAGACTTTGTGCCCAGAGATGCCAAAAATGTGGCCGCGTGGTAGGGTGTCCCTGGGACAGCCACCTCCTCCAGTCTGCTCAGTGGCTGCAGGCCTTGGCCTGCCGCCTCTGTCAATAGATTTCATTTTGGATTTGGAAACTATCTTTCCATCAAGTCACCGCAGAGGCGAGGGGGCAGGGTCGCCTGTGAGGCTCTGCTGGGCACATATGTCCCTGGCAGCCTTGGGTGCCCCTAGGATGGTGGTTTCCCAAGGGCATCACTCTCTTTCCTGTACCTGAAACAGCAATGACCTTGAAGCTGGTTTCCCCCGAAACTAAATCAGGGCTCAAAAACACGCTCCTCATTGTTTGTGGATGCAACAAACTACCCTATCATGCTTTTAAAAAACAACCTTTTTAAACGTGCATGAGTAAGACTCTATGCTCAATGCAGAACACTTAGAAAATAAGTGAAAAGAGACGCCTGTAATCCCACCTTCCAGGATAACCATGGTTAGTGTTTTAGCATGACTTCTTTCAATATTTTTTTCCGTGCCACGCTACCCTTTTTAAAAACGCAGAAATCTTTTAAAGCTGGTCGAGCCCAGTTCCGTTAGCTGTCCCTCACATTATCCAATTAGTGCTTTCCTCTAAGTACTGGAAACTTTGAGTTATGCCACACTAGAGTCCAGCTGGTAGAACTCTGCCCCTTCAGCTCCTCCTGCCTGAAGTCAGCCGCCCTTCTAAAGGAGCTGGGCACAGAGGGACCTGGCCTTGAGGGCATCGCTGGGGGTGAAGGGCAAAGTCTTCATAGGAACCCACCAGAGAGCCCCAAAGGGTAGCTCTGCCTTTACAAAGAGCCCTGCAGATAGAAGGATCCTGTGTACACGCTCTACCTGACCTTGACTTGGATATAATTTTTCCTTGTTAAACCTCACCTCCCTCTCCGTCCTTTCGTCTTCCTGTTGGGGCAGCAGCAGCCCCTAAACTGCGCACCATCTGTTGCAAGGCCAGGGCAGCCCAGCACTCACGGAGGGGTTGGCAGAACCAGGGGGCTATTTTTACATCTCTGCTTCCTTTCCCCTGCTGCCCTGAGCCCAGAAGGTGCCCAGTGAACATCTGTGGACTGATGCCGTGACATTCAAGATGGGTGTTTGTGGAGAGCAAGGACGCTGGGGCTGGAGCCTGATGGTGGGCAGTCGGGACAGTCCTGCAATGGCAGGAAAGAGTCCAGCTTTGGGGCAGGGCCTCACAAGGCCCTCAGGGTGGCAGAGAGGAAGCCGGCGATGACTCTACCAGCTGCCAGCCTGCCTAGCCGCTGCCTGCGCCAGCCACTCAGCCTCTCCATGAGCCACACGGCACACAAACCGTGCTTTTTCAGAAAATTATTTTTTCCTCTCTCACTTTCCATGGAAACTCGAAATAGCAACCAAAAAAAAAAAAAAAGAGAGAGAAAAAAAAAAAAAAAACCGAGCCAAGCTCCCTCCCTGCTTGCAAAACCATCCCCAGGCAGCAGGCAGTGTAGTGACTGGAGGCCTGGGATAGAAAGGGCTCCGGACGCCTCTAAAACTGCTTCCTCACCAGGCACTGAGCACACACAGGTGTGGGCAGGTCTGAGGCTGGTGTGTTTTCTTCGAATTTAGCAAAGCGGGTTTCCCCCAGGTCTTGGCGTTCATCCTGCACTTGGTGACCTGGTGACTGAAACACAGTTTCCTCTTGCTGTGGTTAGGTGGTCCAGAGTGCCCAGCAGGGGAGAGAAAGGCAGGGCACAGATGCCTTCCAGGGCAACTGCTACCGGAAAGTTCTTTGTGGGACACCTCCCATAGCCCAGGGCAGGCTGGGGGGATGGGAAGAGCTCTGAGCTTGGAACCAGGGAACTCCAGTTTTAGCATCACATCAGGGACACAGAGGGGCTCTGAGCACATCATTTCGCCCCCCCCCCACCATGAAATGTGTTATGCCCTTCCAGACCTCAGCATCCCAGCCGCCGCCCCCCACCCCCCACTCCAGGGCTGTGCACACGTTCCCCTGCTGTCATTGTAAAGCTGTGTTTTTGACCTTTCAGCTGGCAGGGTCGGCTGTCATTGCCTTTGGACTATGGTTTCGGTTCGGAGGTTCCATGAAGGATTTCTCATCAGAGGACAAGTCCCCAGAGTATTTCTACGTGGGTGAGTGATGTCAGCTTCCCTAAGCTTTAGCTAGGGCTGCCCCAGAGGCTTGGATGGGCAGGGACAGAGAGGAAGGTCAGAGAAGAAGCCTGCGACCCCCGAGATGCCACTTGGCCCTGGGTGGGGGGAGGCTGTGGTCCAGGCAGGAGAGGGCCCTGCCACCCGTCCCCTGACTGCCCCTCCCCTGGTTCATCTGCTCTCCAAAGTCAAGGGAGACCAGTGCTGGAAGGCTGGCCCATGGCACTTGTCTCAGCCGCTTCATGAAAAGAAGCCCAGAATATAACTGCAATTAATTTCCAAGTAATTAGACACTCCCTTCTTCAACCTGAATGAAGCGAGTCACCACAAAGTTGGTTATTCACTCATCCATCTGCGTAACTGGGGCCCTGCAGAGTCAGGGCTTTATTCTGTGGTCTTGTGTTTTAAAAGGTCTGTGAGGAAAACATAATTCAAAGTGAAGGGACATCTCAAGGTTTAGAGGTGCTAATCTCAGCCCCTCCATGACTAGGGGTCTAGGAGGGCAGGGGACGGATGGCAGGGAGGGAGGGAGGAGGAGGGTGTGAGGGTGGGGAGGGCAGGGCTGCCCTAGGGAAGAGGCTTCAGTGGGTGGACAAGGGGCAATAGCCCACCCAGGAAAGAGGCGAGGAGTGTGGAGCAGGGTGCAGCCTCCAATTCTGCGACGCTGTGATAAGCAGGGGCTGCTCGTTCTCCCTTGATCTACTCTCATCTTCTGCTGCTGCCTTTTCTCATTCTGCAGCTAAGTGCTCCTGGACCCTAGACAGCAAAAAGTCCAAGGTCCTTGCCAGTATAGGTGCTGCCCCATGGGACTGGCCGTTATAGATGCATGCCAGCTACAGCGCACGCATCGGTGGCTCACGGCCATCTCTGTGCCGGGGGAGAAGCAGGATCCTGCACAGATGGTTTGCTCCAAACCCCAAGAAGAGCAGAGCTACTTCCCAGGAGGGACCGGACTCCAGGCCCCCGTCAGAGCCAACCTGTCCTCAGGAAAGGCCGCTCCCAGCTGTGTTACCTTCTCTTCCAAACGCCCTTCCCACACCGCCCCGTCCTGTGAGGAGAGCAGCCATATCAGTGAGGAAACTTTTAGAGAAAAGTGACAGAAAACCTACGACACGACGGATAGCAATAAGGAATCCCACGTTTCATCAAATCTTAGATGCAGTCTTTTGTAAACACCCCATGATTTTAAGTTCCACCGAGAAAGGAAGAAATGCTGCCAATGTAATTAACACACCATAAAATATGCATCCTAACTTTAGAAATGTTAAAATGTAATATATATGTAATATATAACACATATATTATATATATATATACATATACAGAAGGTGCCAAAAAATGTATACATGTTTTAAGAAAGAAAAAAACTGTATTAAAATTGTAGTACTCAATATATGCCAGTAACAGAAGATGAATATAAGTCATGTGTATACATGTTTTTGGCACCCCTGGTAGACATCAAAATTAATGAAATGTGGTCAAAGAAGTGTAGAATTGAGGAGTCTCCAGAATTAGTTCAGGACCCAGGCACTTCCCGTGTGGCTACTCGCCATCCTCGGGACAACCTCAGCCATGTCCCCGCAGGATTACAAGAGAGCTGCAGTGGCTCCAAGCATCATATCCCCACAGTCACATCCGAAGGAGAGAAAAGGAAGCATCGCCTCATAGCGTCCGTTTTCAGGCACGAATAACACCTTTGCCACGAGTTCCCCAGCAGACTTTCCCCTCAGTGTATCGGCCAGAACTGCACGGTGTCCATGCCCGAAGCAGTTGTGGCCAAGAACAGTCCCCCTGACTACCTCTGACCAGCTGGGAGTCGCCCTAGGCCTGGGATGTGGTCCAGGCTGCCCAGTGGGCCTCTGACACTTAGACAAAATTGGAGTTTTGTTACAAGGAAGAAGCAGAGGAACCTGCCACCGTACTTAACACTGCAATGCTCTTCTTTCCCTCCCCTCCCCGCCCCCCGACATGGTTTCCAGGGGGTACCCACCCTTCCATCCCAGAGCTAACATGCACATGTAGCATATTGTGCCTTGAGGAACCCCTAGCTCTGAAAACCTCCTCAGAAGCACACCCCTAGCCCAGGGCAGGCCCCACATGCCCAGCACAAAGCCCAGCCTGTCCTTGGGTACACCACCTGCGGGAGCCTGCGAGCCCCCCCACCCGGGGACTCACAAGAACAGTCAGAGGAGGGTACAGGAAGGAATGCATTTTCCCTCATTGTGCTGATGTTCCAGCACCTGCTTACCTCATCAATATTCCCTGCGATTGCTAACTCCATCTTCACGTAGTCACAACTCAGCAAATGTTGAATCCTATTTGCATGGGATTCGTGCCTCTCCAGACATAGACAATAATCGATTGCAAACGACAATCACACACATACGTTAAGTGCTAAGGGGAGGTACAGATGTGACCACGGAGTTAAGCACGAGCAAGAACGGTGCAGGCTGAGGGGGACAAGCCTCGAGATGGAGGGGTGCTTGAATGGGGCCTTGCAGGACGGGTAGGTTCCAGATTGACCGACTTACGGAGAGCCTGACTCATGACTCTGAAAAGGTAGCAGGCAGCTACCATCCTTCCCCTTGTCTGTGGCAGTTCCGGCTGATCGGCAGTCGTCATAGTCTATCTCCTCCCAACCATTTACAACTGCTTCTCAGGGTGACCATTATTTTCTCTCCCGCCTCTGAATTCTGTAGTTACTCAAGGTCTTACCATGCGTTCAGTCCCAATAAAACAGTGGAAGTTTTTTGCCCCTAAAACGCAGGCCTCTTGACGTTCAGGGTTTTGGCACTTCCTCAGTCTGTCTCCTTTTCACACGCTGTGTATTGGGTTTGCACCAGAACCCTATTTATCTCACCTTCCTCGGGTGTGACTCTCAGGACTTTCCATCAAAAGCTGCATTCGTGCCCTCAGGTACGTGGGGCGGAGTCCACCTGATGTGGAACTAAAACATGGAGAAACATCGGTCAGCTCGGTTTCAGTCAGACATTCTCCTTCAACCCAGCCGCCTGCCCACCTCACCACCAAGTTTGAGGTTGAAAGACTTAAATGTCTGCAATGTAATTTCTGAACTTAAATTGGAAATTTTGAGCCGTAGTAAAGAAAAACCATTTTAAAAGACCACAAAGACCTGGGTTATGTGAAAAAACATGTAAGAGAGGCTGTCTCCCTCCCAGTGATAATAAACATCTGGCTGTCTAAAAATCTCTCCATGGTTATTTTACTTTGGGGATTTTAAGATTCAGTTTCATGCAAACATGCTTGAGCATTCAAGCAGGGATGTCTCTATTCTTTCCCTTTTTTTGTAGGCTCGCCCCTTTGGGAAAACATAGAGCCCATCCATGGATATACATTAGCCCGCATCTAGAGTCCTGGGCTGTTCTCATCCATGAAAAAGGATGAGAACGCTGGACTTGCCCCATGTGACTTGCAATCTATTTGGAAACACTCACAGACGTAATAACTTAAATTCTAATAGAAATGAGTGTGTCACCAAATGCCAGTTAGGTGGTGTTTGCCGTGGGTGCACCAGGATAATTCTGACTGGTGAGGCAAGGAGGCCTGGAGTTAGGTTTGAAAGACTGGCCTGTAATCGGTGGAAAGGAGGGAGAATGGAGGCCGCAGAGGCTGTGGGCAAGATTGCACAAGGCAGCTCCACTGGGCAGCGATGAGCAAGTGGGCACTTACTGGAGTGTAAAGGGTTGGGGCTCGGTGGGAAGTAAGATTACAAATATCGGGGAGGGCGGGAGCACAAGAAGAGAGAGCTTTGAATGTTAGGGTTAGTTAATTTGGTAAGGAGGAGAAGGGTAAACTAGGTTTTAAGGGAGGGTATGACCTGCGCTGCATTTTAAAGAGATTAATCTGGCAGCCGTGGAATGAGAGGGCGTCACAGGATAGAAAACATAAACATGCTAGATTATTGAGACAGTTAGACATAAGGGCATGACCCATGGTGGTTGCGGTAGGAATTGTGACGACAGGGACAGAAAGACAAGAAACATAATTATTAAGCATTAGTAAACAGTATTATTAAACTCGGGGACAGAAGAAATCAAAACGACAAAAGATATCAGTACTAGACAGACACAAGCCTAAAAGTAATAAGCCACGATTTTGAGATGGAAACGTGGACTATGGAAGTCAGGGGTCCCCCTCGGGCAGAGAGAGGGGTGGGTGTGCAGAACAGGCTGGGAGCCAGTCTGGGGAGCAGCCTCTGCTTGGCTCCAGAAACAAAGTGCTGACAGTGATACCACAGGTGTAGATTTGGGTCCAACATAAGAAAACCTTTTAACGATGTAATAAATCAGAGAAGCTGAGCAGACGTCCACAGAGGAACGTGAACTCTATATCGGTACTTAATGTATCACTACTTGGCAAAGTCAGAATGGGGTCTCCTATCTATTTGGGAGAGTCCTATATTGAATAGGGGGTGACTAGCTCTATGCAAACACTCCTGATCCCTTTTTCTAACTGAATTTAAAGCAATGTGAACTGTCCGAGATGCAAGAAATGTCACAGGTTTATGGACATATCTGTCAGAACTCCTTTCATTGCATATCACAGAAACTTGACCCAAACTGTCTTGAGCGATACAGAAATGTCTTGACTCACATACATGAAAAGTCCAGGATTAGTACTGGTCTCAGGGATGCAAGTGATGTAATGGAATCCTGTCTGTGGCCATCTCTCAGCTCTGCTTTCCTTTGGCTCCATTCTGGGCAGGTTTTCTCTAGATGCAATAAAATGGCTGCCCACAGCGGCAAGCACCATCACCCAAGTAACCCTGGCGACAGAAGTCCGACCAAAGTCCTGAGCTTCACTCTCTTTGGCCATCTTGGGTCCAGTGCCCATTCCCAAACCAGTCATTGTGGCCAGCTGGTCGGGAAGGGCTTGTGGGCTGAAGTCTGGGCTTCACGCCTGCCTTGGAGCTGAGGCAAGTCGGCTCTCCCAGACCACATGGACCGAGAGTGGAAACTTTATCACTTCTCTGATAAAGAAGAGGAGGAGGTGAATTCTGGGTAGGGAAAACAACGGTCCACACAGCAGGGCCCGACTCCTTCTTGCTTGTTCTTGGTGACCTGGGGCAGGATGTGGGTTTGCACACCCTTAGTTTTTGCTCAGCCACACCTCCCCTCTCTATGTCGGCCCTTGAAGTGGCTGGTGGTGAAGACACTCGTGGTCAGTGCTCCAAGTTCAGGGAGGTGGGTTATCATAGAGTCTCAGCACCAAGCAGGATAAGGAAATGAAGAGCCCGAGTGGGAAGCAGCAGGGAGCTGGCTGCCAGCTGTGGTTCTGCAGCTCTTCTACGTGGGGTTCAGCCTACAGCCCAGATCTGCTGATACCCAGGCCTGTGCTTGTTGTGTTTCCCCCATGCTGCCTCTTTGGGTGGTGGCAACAAGAAAAATAGTCCTTGAGAAGTCAGGGACCTTTTCTCCCTTTCCTATAATATAAATAAGTAGAACAAAATGCATGCTCATAGAAATTATTGCATTCCTCAATAAATAATTTTCCAAATAGGAAAGATACCTGCTCCCTAGAAATAAAACAAGAAGAAAAAAGTGCCAGGATGCATATTTAGGGACTTGCATAATGAGCGGTGAGGTCATACGTAGGACTTTAAAAAAGAAGCAGGCCCAGTTTTTGGAAAACTTCACATCACAGGGTATCGTTCACTGATCTGTGTATTTTCTTTTCAGAATAGGTTCCAGGGCAATCAGCCCATTAAACTCTTATCGTCCCTTTGTTAAAGAGTGTTGGTGGACAGGCTTGGCACATTCAAGTGGCTCTTAAAGAAATAGGGCCTCAGCCTAAAGTCCCATCCCTGAGAGGGACCTGCTTCTGGGCAGACTGCCTCACATTGGAGGAGAAATCCTTCCATCTTTGGGGGGATGCTTTCCTTTCTGGGATCCTCATTGGTGATGGAGAGGAAGTCCCTTCTTGTGATAAAGATCTGGACACAGCTTCTCAGCCAGGGGACAGGGTGAGAGGATCCAGCTGTGAGGGGAGTCGGAAATAAGGACAGAGTGAGGTAGTGAGACTGCCTGCCACCGGCCGCCTCTTCTCAAGGGCCTCTGAGTCCCTGCGAGGCCTGGAGGCTGATGCAGGGCACCTGTGTCCACTGGTGGCTAACAAGGAGAAAGGAGGACCTGGCAACAATGGTCCTAGTGGCAAGAAAAGCTTGGGCGACCTGCTGTGTCCTAAACCGCTCCACTTTCATTTTTCAGTGAACTGGGGAGAGGAGCCCCCAGTGTCTTCCAAATTCCACCAACCTGCCTCTCTGGCTTCTTGTTACGGTCTGTGTCTTGGGCTGCCTCTTGGAGGGACACACACCATGAGGGTCTTCTTTCCAGGAGTGCGGACCAGGGAGCGATGTCCTCAGCCCTTGGAAGACTGGAGAGATGGTGTGTGCTCCAGCACATTAAGTCATGTCTGAGCAGGGGCCTTAGCAGGATTTCTCCATGACGGGGTTGCCCACATACACAGCAGCCGGTTGGCGCTCCAGCATCACACGCTGAGGGCTGTAGCTGTCTCTCCCTGCTGCTTTCAGTTGCGGAGCCTGGCTTTGATTGTGGCTGGCTGTTAGGAGTAAGGAAAGTGTTCCAGTGCTGGATGTTGAGGGGCTGGCTTGCCTTTTTAGATACTCTGACTCACTCTGGTAAGATTTTTTTACTTCCTGGTTTCCAGTTGTACCTGAGAGTCGTGGTAGCTGCAGAAAAGAGATGGGCTGTAGTTTACATCATTGAGACAATTTTATAAAAAAAAAAAAAATGCATTGTTATAAGTTAGAGTACGTCATGATGGCCATATCGCGGATTAAAAACCTAAAGCCACCATTGGTGGGCCTGGATTACTGGCTCCCAGCCCTGTACTTTCAGAGGAAACCTCAGAAACCATCAAGGACAGATCCGCTCAAGGAAGAAGCAAAAGAAACCTCCTGGCATTTACAGATTGCAAAATTAACAGCTTTCAAGCTAAGAGAGTCACCCTTCTTCTGAGTTCCTGCTAAAAGTGTAAGCATAGGAGTTAGGCTGTGCACCTAGGAGCAGACCCCTGGTTCGGTTCCAGTTTTGCCCCTTACGAGTTATGAAACCTTAGGGAAATGACTGAACTTCTCTGTGCCTGATTCCTCAGCTGTGAAATCTGCGTACCTCGTAGGACGAGGTGAGGAGGAGAGGATTTAACATAGGCATGTGCTTCAGCACAGTACCTGCTGTGCAGTGAGCCCTGGATATGTATTAGCTGCAGGTATTACAGTCATGAGGGCAGGCTGAGGGGAGAGTCAGGCCGTGGGTGGCGTGGGAGAACACAAGAAGGAAAGATGAAGGCGTGGTTCGTACGCCAGGGAGTCAGAATGAGAGAACAGTGGGTAGCTCTGCTTATGATCTCGGGGCAGGTTCCTGCCAAGTGCACAGTTCAGAGGCTGTAGAGAGCAGGCAGGGCACCCGGAAATGGTGGTGGTTATGCTGTGTTAAATGACTCCGTGACTAATACACGTTAAGCTCTCACAACAGTACTCAATAACTGATAGCTGTTGTTATTTCAGGGCACCCGACACTTTCCCTTCCCCATAACCTGAGTGCCATCCAATATTCTGGATACAGGTGTCGTTATATACATCCAGCGCAAGCGGGGAGGAAGGCAGAGTTGCACAGAGGCATAGAAAAAAATGTTTTTAGATGAAAAATGGTCAATAGCTGGAAATGTGAAACCATCTGCTGCCAAAAAGCCACTGAAATTGATGATCGTGCCACTATCTGGTCACTAAAGGGTGTGTGTGGGGAGATGCGTTTTAAAATGAGACAAAGCTTTTAGGAGATTGCTGTCTCCTTTCTGTGTTACCTGAAATGATGCTTTAACTGAAAAAGAAGACGCGAAAACCTGAGAAACAAGCGATGGCATCGTCAGGGAATTGCTAGTAGCAGATCACCTGGAGACCGCTGCCATCACAAGACCCAGATGTGAAAAAATGCAATTATCAAAGTGTTTTCTTTTTTTCAAAATGAGGGAACTAGGGCTCGGAAAGCATGGGGAATTGGGAAATAGGTCAGACACTTGTCACACAAGTTGGGTGGGAGGGAGAGGGCTCTACAGAAGCCATCTTGGAATTGAAATGCGACACTCCATCAATGTGTTCATTCAGCAGCTGTATTTGAGGGTCAAATCAGAAAAGGATAAGGCACCCCGGAAGCCACAGTGGCCTTATGGTATGCTGAGAACTACAACCAGATTGGGAACTGGATTCAGGAGGCCTGTGGGATGTTGCCACTTGTAGAATTACTTGCAGTTTTCCCTTCAGCTCCCTCCAGCAGGGCTCATTGTGCATTGGGCTGAGTCACGTGGCCCACGCGTCCACACAGAGGTTTGCTAAGAAGAGGCCTCAGGGTTTGGAGCTACTCTGCTTGGGCAGTTTCAGGGTATTTTGTTGTGAGCTCTGGGATTCTGAAAGCCTAGGAATGGAAGATTGTACAAATAAGCAAATTATTTCAGAAAGGGATTGTTCAGAAAGGATTGTTGCCTGAGGGACTGAGTCGCTGTGGGGAGCAGTCCTGTCCTCCTCGGGCCCCGTCCCTCTGTCCATTGCCTCCTCAGGAGCACCCCTCTTCCCTTCCTCAGGTGTGCAGCCATGTCCTCATCTGCTTGACCTTGGGAGATCCCAGCCCTGTGGTCGCTTCTTGGACGTTTGCTGAGGTGTTTTCTCAGAATGCATCTCTAAGCCAAGATGGGCGATGGCAGACAGCCAGAACCTCAGCTTTGACTTGCTCTTTCTTAATCCTCTCATCCAACAGCACTGGGAATTCTGCCTTGTCCTGGACAGTCCAGGCAGGGTGAATGAGGTTTGTCTGTGCACTTAACATCTACAGAGAAAGACATAGTATATATGAGAACCTGCAAATACACAAAATGGAAAAGAGCAGGTAGGGTCAGAGCCTGGTGAATTCCCACGTGGCTAGAATGTAGGCTAAGGGCCCAGGGGGTCCTGGTGTCATGTAGCAGTGGGGAGGTGATGACCGTTGTGAGCAGGAGATCTATATAATAAGGTGGGCCACCCGTGAGACGGTCTGTGAGGGAGCTGAGTGAGGTGGTGTTGCCGGCTGCCCTATGGCCTGTCTCGGTGGGGAGGGAATGGGGCTCCAGGCCTGGGTGTCCTGCCTGGAGCCACCTTGCCTCCCTGACCCCCAGGAGGAAAACAGAAATCTAACACTTGCCTTACCGATTGGGGTTGTTTCGAGGAGCCAATGAGATGATAGAAAGAGTTTTGAAAAATAAAGAGAATTTTTAAAACAATAAGATGTTTAGGCAGTGGGAACAATGATAGTATTATTTTAAATATGGAATCCTTTCTTTCCTTACCCCATCCATTCCCCTGTGAAATAGCTCTTTTAGAGAAATGGCAAAGGAAGGAAGTGGCAGAGTCGCCAGAGCAGGAAATAAATAAATACCTGCCTCAGGACTGCAGAACCCAGGGCTTCCCCGTCCCAGAAACGGGCCCTGAGAACAGTCTGGGCAGAACAGGAAGCAGAGCAGCCTTGCCTGCTGCCCCCACAAACCACCTGGAGGGCCCCCTAGAGGCACCCCGCAGGCCAGGCTCAGGGTTTCCCCACAGAGGGAGGGACCCAGATCCCCACCCTCCGGGTGAATGGGAGTGGTTTCCAGGTGACTCATGTGAATAAAACGCAAAAAAATAAAATAGAGGCCACTCACATTATTCTAAGCAAGTCAAGTGCCAGGCCTTGTATTGTGTTCTAACTTATCTGGGGATCAGAGAAGGAAGCAAGGAAAGACTTGGCTGTAGTTCTCTCTGAACAAGAACATTTCTGCCCTTTTCTTTCTCTGTCGCTTGACTTCCGTGGTACGTGAAACTACCACCCGAATTAAGGCCACTATTATTGCTGGAGAGGCAGGACAGGGCCATGGTGACAAGCTGGCTTGAAAGGCAGATGGGTGTTTTTATCCCAGCTCTATGGTCTCTGGCAAATTGCTTAACCTTTCGGGGCCCAGTTCCTCTGTCTAAAAAATGGAGATAATAATGTGATGCCTCCTTCATGAAGATTAAATTAATAAATCTGTGCTACATGCTGAGAACAGCGTGTGGATAAAATAGGCCCTTAATAAATGTCGCAAATGTTGCATTACTAACGTTATTTGGTGTATATTACCATCTCACCTCCCCTCAGTGGCTGTTCTTATAACAGCCTCCCATCTGTCCAGTGTATATGGCGTTGCCCTCCAAAGTCTATAATGCACACACACCTTATTGCCTTATCTCTGGGTCCTCCCCCCTCTCCTTAACCAAAAGCCCCCCCTGGGTCCGCCCCTCTCCCTGCTTCCCCATCTGTGCCTGGGCGTATCATCAGCCCCCTTTCCCTCCCAGACACTTTGTCCTCGTGGCTTCTCACGAGACAGAGACAGCCATCAGTTCCAGAGCACCATGAGAGACAGGCCCAGGGGCTCCTGGGAGGTGTGGGTTTGTGTCCCAGCTCTGGCACTGGCTCCTGACCGCAGCTGGACTAATTTCATCAATTTCACATGCATGGTAGTAACACCCACTTTCCAGGGGTGGTGGGAATCTGACCGGTAAGAGCCTGGCAGAGAGGAGGTCTGTGAGGTGATTATGAGCCCGGGCAGTGCGAGAGCGCCAGGTGAGGTTTCCAATCCCTGCTGGGCATGTGACATGAGGGTCCCCTCACCTCTGTAAGCTGGGGCTTTCTTTGTGCATCGGGGATAACTTAGCCTCTACCTCTCAGGATCCTCGTGCAGATTAAAGTGGGTGAGTGAAGGCTCAGCAAGCCTTCGACAAGCGTCACCCATTGTATCACTAACTACTGAATGCCCCACCCTGCGGGGCCCTTGGAGCAGTGGTGTGTGTTGGGGGCCGAGGAGCCTGTGGCAGAAGCCCTGTGCTGGGGGGAGAGCCAGCTGGGTGGTCAGCGTCCCCTCTGCCCTCTTCCCACAGGGCTGTACGTGCTGGTCGGAGCAGGGGCCCTGATGATGGCAGTGGGCTTCTTCGGGTGCTGTGGGGCCATGCGGGAGTCGCAGTGTGTGCTGGGATCGGTAAGTGGGGCACCAGTGGGGAAAGGAGGGGGGACTGGCCTGAAGGGAGCCCGACGTCTGGCCTCCAGTGCCAGCTGAGCCTCCGACCCACCGAGACCTTGGCACTCACTCCCTCTCCCTGCTCACTTGCACAAGATTAATGTTATCTTTCTCCCTGCCTCTTATGAAAGTGTGTGTGGGCAGGAGGGGAAGGAATGAGGTCATTCGTGTAAAGATGTTTGGGGAGGAAAAGTGCCTAATAATTGTTAAGGGGCAATTATGATTGTTCTTTTAAAAATAGTATTTCACAGCGACTGAGGCAGCGGACAGGTTCCTAATAGCCAGGGAAGTGCTGTCATCTACAAGAAAAGCATCGCTGTTGGAGATCAGTACCTTAACCCACACCCGTCTTGTGCTTATTTTAACAAGCAGCCTCTGTTGCTTAAAAAGTGAAATAACTTTAGTTCAGTGCCGTGCATGCAGCCCATGCCAGTGTGGCCTAAGGGAAACCAGGAGAAGGAAGAAGAGGGGCAGGAGGAGAGGACGTTTTCATATTTCTCCACGAGGAGTCAGAAACAGCAGCTTTATTGGGCAGCCTCTCCTTCGTCATTGCAGTCTTTGGGTTTTGCTATGTACAGTTGCAAACTCATTTCCTCAGCCCTCCGTTCCGTCTCTTTCCACTGTGGCTGAGCAGCTCTCTGTCCTTTTATCCCTGAACTGAGTTAGATCAGAGCAGACCCAACAGACCGAAACAGAAATCTAGCCAGAAGGCAGCTTCGCCTCAGTCCCTCTCCTCAGAGAAGCCTTCCAGGCTGTGCAGTCAGATCACACCTTCCCCAAAGCCAGGCCGCACCAGCCATTCTCCACCTCCTGGTCTTATTTTGTGTCTTTATAGAACCTCCTTTGTTCACCAAGTGTTCATTGAACATGTAGGTGCAGGCACAGTTCTAGGTGGTGGGATTTTTATATCACTATCTGAAATAATCTTATTCAACATTTTTATTGCTTTATTCATTTATCATATATGAGGTCCCTGGTAGCAGAGACATGGGGATCTTACCTTATTCACCACTGTAGAGCCAGCACCAAGGACAGTACCTAGCACAAAGGAAATGCTCAATAAACAATTGCCGAATGAATTAATGAGTGAATGAATGAATAATCAAACTACAAGGCGATTAAGGGGCAAATGCTTCCTGTTAGGTCAATTTGAAGTAACAACCTTCCCTAATGTTTTTCAAAGAGGCTAAATAAATGGAAAGGTATTGCATTAATGAAGTATTTTCTCTCTGCAGTTTTTCACCTGCCTACTGGTGATATTTGCTGCTGAAGTAACCACTGGAGTGTTTGCTTTTATAGGCAAGGATGTAGTAAGTAAAAATTACTTACAATTTCTTTTTATGATGGTTACAGTGTTCTCTTTATGGCATAAGATATGGGGATATTGCTACCCATGATATGACAAAACCAAGTAACCCCCATAATTATCATTTACAGAGAACTTCTTAACCTAGAAGTATTGTACAGAACTAAGCATATGTGTATATGAGTATGCACACGTTTTTCTGGGGAGATACCTCATAGCTTTCATTAGATTTATGAAGGGGTCGGTTATTTCATTTTAAAGGATCTCTAGTAGAAGATCATTCCGTTTGAAATGGGGTAGAGGTTTGACTGCAGACATGAGAGAGAGAGAGAGAGAGAGAGGGGAAGAATGTGCATTCTCATCCTGTGACTGTCATTTGTCCTGAGGGGTTGGCCTCAAAGACTAAAGCCTGATCTCTTTGCTGGTAAAGCTAGTTTATTTTGATTTCTGCTCAAACTGTAGGTGTCCAGACTAGGTCATCAGGAGAACTCACAGAATGAGTGGCCGTTTCAGAAGGTTAAAACCCACTTTGGGAAAGAGAGGAGGGAAAAGGAACAGGAGGAAGAATGGAATCTTAAGTTTACTATGTTTCACATAAATTCATGTGCAGTCAATATTGTGTTTATGAATTTATTTTAGATTTTAAAAAATGGTGAATATGTAAAGTAAATATCACCTCCATTGGATTTTCTAAAGTAGCTGGTTATATTTGTAGGTTAAACAAATTAGATCTTAGGATTTTTTGACATCTCTATGGATTTGGGGTCTCCTGTCTTTATATTAGTAAAAGCATTCTCCAAGTTTTATGTGATATTTGAGTACTGAAATGGTTTTCTTTGGTCAAGAACACCTTTCAAACCATGTCATGAAAAAACTTGAGTACACTGAACCAGTGGGGCACGGAGAATGCATAGCTCCCAGCCCTGGCTGTACAAACTGAGTGGGGCCACAAATCTGGGGTCCGGTTCACGCTGATGTCCATTCAGGTGTGAGAATGTCCACTCTAAGGAATCTCTCCAGTCTATGGAAATTGTTCTTGGTTACTCTAGCCTTCCATCTTCAAAAGTATCTTAGAAACTCCAGAATCTAGAATCTGTTCCATTTATGCAGAATTATCTTTAAATACAGATAAACGTATGGAAAGGCCATATTTTTGAAGGGTAAGGAAGAGCGGGTTTGCTTTGATGAGAGGCAAACATTTGCAACTTCCCACTCATCGTCCCCTTGGTTTTTCTGGTATTTTTCTCAGGCTATACGACATGTTCAGACCATGTATGAAGAAGCGTACAATGACTACCTTAAAGACAGGGAAAAGGGAAATGGGACTCTCATTACCTTCCACTCAACAGTAAGTAACTTTCCTTCTTCCTGTAATATCGCATCTTCTAAAGAGGATCCATGAACCGGGTTCTTTCTGCTCACCTGGATTAAAAATAAGAATAAATTCAGGGAGGCTCTATTTCAGCCCTCATGGCAGCCACAGTTTGCGTCATGTATAGGACCTGGGAGAGAAAGAGGCCTAACACACAGAGTTCATGAGGGGACGTCAGGACATGGGCCCCAAAGAGACACAGTAGTACAAACAAGAACTGCAAGAAAACAGCCCCAGTAAATATCGGGTTCTCTCCCAGAGTGGCATCGTGGGATAACGAGACAACCCTGAAAAGCTCTTTGCAGCTGCAGCTCTGCCTCTGGACAGCTCTGTGACCTTGAGCAAGTTTCTCGCCTCCTCATAGTCACTCAGCTCCCTCGTGTGTAAAAGGAAGGGGTGCAGCGTGAGTCAGCCACGCTCCCTTTCTCCGGGAATGTCCTGTGGGAATGTGCCGACAGAGCAGAGCTCAGAGTTACACGCAGTTAATCAAGGAAAGCGAACGGAGGAGACGAGCCAAGCCAGAGTGGTCCTGATTTCTTAACCGCTGTGATACAGAGAAGGAGCTACGGGCTCCTGCCAAGTGTTTTCAGGTCGCCCAGTTCTAGGCTGTCACGGGGTGTCCTGGGAGGTGCCAGCTATTTATCCTGTTCCGCCTCAGCTGCACCAGGGACATCAGGCAGCACACAGGCTCCTTTGTCTCTGGAGGGCCGGCACTGAGGTAGGATACCTGTTTGCTGCCCAGTCTTCATGCCCTGGTTTTTTAGCCCCTGGAGTTTACTGCAGTCACTTTTCCCCTCCAACCCAGACTGCCCACAGTTAAAGAGCCTTTCCTGAAGCTCATAAAAACTTCAGCTTCTCTGCAGGTTAAATTAATTCCCAGGCTGAAAGAAAAACTCTCAAGGCCCAAATTCTGTCTAAAAAACAGCAGTTTACACAGACACTGTCAATTAACTCCTTGCCTTGTTTGGGTTGCCTTGTGTCACTTCCCATCATAAAACTCAGACAACTTTAGAGAAGTCATTTTCTTATTTTGCTAGCACAATTATGTGACTCTTCGCTCTCTTTCCAGAAATGGCGGTTTGGGTTGCGGTGACGGGGCCGCGTAGCTGCTTTTCTGCCACGGCACCCCCAGCCCTTAGCAGGGGTGCCCAGACTTGCAGCTGCTGCTTCTCCCTCCCGTGTCCTCAAAGCTCTTTCTGACTCTCTAGTTTCAGTGCTGCGGAAAAGAGAGCTCTGAACTGGTCCAGCCCACATGCCCAAAGGAGCTTCTAGGACAAGGACACAAGGTGAGCTTCTCTCGCAGGGGTCCTGTCTTGCCTGGAGTGTAAGTTGATTCTTGCCCTTTGGATGGAGGGGGTGATTGATTCTAGAAGGCCCTCTCCCAGTGCCTTCTATGCCCTGGCGTTATTCTCTGGCGAAGCAGTGCCGAGTCCCAGTCTCCCAGCACCCTAGGGAATGATGCAAGTGCTATGGCATTCATGAAGGTCACCAGGGCCAGAGGTGTGCACCCCGAGAATGTTGCCCCATGCCTCTGCATGGGGGTCACAGCACTAATACATGTTCCATTATTAAGTGCTATGTGTCAGGCACTGTGCCAGGCTATGAGGACTCTAAGAGGAAAAGCACACGGTCCCTGCCTCAGTGGCTCTGCAGACTGGGCAAGGCAGGTGGTGCTACTCCGGAACTCTGGACGGAGTACAGTGGAGACGCAGCGGACTTAGGAAAGCCTCACAGAGGATGGGATCCCTGAGCTGAGTTTTGACAAAGGAAGGCCATTCCAGGCCCAGAGAGCGGCAGGGACAGAGGCCTTGGCAGTGTGACCCTCCAGGACTGCAGGAGAGCAGGGAGTCCAGAGGGAATGGTGAGGGACATTTTTGGAGAGGCAAGTGGAGGCATGATTTCACACTTGGAAGCTTGGGGAAGCGCAGAATATTAACATAAGTTTTGCATTGTGGAAAGAATATTTAGGCTGTTGGGTGTGCCTGGTTAGAGAAGAGAAGGTTAGAGACTAATGGAGGGAGGTCACGTAAATGAGGGGCGAGAGCAAGTCACTACTGTGGGTAGGGAGAGGAAGCAACAGATTCAGAGGTGTTCAGAGGGTGGAATGAACAGGCCTGGGCAACTTGTTGGGCATGAGTGTGGAGGTAAGGGAAGCTGAGACCTCAGCTTCTGCGTGGGCAGAACGGTGGGTAGAGACTCCACTCATTGAGCCAGGTGAGTACAGGGAAAGGAGCAGGTCCTGGGGACAGATGACAGCTTCAGCTCTGGTCAAGCTTGCACTTTCCGTGCCTGTGGGACTTACTCGTCATCTACGCTGAAGACTCAGGTGGAGGAATCCCAACACATTGGTGACAGCTGCCACCATAGGCGTGGAAGGGGACACTGTCAATTAAGGAGGAAGCTGAGGACGAGAAGCCAGAACGAGACTGTGAAGGAGGAGTTGGAGTCAGCAAGAGTCCGGTGACAGTGGCATCTGGGAAAAAAGGGAGGAAATGGTTTGTCCATAATACAATCAAATGCTGGGAAGAGGACGAGGAAGTGAGGGCAGGGAATAATTTGTTGGATTGGCACTTAAAAGATCGTCAGTGACACTTGCCATGTGGTTTCAGTGCCCTGCTTGGGGAAAGCACAGGTACAGTGTGGGAAATACAGAGGAAAATGTGAGAATGTGGGGACAATGGTATCATGCTTGAGGTATCAGCCATGAAGGGATGGATGAGACTTTAATCCCAGCTGGTGTTGTGAATCACCCTCTGAACACTTACCAAGTCCTTCTGAGTTGGATGAAATGAATAAGGACAGCCACTGCCCTCCGAGGGCTCGCCATCCAGCAGGGGCGCCATTACCCCACGTGGTAGCAAGAGTGGAGGGTCCTCTAGAGGGCGCACAGCAGGCTCAGCCAGGGCCACGGGAGGGTTCACAGGAGGCTCCCCTTAGTGATTCTTAGGAAGAATTTTGAGGGATGAACAGGAGTCCAGCAAGCAAACAAGAGAATGAGTTTTCCAGGTAGAGGAGATAGGACACAGGCATGGAGGCAAGAGAAGGCAGTTGCATCCAGGAAAGTGCTGCCAACGGGTTGTGGCTCAAAGCCCTGGTCCCTACCGAAATGAGTCCTTTGAAGAGGAGGGACCTGTTCTTGAAGGGCCTCGAATACTCTTGTGGAGCCAGACGTCTAGACTTCACGCTGATGCTTAGGAAACCATTGACGGTGGACTGTGGGATGGCATTTGCGTTTTCCTGAGTTTGCTGCAGTAGCAACACGGAGGACTGATGGGAAATGTGTGCCTGGAGCCACGGAGACGGTGGGAAGGCTGCTCTCCTCGCTGTCAGGCAAGAGACGTTAACCGGTAACAAGCTGGGCTGAGCAGCAGGAATGGAGAGGGCAAGGCCATTTAGAAAACAAAATCTGCAGGACCTGGGGACCAGTGAGACATGAGAAATGAAGGAGGAATCCACTGCTGGGATTCTGGCTTCACCATTTGGACAGATGATAGTATCATTTATTGAGCTGAGGAATAGAGGAGCATGTTTCAGAGAAAAGAAAGTGAGGTCAGTGTTTAACACGGTGATTTTTGAGGAGCCAGTGGAACTTCCAAGTGGAAACGCCCAATAGGCAGTTGGAAAATCTGGTGTGTGGCTCAGGAGAGAGCTTTGGGAATCTTAAAGCTGTAGATTAAATTTGATCCATTCGGTTTAGAAGAAAAGGACAAGGAGAATACTCGGGGGAGCAATAACATTTAAAGATGGGCAGAGGAAGAACCGCCAAATAAGGAAACTAGGAAGAGCGGGCAGACACAAGTGAGGAGACCCACGGTGGGAGGAGGGAATGGTCCCCAGGGCCAGGTGCTGCCCTTGAGGTCGGTTCTACATGTACCGACCGCCTACCTTGTGCCAAGCACTGCAGAAACACAGATGAATGACACAAAGTCTCTACTCGCAAGGAACTGCCGTCTAATACAGACGTGAACACAGAAATGGATAAAGTGCAGTGTGCACTGAGGTGAGGCCGGAGGCTGGAGGGACCTGGGGAATAGTGATGTTTCAGCTAAATCTTCAAGGCTGAGAAGTAATTAAGCAAACAGTGGGCAGGAGAGGGTAGGGGCCGACCTGCCTGCAGAGGGACCACCATAAGCAACAACACAGAAGCAGGATAGGAGATGGTTTGTGTGGGGAACTAAAAGCCCACGAGTGTCTACTAAAAAGCTGACAGGTTTGAGCATTTAAAAAGTAACTGGTGACTTGTCAGGAGCAGTGTGAGGACAGAGCCCAAGCTGCATGAAATGAGATGTAAGGAGGGAGGGCACCCTTTCAAATAGCTTGGCTTTGCGCTAAGGACAGGAAAAGAGAGTTCAGAAAAGACAAAATCCAAGTTACCATTAAACACATAAAAATATAGGCAATTCATGTAATTGTTAAAAAGAATAGCAGATTAAAACAAAGAGATGCCATTTTTTAACCTATGAAATTGGCCAGACTTTTTTTTTTTCTAAATAATAATATATAGTATTGGTAAAAATGATGTGAAATGAGCATTTTCAGAGAAACTGGTACAAAATGTTTAGAAGTCAGGATGAGTATATAAGACTAATGGGTGAAGTGTGTTCATACCCTTTGATCCAGGAATTCCACTTCTCAATTTTATTTTACAGAAAAGAAATCAGAGGTGTGGACAGACTTTTGTGTCGGGGTAGTCACTGCGGTGTTATTCATAAGAACACAATCCTGGATATGCCATTAACATGTTACAATAGGGATAATTAATAAATTATGTAAATAATTAATAAATTATGTACTACCATATGGCAAAGTGTTTCCCCGCCACTAAGAGTCACCATTTCAAAGAATTTTTAATGAAAAAAGATGTTTTTGAAGTTTAATGTTAAGTTTAAAAAGCTTATATCAAGCATGAATTAAGTGTGTGTCTTTGCATTTAAAAACACACCAAAAAATGTTAGTGATTATCTTTAGTGGTAGGAGAACAAATGTTTCTTATTTTCTTTTTTTTTTTTTACATCCATTTTCCAAATTTCAACAATAAGCCCATATTCCTTTTATAACTAAGTAAACCAATACATATTTGGTTAGTTTATTTTTCACATAAAAAAGTTGGCTGTGAAAGAAAGGGGATGTGGGCAGAGCCAGAGGAGGGCAGGGTTAGAAGGGATTTTTTTGTTTTACACTGAAAACCGTGAGCATGTGTCTGTATGATGAGTGGGAATGTCATAGAAAAGGGGCCGGTGAATGTATAGGAAGGAAAAAAGAGAAGTGACAGCACAGGCTTCCTGAGACGCTGAGAGGGAATGAGATCCAGAGCTGGTGAAGGGGTTCTCTCAACAGAGAAGGGCACTGCTTTGCCTTGAATGAGAGAGAAAGAAAGAGCCATGCTGTCTGGTTCAGTTTGCCCACTCATGACCTTCGACAGTGCCTGGCATTGAGTGAATGGAGCATGTAAAGTTTATAGGTAAAAAAAGAGGAAGGTTGGAAGAATTTCTATAGGTTGACTCCCATTTCCTTCAGTAAGTAAGGGAGAAACAATCTGGTGCTTCTCAAACTTTTACCAGAATGGATGGTAATTATTTTTTGTGGGTCTCTGTCTTTCTCTGAACTGTGAGCTCCCTGAGGGCAAAAGAAACCATGTCTTACAATCTTCAGAGCCTCCACGCCGTTCCAGTGGCTGATGCAAGGTTGATGCTCGAGAAACGTTTGAATGAATGAATGATGAATGAAGGAAGTGTGATAGGAGACATGAGGGTAATGGTAAGGGTTTCACAGAGCTTATGTGGTTATCAGAGGGAGCTGACAAGTGATAAGCTGGGCAGCCTGGGGACAGGATTGGATTGAGCGCCAACCTCTGTACTTGAGAGGACCTCAAATAGAAGCTAAAGAAACTAATTACAATTGCAGTGACCTATCTGCTCCCTGTTCAAATTCCCTCCATTTGTGAAGGTCTTTGACCCTGCCTTGCACATGTCTCTATGGGGCACAGATGAAAGGATAGGAACCCACCCAGCTCAGCCACCATGGAAGAGAATGGCCCTGTAGCTCCCTATACTTGGCTTTCCTTCATTTAATTTGAACCTGTACAGACTTTTTAGCTTCTTACTACCGTGTTTCCCCGAAAATAAGACTGGGTCTTATATTAAGGTTTGCTCCAAAAGACGCATTAGGGCTTCTGTTCAGGGGGTGTCATCCTGAAAAATCATGCTAGGGCTTATTTTCCGGTTAGGTTTTATTTTGGGGAAACATGGTAGGTAATGCCTACTTTGCATAGTAAATTGGACAGAAAGCCTTTTAAACTACAAATGATAATATGAAAGCAAAGGGATATTTTACTTACTTTTATTTGCTGAAAGTAAGAAGAGGCCCCACATTTTTAAATGCCTCAGTTCCCAGAATAGCTTCCTCCAGCCATGGTTCTGAAGTAGCCATTGGCCTACATAGGAAAATTTCACCAAAAGGAGAGGATTGTATTTTTTTTCCCCTCAAACTACATTTTTGCTTTGAGGTTATCAAAATGATGCTATCTAAGAGGAATGGTTTAAATACAGGCAGAAGCTGACAAGGATGAACTCTCACAGAATGCTCTGTAGAGAAGAGAAAGGACTGGTCAGAGTGATGAGTCACACATACAGTCATTCCCCCGTATCCATGCCTTCTCTCTCCATTTCAGTTACTCGTGGTCAAACACGGTCCAAAAATATGAAATGGAAAATCACAGAAATAAACCAATTCGTATGTTTTAAATTGCACGCCATTCTGAATTGCGTGACGAAATCTCGCGCTGCCCCACTCTGTCCTGCCTGGCACGTGAAGGAAGCATCCTTTGTCCACTTAGTAGCCCTCTCGGTTATCAGATCAACTGTCGCTGTGTCCCCGTGCTTGTATTCAAGTGACCCTTATTTTACTCAATAATGGCCCCAAAGTGCAAGAGTTAGTGATGCTGGCAATTCAGATATGCCAAAGAGAAGCTGTGAAGTGCTTCCTTTAAGTGAAAAGGTGTGTGTGTATGTATAGAAAAAAACAGTGTATATAGGATTCGGGACTATCCGTGGTTTCAGGCATCCACTGGGGGTCTTAGAACATGTACCGTGGAGGTGGGGGTGGGGGACAATTGTACCATCAGTTGTTATTCCTGACTTTTTTTTTCCAAATCAGAATTGCATTGATGAAATTGAGACCGTCATCAGTGCCAAGCTCCAGCTCATGGGGATTGTCGGTATTGGAATTGCAGGTCTTACGGTGAGAGAGTTCCAGAACATACCTTTTGTGTCCTGTAAGAAGGCTTGAACCTTTGCATCTTATTTCTCTTCAAGTGTGATGGCAGTATCTTGGGAGAGATTTCTCCTAAAAGACAAAGGCATTTGTTAACAGGACATCTTCTAAGAACAAAGCTAATTAGACACTACATTAATAATACTTAGTTCTCTAAAACATGATACAAATTTCAACTTTAACCTAATGATGACCTTGAGTTTATCGTTACAATAACTTCCCATTTCAAAGCCACCATGCTTACATTAGACAAGTGATTTTCAATTCTGGGTCTCTTCCTACTGTTAGAACAGTAAAGTAATGCATTGGTTAATCTCTCTCACCCATGATTGGCAGAGGCAGATAGCGCAATGTCTGGATTTACCTCTAGCTTCCGTACTCACAAGCACTGGGATCAGGATAAAGCTTCTTCATTTCTCTGTGTCTCCATTTCTTCACCTGTAAAATGAGGATTTTAATGTACCAACCTCCTAAGATTGCTCTAAAGATGAAACGGGACAATACATATAAAGTATTGGTCGAAATGAATTCATAGGAAGTGTCTGAAACATAGTGATTAATAAAAGCCAGCTCTGTGTATAATCTGTGTATTCCCACACCCAGAATCCCGGCAAAGGGAATAGCGTATGCAAAACGGTGACGCAGAGTGCACCCAGGGCCCGGAGCTGGCTCAGTACTTGTAAAGGACAAAAGAAGAGTGTGCAAGAATCGATGGGGGCAGGAGGAGTAGCAAGCAAGAGATGACACGGACAGTGGAGGGTGTGAGGGGCCACATAACTGAGGTTTTTGTGTGTTCTTTTGAGAGGTTGGGTTTCACCCTTAAGGTAGAGAAAGGGGAGCCCCGGAGGGCTAGAAGGACCTGTGGTACAGCCAGGAGCTCAAGTTGGAGGGAAGCAAGATTGGAGTGAGGTAGGGCCACTAAAGAGGTGATTTCCATTGTCCAGGGGTTGAGTGATCTTAGCTAATGCTAAGGCAGTACTTACCGTCCAGCCCTCTATGTAGATTAATTCATGGCCTAAGCTAAGGCAGCGGCAGTGGGAATTGCAAGGGGACACAAAAGCCATCTTTCCTTTTTTCTGTATTTAGAGTACAGAGGGGTGGGGCAGTGGGTGCAAACACTATGCTGAGGTACCTCCCAATCCAGGGACAATACCATACTCAGGCCCTCCCCACCTGCTCTGGGGCGAGCCTGACAGCCATTCTGAGGCAGAAGTTTTGTATAATAGAAGTATCAACAGGTCTTCCTCACAATTCTATAGTCTCCATTTATAAGCATCCTAGAAGCGGTCACCTCTGACTCGTGACAGTGGCAGGATGAGACTGGGAAGGTTTCTCTCTGAGGGGATCCCTTCAGAGTTCAACCCAGATAAAGGTAGGGGTTGCATCCAACCTTACAACCTTGGGGACTGCCCTCTGTTGGCCCTGTTGAATGGGCACCCCAGAGTTTCTCCTTTAATTCCTTTCTTCCTAAGTGTAATCGGTTAACCAAATGTCCATTAGGTGTCTCCCCTGCCACACACTTGTCCTGAGTTCTGTCACTTAGAAGCTTGGAGCCCTCCTCCTGGCTATCCCCTTACTGAAGTCTACCTCTTCCCTTCTGAAATTACTGATAAATACATGTCCTCTTTAATTTAGTATTTATAAATCCTAGTCTGATGCAGGATGGCATTGAGGAGAGACCCGAGAATGATGGTACTGATTTCTTTAAATAAACACTGACAGTAGTTTACCGACATTGTGCCCACAGATAGCGTTCCACAGGTTCTGCAAAATTGTGGGGGGCATGATTGAGGACAAGACGATCTATTGGTAACATTCTATTCCAACCATATAAGTGGCTATTGATTTTGCCAAGTATTTGACTTCTCAAAAAAGTACCCAAGAGCTAGAAGACATCAGTAATAGCATAGCTCAAACACATCAGTTTATGCTTTGGTAAAACTATTGAGTTGAAGAGTGAAGCATCATTTATACTTAAACATGGACCAGGAATGAAGACATACTCCACTTTTAATATTAATATGGTCACTGTTGCAAAAACTCAAAGCTTTTCCAACAATACAAAACTGCTTAGAACACAAGCATAAACAACTAGTGGTTATAAACAATTTTCAAAATAAATATATAAGAGATCTGGGATTACCCTGAAATATAAAATGCCAAAACCAGTAGTGTATTACAAGTCTTTTACAATTATTAAGAACTGTGCTATAAGCTAGAAATAGAGCCCTTTTCTTAAAGTAGAGCCTTGTTATTTTTTTTAACAATAATAAAGTAGGAATGCATTTGAAGCAAAGTTAATATGGACGTCTTTAACCAGTCGGCATAATTAAGCAGCACATATAAAAATGTCAGTATTATTGGTTATAATTATTTGGTTAACTTGAGTTAGATATGCAGGCAGTTTGCTGACCTTCTTATCAATTTTTATCATTTGAAAATCATTAATAAAGTGCTTTCTTCTGTTTCAGATCTTTGGCATGATATTTAGCATGGTCCTCTGCTGTGCGATACGAAACTCACGAGATGTGATATGAAGTTACTTCTACATGAAAATTGCAATCTAGAGCTTTCATATAAATGTCACAGGAGCTGTCTCCTGTCTCATTTTTTAATATTCAAAGGACATTAGGATCTAAAATAATTTGCTGTCAATTGTACATTTGCACATGTATGTATGTTTGGCTCATGACTGGTGGACCCCTTGAGTGAATGCCCATGTGTGCTGGCTGAGAGCATATTCGTGTGTGATCTGTGTGCTTCTGGTATATGCATTATATAGAATGAAATTGGTTTGCTGGGTGGGAATTCCTGATTCTTGTGATGTGAGAGAACAACATATTTAACGCTCAGAAAGCGATCAAAAACTTCGATAAACTTTAAAAAGTTGGCTCTTCAAAAAAAATAATAATGGATCAGTTTCTCAGCCTCTAGCCACAGGAATTCAGGGATTTCTAGATAAGGGAAGCAATAAAGCTACAGGAATTGAGAGAGCACGGTATAATGTTAAAATTGACTGTGTCTGAAAAAAAAATTGACTGAGTAGAGCGTAAGGGTTTCCTGGGATTTTTTTATATACATACTCTCCCCAGAATACAGTAAACCACAGTTTTAGAACTAAACACATCTGTAAAACTAAATATAGCATGGAAAATCTAATTTGAATAAGTCATACTTTCCAAGTATTTAAAAACAAAAAAAACCTCCCTCTGGAAAGAGCAGTCACATAGACAATCATGTGTCCTATAAAAGTGAGTACTTTTAGGACTAGGTAAAAAAAAAAAAAAAAAACCTTTTAAGGACTTTTTAAGGAGATATTTTTGTTCTTATATAGAGACATTTTAATATTCCTTTATTACTTTCCCTTTCTGACTCTGCTCTGAACTACTGCAACCCTCACATCCACAAAAGGGCTTTTATCTCAAACTTTTCTGTGTTTCTCCAAATGTAAGGAAGACTAGGAAGACTGAAGTAAGAGATCTGGTAGTTGCAAATTGTGGGCAAGACAGTTTTTATTGGCACTGTGTCTTTGAAATACCTCATAACTTGAGTTTACATATTTTCCTAATTTTTTGTATTTTTCTTATTTATTCACCAAGAGAATTTTTCTTCATAGAATAAGAACTACAGTTTTCACCACTTAAAATAAACAAAATCCTTCATAATTCAAATATTATATCATGAGCATCCTTGGCCAAACCAAAATAAACAAAGAAAAGCATCTTCTCCTGGTTGTGTGCACACAACAAAGACAACACAAGGAAACAAAAATTCTTCCACACACACAGCAGAAATCTGTGTTTTTTCTGTGCAAGTCCCGCATAAAAATACAACTTTCATGTTCTTCTATGATCTTGAGGCTTTGTGTTAGGTATATAAACCCAAAATAAGGATTTAAATTGACGTATTTGCCAATTTTTAACAACTTGGTATATTTAGTAAATTGTGGAGGGGTGTTTTTTGTTTTTTGTTTTTTTTCAAAGGCCACACAAAAGTGAAAGTATGGGGAACTTTGGAGACCCCTAAGATTGTACACATGTGAGAACACAAGTCTTTGGGTGTGCACTAAAGGAAAATGTGTGCTTCCAAGAAACTTTTACAAAACATTTTTCTGAGGCTTAACCATTTGAAATAGTCTCACTCCCACAGACAACCACATTTCTCCTGCCATACTTGCTACTGCTACTAACTTTGGAGGAAGCTTTTCTAGAAAAAAAAAGTCAAGATTGGAAGTAAGCTAAAAATTGAATTGTATGTGGCTATTCTACTGTGTCTATAGTTAATGAAACTATTATTTTAAGAAAACCATTTCATGAAATAGATATGTATACCCCGGGAGTTGAGAAATATAAACTTTTAAGCAAAGAACCAAACAGTCCATCTCTCTTGGTGGCTTTAGTTCATCTGTCTGAAGACAAGAAAAGGGCCCCAATGCATACTCAGGTTTTTTCCAGCTCAGACTCGTCTCTGATTCAACAAAAATGAGTTTCATTCTATATCTGAATTAACAACCTTAAAAAAGAAGACAATAGTTAAAAGTGGAAGAGTAGATATCTGTTCCATATAGGATTAATGTGCCCCTTTAGGAATAATTTTTCCAAAATATGTGCCATGAGTAAAATTAGAAAATTCCACCTCTGAGTGAGGGTAGATTTATATATATCTTGAATATATATCTATATCTTGAATTCCTATATATCTTGAATATATATCTCTTGAATACATATACATATATAACTTCAATATATGTATGTGTGTGTGCACATATATATGTATATACACATATATATGCATATATATGTGTATATATGTGTGTGTATATATATATATATAAGTTTTTGGTTATGTCTGTTTACCTGAACTAATCTGAGGTCAGACCCAAACATTTTCTTAAGTATCTGGTGCCAAGACACTGAATTAAATCTTCTTCATGAAATATTTTAAGTTATTTCAAATTAAATTTTCTATGTACTGGAATTGCTTCTTTGATTTATCTTAAAATCCTATTATATCTTCATACACATCTTCATACAACTCATCTAAAGGTCCAACTACCAATCAACCCAAACATGATGAAAAAGGGAAATAGTAGTAACCCTTCTCTAGTGTTACTATTGGGAGCTGGACTTAAACACCCTAAGGACTTTCATTGCATATAGTTACCTTGCAATTAATATTGTTTCACCCACATTATAGCTCTTCCCCAGAATAGTTCCTTTGTTATCCAAGGTGTAGTCTGTAAAACTGATACAGGGTCCAAAGTGGTCTCCAATGCAGTCAGCGAGGATAGTTGCGCTCCTTCCTCGGTGAGCAGTGCTAATAGGTCTGGCTTGGTGAGAACAAGGCTCATGGGAAGATGGCAGTGAAGGAGATAGCATAGTCTCCTTTCCAAAGTAAGTTTATCAATCAAAGATTAAAAGGAAGAGGCGTCCATGTCATGGGTAAAACATAGTTTCCGTGGCCCCAACGAAGGGCAGCAATTGTGAATTCAGGAGGTGCACCCCAACTTTCCTGGTTCACTGCTCCCTTGACATCCCTTTGACCAGCAACCCGTCCATTTTAGCAACCCCGTTATCCTTACCCCTAGGAGGAAGCACTCATGGGCCCTTGGAGATAGTCAATTAAGTACATCATCTTAGTTTGGACTCATCAAAATCAAATTTGTGTTAAGGTATATTTTAAGAAAGACAAAACGTTTCTATTTTCTTTTAACATGACTCATTATTTTTTTCCTATAAAATGTGTCTGCAAGGTATTTCATATAGGTATCCTTTGAGAGGTAAAAAGACTACAGCAATGCAAAATGTTATTAATCATTTTGGTTGGTATCCTCTTTATAACAACAGAGGCTAAATACATTCCAGGAATCCACTATTCAGATGGCTATCTCCTGGGGACATGGAAAGCAAGAAGAATAGAATATATCTTGAATGTTGCAAAGCAAAACCTATGCTGATTTCATAAAGTTATGAATGTACCAATGTACCAGAATCCTTTTCAAAGCTTTGGCATTTGTTTTGGGGTTCTTCTTCCTACACAATTTATTATGGTTTTACTTATATTAAACAGAAGAAACTGAAATTGAAAGAAATAACCGACGAAGTACTTAGTATACCTGGCAACTAATGAATATTACCCACTGTTATAATTATGTTGACAGGGAGAGTTTGGGTTAATTATAAATCAAACATATGTAATCAAGTATAACTAAAGATACTTCCAAAATTACCTATTTGAACATATTAATTTGTTGAATCAACAAATAGCTTTTGATATATTTCCCAATTCTATTTTAATTCAAAGACTTGATATTAATAGCCCTAGCCAGAGTCCTATATTTTTCTCTGGGCCTGCTCTGCCTTATAAGATGCATCTCAGTCTAATATTAGAATTTTTTTCTTTACTTTGTTTTGTGCATTAAAAAAAACTTTTTATAAGAATACTGATATGCTAAGATGAATAAGACCAGTCTCTGCTTTCAAGAAGCTTACAGTGGAAAAAAAGCTGGCAAGTATAATTACCCTAAAGTAAGGGCTATGATAATTATTATCCCATGAGTAAAAGCTCATTACTCCACTTTCAGGAATAGTTTAATATAAATGATACATGCATCTATCCCAAATGGATCACCATCGGTGGAAGGAAACCAGTTGTCTCTGATGTGCCAACTCTGGGGTTCTGCGGCCCAAGGTGGCACGGGCCCACCACACGCATGACGTCGTCAACCCTCCTCCCTTCGGGTTGAGGAAGCCCACGTGAGTAATGTCTTCTGAGCTGGGCTATTGACAAGGGGCGTCCCTAAACCTCTCAGCATTTCCACAAATCAATCCTTGGAAAATATTTTTCAGATTCCATGAAAGTCATATGTGATTGGTACCAGTTAAGTTTGAACATTAGAATTTTTACTCGTTAATCAAATATCTGTCTTTAATATACAGTTTTCAGAGGGGATGTTATAATCCTGCAGCTTTAAGTGTCCATGTTATCAAGTGATCTGAGAACCCAAAGACCCAGATTAATATTTGGAGACCATGCTAATATCAACTTCAGGTATTAAGGTTAGAAATAATGTTAAGTTCCTGATTTTGTATATAAATGTACTATTCCCTCCCGATTTGCAGAGCATGGCCTTGATACTAAGCCATTCTGTCAGCCTGCAGGCATTTCCAAAATGCCCAACTGAATGCAACCTGGGACGGTGGGATACAACAAAGCCAAGTGGCCCTACTGACAATTGATTTTCACCCTGAGAGGAGCAGTTTAGATGAAGAGAAATGAACAAATACAGGACAAATCATCTTTTTGAAGTCAAGTATGCAGGGTACTAGGTCTGTCCCACTTCATGCATCTGTTGAAATGAAACTCTGTCATGTAAAAGTACCTAAGGAAGGAAAAGAAAAATAAACAGCCCCTTACCAAGCACATTTTCCAGGACACAGGGTTTCAATATTGATGAAGGTTTAGATTAGAATTTAGCATGATTCTACTCTGTTACATCCCTGAGCACTCTCCCCGATCCCTAAAATCTTTCATAATCATACTAGTATTTCATGACATCAAAAGTGAAAACAACACAAGTTGCTTTTGGTATAAATGCTGGAAACTGTCTCCTATTACTTGAACGACTACAAAGGATTTAGACTTCCACATGTAAAATGATCGTGGCCTCTTTTCTAGGCTTTGGGGGTATAACTTTCATGTCAGTTAGACCACCAGAGTAATTAAAGAGAATAGTTCTTAGCATGGATACACTGCTTCATGAGTTGTGGTAAGTTTTATCCTGTGCGTTTGAATGATGAGGATAAAGTACTATATTGCAGATTTCACGTATTCCTTACTCTCCACCTCCATCCACTCCAGTCCTTTGGAACCTGATATTAGCACTGTCTCCAATCTGGGGTTTTGGGTTCTCAGATCACTTGATAACATGGACACTTAAAACTGCAGGATTATAACATCCCCTCTGAAAACTACATATCAAATACAGATAATATTTGATTAATGAGTAAAAAGTCTAATGTTCAAATCTAACGGGTACCCTAATGCCACATATTCCTTCAGCTTCGATCACATTACCCTTTCCTATAATTCTGTAGCATTCCCATGTTCATTTTTTATGTCAAGACAAACTTTGTGGCCCTCTGTTAAAAGAGCTGGCTCAAGGCTGGCTTTCGTTAGTATTTCTTGTCCCTGTTTGCCTGCACTCTGCCCTTTCATGTGGAAACCATCTTTCATATGAGCTCCAAAGGCTTTTTCAGTCACCTTGTCTTCTGAAGCCCCTCAGCAAGCTCTCTCATGCAAGCATGGGTATGGGGATGGATGAAACAGTACTCGAAATGTACACAACGTGTTGTGAAATATATTGATATGTTAGTTTTATTCTACACAAACACATGTAACTGAATTGCACATTACATCACTATTGAAGTTAGATGGCAAGTCCCAGCACATACGCCTTCTGAGGTTTGGTGCAGTAGTTTGTCTTGATGGCGTCCTGTACACAGTCAGTATAGTCAGTATTGCACTTGCCACACTTACAGTTCACAGCTACAGGGTAGGAGAAATAAGGAGTGACATGGTGTGGGCATCCCGGTATTTCTACCGTCTTGTACATGAAGTCTCCGTATATACAAACATCCTGGGACAGAGCATATTTGGGGAGAAACAGCTTGCCATTGATATCCTGAGGAAAAATAGAAAAAGGAACATAGTGTGATAGGACTTTAGGACACATCTAGATAATGGAAACAAATAAAAGTTAATTCACTTATATTCCTTTGTCACAAATAGGACTGGGGGAAGATGCCTAGTCCCATTCCCGAATACCAACTCAACACACCCTCATTGAATCCCAGGGAGACAAAAGTGGCACACACACCCCTTTTATCCTTGATCATAGGAACAAGATAAGGTTGAAATAAAGTTTGGAAGTCAAGTGTTAGAAAATTATCTGTACCCATTGTGCTGAGTAGATCCATATAATATTGTAACCAGTGCACTCTACCTCTAAGGAGCCAATAACCATTACATTTGGGAAATGAGGTTGTGATTTATCTCATTTCTTTTCTGGACAGAAATGGACTGTGTCCAGGTTTGTCTAATTTACAGCCGAAAGAAGTGAGGTGAACTACATACCCGTGTCATACAATATCCAGCACAGATGGTGGTATTGATGGTTAGGCAGTAAGCACATTCTTTCCTTTCAACATGCATCATATACTCGGTTGGAATACAAAACGATGTCACTTGTCCACATGCAAGGCCAAAAAGTATGGACATCAGGAAGATAGCACTCATGCTAAATCAAAGACAAAATTAAAGAACCTATTAGATGTATCTTTTAGGACATTTGGAAAGAGCTTAAAATACATATTTTAATACACATATGTATAAATATATATATATATATACATACATACATGTACGAGGTCTGACAAATTTGCAAACTTGTTGCAACGATGTTGCTAACCTTTTTTGATATCAGAGGGATTATTCATTATGAATTTGTACCAACTGGACAGTTTACCAAGTTTACTATTTGGATGTGTTGAAAACACTGCATGAAAAAGTTAGATAACCTGAACTTTTCACCAACAATTCATGGCTCTTGCATCACGACAATGCACCAGCTCACACGGCACTGTCTGTGAGGGAGTTTTTAGTCAGTAAACAAATAACTGTATTGGAACACCCTCCCTACTCACCTGATCTGGCCCCCAATCACTTCTTTCTTTACCTGAAGATAAAGGAAATATTGAAAGACATATTGATGACATTCAGGACATCAACGGTAATACGACAGCTCTGAGTGCCATTCCAGAAAAAGAGTTCCAAAATTGCTTTGAAGGGTGGACTAGGCACTGGTGTTGGTGCATAACTTCCCAAGGGGAGCACTTCGAAGGTGATCACTGTGATATTCAGCAATGAGATATATAGCATTTTTTCTAGGATGAGTTCATGAACCTAATCATCTGACCTCATATAGTGAGCATTTGAACTAGGCACTGAGATATACAAAATGCATAAGCTCTGCTCTTTGATCTCAAGGGCTGACAATCTAGTCGAAGAGATAAGTATGAGCACTAATGAAAATACATATTGTTCTAAGTGCTCTGAAAGAATCCAAATTATGACTCTAAAACCAACAATTATCAAAAATTCCTTCTGTATAGACAAGAAAGCAAACTAACCCATTAAGAAGGGTTTTCTGGTGAACCGTTGTAAATAAAATGTTGCATATGCAATTATTCCTTGGAAGTTTTCCTGGTATTTCTATTTGGGAAGGAAGATAGAAGAATTTGTTGCTCAAGGAGTCTAGTTTTCTCTAGTGCTACACAAATGAGAGCTTCCTCTATGGTAAAGTTGGTTCCATTATTTTAGAGCCAGACTTAGAGGATCCTCTGCAGAATGTTAAAAATAACAACTGAGTAAATTATATAAAATATTCACCTGTCATGATTGTATGTTCTTGCCCATCTAGCCAGACAGCTACTGGATTTTTCCCATAGGAGATAATTAACTTCACATATTTTAACTTTTAGCTCTATGATTCTGTACAAAATAGGTGTGTGGTGACCTAGTGGTAAGAATACTGGTCCTAGAGATAAGGAAAAGAATTCTATTTCACGATCGCCTGTGTATCTATGAGAAATTGACTAAAATATTTAATCTAGGCTTTATTTTCCCATCTGCAAAACAGAAAGAGACAAGTTACACCTGACCCTTTTTTAAATTGTAGAATGAAAAACTGTTTTGGAACTTCAACCTATTGTTGTCACATTCACGATGGACACTGTCTTTTTGTAAAGTTCCTCTTGTAAGTGTAAAACTCTAAAATAACAACAAAAAACGTTAAAAGTTCTGGATTATCAGCAAAGTAGCTGTATAACTTTGTAGATGTAAGAAAACCAAGAATTAGCCTTTCTCCTTTATTGCAAATAGTAAAACTTCACCCACAGAAGCTTTCTGGGCTTCAATTTCCTCATCTAGAAAAGGATGATCAGATGATTAGATCATTAAAACTAAAAGATGATCAGGAAGGACTTTTCAGCACAAATAGTCTATGATTCTATGTAATAAATTAGTGCCAGATTCCTTGTCTAAGAGTTAGTGATCTAGAATTCTGCTCCCAGGTTTCACTGCAATTGTATGTAACTAAGCAATTTAATATCTTTGGAACTTAATTTTTCCATATTCCCCTTTCTAAATTCATACAAAGAAATACAACAACACATGTGGAGCACTCAGCATACTATAGAGGACTATTTAACTATATATATATATATGACTATAAACATATATTAAAAAACATATATATAAAGTCTTCCACAATTTCTCTTTTATCACCTGGATTCTCATCTCTGCAACTTAATTGCCTCTAAATTATTTATGGAGCAGCTAAACAAAGAAGCCATGATTTCAGGCCCTTAAATAAGGAGAGATGCCTTTTTCAAGTGGCATGACCATATATGTATAAACTTTCAGTGTTTTTCCTTCTTCTAAGATAGCTTCTTTTTTTGTCCCTTAATTCACCTTTTCTCTCACTACCTTTATGCTTAATGAACACATTTCTCTCTGCTCTACTAATTTCCTTCACCAGTCTTTTCTATCCAAATCCCTTAATACAACTATGAAAAGAATCAATTGCCCACCCTATAAACAATCCAGGAACTTTCCTAAAGCAATACATTTTTCTAGAAAGCCAATGTACTACAAAGCAGGTGTGTGCACTGGACACTATGCAAGATGATTTAGCTATTAAATAACTAAAATAATACAGAGTAAATTATCCTCGTGGGTACTCAAAATTGAATTTACTCTAAGTTTTCCCAGAAGTATATTATCATCAAAGATAACCATTAGTAATTGACAGGATTTGATAAACACATTATCCGATTGACAAAAATATTTAAATCAAAATGTAAATAGAAAGAGAAGGCCATGAACATCAATCAGCTTTCATTAGGGAAATAATTGTTCCTCTTCTTTTAAGTCAATGGAATTTTTTCTTATCCTATGTATGTAGTTTACTCAATTTTACACAACAGTAAACTATTTTGGAGCAATAATTAAAATTCTTAGAGCCTACCAGAGCAAATTATCACTCAGCATTTGTCATTTTTGAATACATGCTAAAATGGTGAAAGTGAAAAAAGTTAGAATAAGAACATTTCCTTTCACAAAGCTTTCTCTGTGGAGACACCTACCTTACTTTGCATTGGTGAGCTGATGCTGCAATGACTCAGACTAAAAGCTCTTGGTTCATTTTATACCCTTTAGAATAATTCCTCTCTGATCTTCTTGTTTATATAATTGCGTTTGAATTACAGCTTCCTTATCTGAAAACATCTATTGAAAATTCATACTGAACCCCAAATAAAATGTGTTTAGATAAACATTTTCACAACACCTTCCTCTGGAAACTCTGACATTTTTGCAGCATAAATTTTCCTCTTTCCTGTTTCAAAATAAAATTACCCTTTTAAATATATCCTTCAGTAATATTTATTAATATTAACAAAGGATATACACAGGCAAAAAAAAAAAACCTTTAACATCATCTAAGTAAGATGTGGGAATGAAAATTTACTTGGGGCTTCAGTGCCCCAAATTTTACCTACGTGCCCATTTAGAGATACAAAAATCAATGCTCATCTACAAAGCAAAGGCAATTTCTTCATGGAAATTCAGGATAATTGGCATATATGTTGCTGCTTAAAACAAACAAAAAAATTAATTAGTTAAAAATATTTTGTTTTATGAATTAAAAAAATAATAAATAAAATTTACATGTGAAACAATAGTCATTTAAGCAAAATGACCAAATCTGACAGGATGTCAAACTGATCTGAGATCAAATCCTGGCTCCACCACTTACTAGCTATGTGACATTGACACGCTTGAGCTCTCTCTACCTCAGTTTCTTCATCTATTTAAAGATATCATCATTGTTTGTGTTTATATAGAGCACTTAACAGTGTCTGGCATATAAGTGTTTAATAAATGAGAGCTAATTTATAATAATTCAACATTTATTAATTCAACAAATACCATATTTTCCCATGTATAATGCACACTCGTGTATAATGCGCACCCATGTTTTTGGCCCAAACTTTCAGGGAAATGGAATTAGTACTACCCATATATAATGTGCATCCTTATTTTTCCCTCGCAAATTTAGGCAAAAAAGTGTGCACTATACACAGCAAAATACGGTATTTAGTCCCAGTGCCTAGTACACAGTGAGCATTCATTGTATTTGTGGAATGCATAAAGGCTAAGAGAGTGCATGAATAAATAATTATTGAGTTTTTTAAACTAACATATATGTTTCTCCCTCTCCATAGCTTTAACTCAGTTTTACCCTTCAATCCATTTGCCTCACTGTAACAAAATATGCCAAAGTTCAATGAGAATTTCCCATTGCCCTCAGAAAAAAAGTCCAAACTTCTTAGTATCATTTACAAAGTTTTTCACAATCTATTTTATATCTCTAGTTTCATCTTTACCCATCTCCCAACCCTGCCCCGTCTTCTCCACCCTTTCTCCCCTTTCTATAATATGTTCTTCAGTCAAACGGAACTGAGTTCCTCAAATTAGTCACATACTCTCTTACGTCCAAATCTTTTCTCGTACCATTCCCTACATCTGGAACATCTGCTCGATCCACCACTCCATGCCTCATCTCACCTAACTATGACTCATCCTTCATGACGTCACTGAAAAGCACGCCTTCTGCAAAGCCTTCTCTGAGTCCCTAAGGCCCTCCTCATGATTAGTTGTTTTAAGAGAACTAGACAAAATATATAGAAAGTCTGACACATGCTAGATGCTCAGTAAGTCATATATATTATTACAGATTGACAACCCCATTAGTTTTTACTTGTTCTAGTCTTTATTGTTAATGAAAAAAATGGGGCCTGGTATAAGTGAGTCTCCCTGGAGGTGGGATGAAGAAGTCAAGGCAGAGTTTGGGATATATACCAGGAATAGCCATTCCAAGGGCCCCCAAATCTTGGGAATATTGCTACCAGTGTGTAGTAAGAGAAGAACTCTGAAAACAGGTCAAGTGAAAATGAGGATGGCCAACTTAACCTGTTTCATGTGCTTCCAGGCAAGATGGTAAGACAACAGTACAGTAACTGGGAATCTTGGATGTTTGTTTCTAACAAAAGTAGTGCCTCTGTTGTACAAAATATTGATTCATGAACTCAGTTTCTAGCAGATTTATATACATATCCCTGGGAAATATATGCACACACACATAATAGGTAACTGATATACACTTGGCCTACTACTAGAAGAACTACAAAAAATATCATCTATTGGCTGGATGGCTCAGTTGGTTAGAGCGCGAGCTCTCAACAACAAGGTTGCCGTCGCATGGGATGGTGGGCTGCGCCCCCTGCAACTAAAGATTCAAAGCGACAACTGGACTTGGAGCTGAGCTGCGTCCTCCACACCTAGATTGAAGGACGACAACTCGGAGCTGATTGGCCCTGGAGAAACACACTGTTCTCCAATAAAAAAATGTTTTTTTAAATCATATATTTGGGTAATAGGGGCTCTCATGTATGGTCTGATACTGTTAAAAGAATCCAGGCAGAATGAACTTTCACATCTGGACTAGATTTACTCTTCCATCTCAAATAACTATAAACAGAACAAAATACATGAAACAATGATTCTACACACATTGAACATTAGGTAACAAAGGAAAGTGATCCCAAAGAGACAGGAAACAAACAAGAGAACTACAGCTTACTGCCTGAAGAAAGCTTCTGACCTATGGCACAGGGAAAGATATCAAGGCAGAGACCAGAAGTGTCCCCAGATTGAGGAGAGGGACCTGGGCATCCATAGAGCCCAAGGCACCTGGAATTCACAGGGAAGAGTATTGGAGAGAAGAGAACTGCACAGAGTTGTGCAGAGGAGCTCTCTGAGTATTCAGCTGAAAATGGATAAACTCATGCAGGTGAGGAAACCAGATCAGGCTGGGGAAAGAAATACCTCAAAGGAGTCAAGAGAACAGTTCTGGGACTCACACAGAGATAAGCATAGGGTTTGTTACAACCAGAAACAGTGGAAAATTTCTTAATTCATGGAAAATCAGGTAGTATATTTAGAAGTGTTTTGCCTCAATTGTGGAGAAAAATTAGCCTTAAACTAAATACTGTTCTGGTCCTGCTTAACAAATTTTAAAAGCAAGAGCCAAAAGGATCAACTATTTGCAAGGAACACAACTGAGTCAAAGAACAAAGGTGGAGAGTATTTATAGGAATGCAACAATATCTGACACTTAAAAGGTATAATCCGCAATATGCAGCATTCAATATAAAATTACTAAGCATGAAAAGAAGCAGGAAAATATTATTAAAAATGAAGAGAAAATTAATCAATTAAAACTGACCCAGAAATGGTACAGATAATAGAATTAGTAAACAAAGGACATCAAAACATGACAACACCAAAGGTACACAATAAGTTTCCAGTTAATTGATCCCAAAGAAATGGAAATGCAAGTAACCTAAAAAAAAAAAAAAATCCTAATTAATTATTTTAAAGAAGCTCAGTGAGATTGAAGGGCATATAGACAGATAACTCCACGAACTCAGGAAAACAATGCATGAACAAAATGAGAGATTCAACAAAGAGATAGAAATCATAAACAAGAAAAATAGAAATTCTGCAGCTGAAGAATATGTAAATCATATTGAACTCTAGCATGTAAGCTAAAACACAGAACTGTTGAAAATAACCATAGCTATAATATTTTGTTAATGCAACACAATATAAAATGAAGTACACTGGAGCACCACATAACATAAAATGGGGGAGGCAAGTAAATGTGTAAAACTTTTTTATGCAAATGAAGTTGTTATAGCTTAAAATAAACTGTCACAAATATGAAATATTTTATATAAGTGTCTTAGAGTAATCACAAAGAAAAACCTGGAATAGATACACAAATGTTAAAAAGAATCAAAGCATACCACTATAAAAAAATAATGTCAATTATCAAAGACAGTCTGCAGAAGAGGAAGAGGATAAAAGAACTATAAAACAATCAGAAAACAGGTTAACAAAATGGTAATAGTATGTCCTTACATATCAGTAATTACTCAAAATACAAAGTTGTTTAAATTCTCCAATTAAAAGACATACAGTGGCTGAATCATTAAAAAAAAAAAATAGGACCCAATGATATCCTGCCTACAAGAGACTCACTTAAGCTTTAAGGTCACTCACAGCCTCAAAGTGAAGGGATGAAAAAAGATATTCCATGCAAATGAAAACCAAAAGAGAACAAGGGTAGTTATATCAGATAAAATAGACTGTAAGTCAAAACTCTTAACAAGAGAAAAGGGAGGTCATTATATAATGACAAAGGGGTCAATTTATCAAGAGGATATAACAATTATAAATATACACACATCCAATGTTGGAGTGCCTAAATATATTGAAGAATAATGAATGGATAAGAAGGCAGAAATAAACAGCAATGCAATAATAATATGGGTCTTAACTATCCCACTTTTAACAATGCATAGATCATCAAGACAAAATCAATACAGAAATAATGGACTTGAACTACACAAACCTAATAGACATATACACAACATTCCATCCAACAGCAGCAAAATACACATTCTTCTCAAGCACACACAGATGATTCTCCAATGTAGATTATATGGTAGGTCACAAAACAAGTCTTAACTAATTTAAGAAGATTGGAATCATATCAAGCATCTTTTCTGACCACAAAGGTATAAAACTAGATTTCAACAATAGTAGGAAAACTGGTGAAAATTCACAAATATGTGAAAATTAAACAACACACTCCTGAACTATCAATGGATTAAAGAAGAAATAAACAATTGGAACACATGAAAATGGAAACACAACATACCAAACCTTGTGGAATGTAACAAAAGCAGTTACAAGAGGAAACTTTATAGTCATAAATGCCTACATTGAGGAAAGAAAAAAAAGCACACCACAGCCAAGTTGCATGAGAGCCCAGCCCACCTGTGCTGCAGCCACAGCCCTGCCACAGCAAGCTGGCATATGCAACCCACACTGGGAACACGCCTTGAGCACATGTCTCTTGTGGCCAGGAGAAATTGCACTTCTGGGCCCCATGGGACATCTCTTACACAAAATGACTCTTTCAACACTGGGAGGGATAGCTGATGTGCCTAATACATAGAAACACAGAAAGTCTGGCAAAATGAGGAGATAGAGGAATATATTCTAAACAAAAGAACACGAAAAGCTTCAGAAAAAAAGACCTTAATGAAATGGAGATAAGCAATCTACCTAATAAACAATTCAAAGCAATGGTCATGAAGTTGTTCATTGAACTCAGGCAAAGAATAGATGAGCACAGTGAGATCTTCAACAAAAAGTCAGAAAATATAAGAAAGTTCCAAGCAGACATTACAAAGCTGAAGAATGCAATAACTGAACTAAAAAAATACACTAAAGGGGTTCAACGAAGACTTGATGAAGCAGAAGAATAAATCAGTGAGCTAGAAGACAAAGCAATGGAAATCACTCAGAAACAGCAGCAAAAAGAACAAAAAATTAAGTGAAGATAACTTAAGGGAACTTTGGGACAATTCAAGTAGAATAACATTTACATTGTAGGGGTCCTAGAAAGAGAAGAGAGAGAGAAACAGCCAGAAAATGTATTTGAAGAAATAATGCCTGAAAATTTTCCTTATCTGGGGAATAAAACACACACCCAGTTCCAGGAAACTCAGAGAGTTCCAAATAACATAACCTAAAGAGATCCACACCAAGACACAGTATAATTAAAATGATAGAAGTTAAACAGAGAATGTTAAAGCAGCAAGAGAAAAACACCTTGTTACATACAACGGAAACCTTGTAAGGCTATCAGCAGATTTTTCAGCAGAAACTTTGCAGGCCAGAAGGGAGTGGCATGACATGACTGGAAGGAAAACTTCAAACCAACAATTCTCTACATGGCAACATTATCATTAAAAATTGAAGGAGAAATTAAGAGTTTTCCAAGCAAGAAAAGTTAAAGGAATTTATCACTACTAAATTGGCCTTACAAGAAATTTAGGGACTTCTTTAAGCTGAAAAGAAATAGCACTAATTAATAACAAGAAAACACACAAAAGTAAAAATCCCACTGGTGAAGGTAAATATATAGTCAAGATAGTGAACAACTACTTACAAAGTATGAAGATTAAAAGACAAAAGTAGTAAAATAACTAAAACTAGTTAGGGGATGCATAAAATAAAAAGATATAAACTATGACATAAAAAATGTAATATGTGGCAGGTGGGAGGGTGGGAGCACAAATGTAAAGTTTTGGAATGTGCTCAAATTTAAGTTGACATCAACTTAAAACAAACCATTATATACATGGGATATTATATATGAACCTCATGGTAACCACAAAGCAAAAATCATAGTAAACACACAAAAGAAAATGAAAAAGAAATCAAAACATAACACTAAAAAAAGCCATTAAACCACAAGGGAAGACAGAAAGAGAAGAAAGCAATAAGAAAAACTACAAAACAGCCAGAAAACAATTAACAAAATGGCATGAAGTACATACCTTCAATAATTAAACAAGACCCACCTATATGCTGGCTACAAGGGACTCACTTCAGAAGCAAGGACACACACAGACTGAAAGCAAAGGGATAGAGAAAGATATTCCATGCAAATGAAAACAAAAAGAAAGCTGGTGTAGCAAAGCTCAGACAGAATAGACTTTAAAACAGAGGCTATAATAAAAGACAAAGAGCATTACATAATGATAAAGGGGTAAATCTAACAAGAAGATATAAACATTTATAAATATGCATTTATAAATATTTATTTATGTTTATATTTATATATATGTACACACACGTAGCCAAAAAAAAAATGTACACACATTTTAAGAAAGGAAAACTGTATTAAAATTGTAATACTCAATATATACTAATAACACAAGATGAATACATGTCAAGTTTGACTTCTGCAGTTATAAGAGGTGCTCAAAGGGGTTACCATCAGCGTCCAGACACTTCTGATTACGGCGAACTACTGCTTGAGCTACAGTTGACCAAAGTGTCCACTTGTATTGCTGCGCATGCCGTTTCAATTTTTTCCAGAAGAACTGCCAGTGCAGCCGGTTTTCTGTGGTACACCACATCCTTTCAGGTCCAACATAGGTAGAAGTCAAGGAGTGTTAAGTCAGGAGAACATTCTCGAATTTCAAATACTACTTCAAAATGGTCTTGTGCTCCTTGAAAGACAACTGTGCTTCTGCCATTTTCTTTGACTGTCCTTCCTGTCGCATGGAGACGCTGGCATTCATTTGATTAGCGCCATCTTTTGAATGAACATCATATTACACATTGCTACCGTAATTCAAATTTGAAAAGTAATACACAGTTAGCATCTCTTAAAATGTGTATACATTTTTTTGGGACACGCTACTGAAACAAATGGGTCATTGATTTTTTAAAAAGGAGAAATTTAAAAATATCTAGAGACAAATAAAAACAGAAATACAACATACTAGAATCTACAGGATTCAACAAAAGTGGCCCTAAGAGAGCCATTCATAGCAATACAGGCCTACCTCAAGAATTAAAGAAGAAAAAAAAAACTCAAGTAAACAACCTAACTTTACACCCAAAGAACTATAAAAAGACCAAATGAAGCCCAAAGTTAGTACAAAAAAGGAAATAACAAAGATCAGAACAGAAATAAATAAGAGACTAAAAACACAATAGAAAAGATCAATAAAACTAAGAGCTCAATGTTTGAAAAAATAAACAAAATTGACAAACCCTTAGGTAGACTCACCAAAAAAAAGAGAGGTCTCAAATAAAATTAGAAATGAAAGAGGAGACATTAAAACTGATACCACAGAAATACAAAATATCATAAGAGACTATTGTGAACAATTAAAGCCCCCAAAATCAGACATCCTAGAAAAAAATAGCTAAATTTTTAGAAATATACAACTTTCCAAGAATGAGTTATGAAGAAATAGAAAATCTGAGTAAACTGATTACTAGTAAAGAGAAGAATCACTAATTAGAAACCTCCCAACAAACTAAAGTCCAGGCCAGACGGCTTCGCAGGTGAATTCCACCACACATTCAAACTCTTCCAAAAAATTGAGAAGCAGAGAACATTTCAAAAGTCATTTTACAAGGCCAGCATTACCCTGATATCAAAACAAGACATGAACACTACAAAAAATAAAATCACAGGCCAATATCCTTGATGAGCATAGACGTAAACATTCTCAACAAAACACTGGCAAAACAAATTCAACAGTACATTAAAAGGATCATACACCATGATCAAGTGGGATATATTTCAGGATACAAGGATGGTTCAACGTTTGCAAATCAATCAACATTAGTATACCACATTAACAAAAGGAAGGATAAAAAATCACATGATCATCTCAATAGATAAAGAAAAAGCATCTGACAATTTTCAACTTCCAGTTATGATAAAAACTCTCAACAAAGTGTGTATGGAGGGAACGTACCTCAACATAATAATGGCTCTTTCAGCAGATCTCCAAATGGCTTCATCATCTCGCTTTAAAATTACTTGTCACTTTTTAATCCCTTCTCATACTTTCCTCATAGCACTTATAACTTCCACTATTGAATTATTTTTACATGTTTATTCTTTGTTTCTCCCCATTCCACTAGAATATAAGCAGCATAAATGGAGGGGTTTACCTATTTCATATATTAGATGTTCAGTAAATATTTATTGAATGTATAAATAAATGGACATACAGATGTTATTTCCAGAGTTTATAATTACATACATGGATAGGTTACTAACTGCTCTGATGTTCTATAGTTACAGCAAAGCCAGACTAATATCCAAGTTCCCTAAAAAACTTTTTGTTGCATTAAAAATTTTTAATTCATTTTCAAAGAAAAAAAAAGCCTATCTTCAATTAACTAAACAGAGGAGTGACACTGGAATATGAATCAGACTTATTAATATTTTACCCTTCTCAAAGAGTCTTCTTCTAGCTTGCAAGATGCTCTACTTCCATGAAATTCTACTGTGCAACAGATATATTTTTAAAAATCAGTTTATCCATCTGACGTCTGAGTTATCTATAAGAATCACATTAGAATAGTCTGCCTTTTGAAACAAAATCCATTTATTAAACTCCTTTTAATGCTTTTCTTAAACAATACAGATTATTGATAGCAAGTAGAGTTGGACCTTGTGCATATTGATCAATTTATTATTTTGAAGCTCTCAAGTAGAGAGACAAAGCTGATTTAATATGTATAAAAATTAAGTAAATTTACTTCTTTCTTTTGATAACAGGTTAAAGCCCCTAATCTGCCACATTAATATGAATTTAGAAAAGCTTTTTCCATTTCAAACATTTTTGAAATTAAATTCATATATAAATGTTAATAGGAATTGCTAACATCTTCTGCAATAAAATTCATAGTATTATAAAGTCAGGTCAGTATTAAGTATTCCTTCCTGTATTTCTCTATTCCTTAGTATTAGGTTGGTGCAAAAGTAATTGCGGTTTTTGTAATTATTTTTAACGTTTTAAACCGCAATTGCTTTTGCACCAACCTAATATAATATCATTTACTCTATTTTTGTTACTTTATATAACCTCATGGTAATTAGATATTATTTCTGTGGCTGAATAATATAAGCAGTATTAACTGTACTCACAATAATATGTGTAATCACTTCTCAGCAACTAATCAACAATATTTTTAATCTCATCAAAAATTATTTTAACTTTTCTCATCTTTGTTTAGTACCCTTTTATTTCCAAACAAGTTCACAGTATTGTTATATGTAAAAATCAATAAAAGACTCTGTTAGCAAATTAATCTGTGGTAGCCAATAAATAATAAATAATGCACTTAACTTGCTTCACCAAATATGCATTAAAAAAAAAACTGAAGTGAAAGAAGCTAGACACAAAAGATCACATATGGTATGATTGCATTTATTTTAAACATACAGACTAGGTAAGCCCATAGAGTAAGAAAGTCAACTGGTAGTTATCATGGGCTGGGGGGAGTGGGAAATGGGAAATAACAACTTAATGAGTACAGGCTTTCATTTTGGGGTGAGGAAAATGATTTGGAATTAGATAAAAGCAGTGCTTGCACAACACTGTGAATATATTAAATATCACAGAATTGTTCACTTTAAAATGTGTAATTTTATTATGTGAATTTCACCTAACTTTAAAAAATGACAACTGAAAGCTTAAAGCAAAGATAACAAGCAATGTATTATGGGGTTTATAACATATGTAGAAGTGAATTATATGTCAAGAACAGAACAAAGGACAGAAATGGGAAATAGAAATATATTTCTGTAAGGTTCTTATACTATATACCACATTTCCCCGAAAATAAGACCTAGCTGGACCATCAGCTCTAATGAGTCTTTTGGAGCAAAAATTAACATAAGACCTGGTCTTATTTTAATGTAAGACTGGGTAATACAATATAACATAACATAGCATAATATAACATAATATAATACCAGGTCTTATATTAATTTTTGCTCCAAAAGACTCATTAGAGCTGATGGACCAGTTAGGTCTTATTTTCAGGGAAACACGGTATGAAGTACTATAATAGTATTTGAAGGTAAACTATGATACATTAAAGATGTATATTGACAATCCTAGAGCAACCACTAACAATTAAAGTAAGCTAAAAAGTCAATAGTGTCAAAAGAATGAGAAGACAGACTGGGAAAAAATATTTGCAAAAGACATATCAGATATTCACAGCATAAATTAATAGTCACATGATAGAGTAGCAGTATGACATCAGAAAATGACAGCTTTTTTTCATGTTAGGAATGCCTTCTCCCCAAATTTCTGTAGAAGGCATGGCATTAGCATTATAGATAAGGTTTGCATAAGAGTGGATTGTATCTTTTGTTTTACTTCCTGGCTTATAGAAAACACTCAATAAATATTTCTTGAATGAATGAACACATTTACATCTGTACTCAATGACAATAAATTGGATTGTTCATTTTTTTACCAAAAAAATAAAAGACAGATGAAAGATTATTATCCAAAATATACGAAGAACTCTTAAAACTTGACAATAAAAAACTAACAACCTGATTTAAAAATGGACAAAAAGCCTGAACAGATACCTCACCAAAAAAAATGTGGATTCCTAAAAAAACAAACAAACAAACAAAAGACATACAGATGGCAAACAAGCATATGAGAAGATGTCATCAGGGAATTGCAAAATCTAACAGCAATGAGATATTACTACACATCTATTAGAATGGCCAAAATCTGAACACTCACAACACCAAATGCTGGGGAGAATGTGGAGCAACAGGAACTCTCATTCATTGCTGGTAGGATTGCAACATGGTACCGACATTTTGGAAGACAGTTTGGCAGTTTCTTACACAACTAAACATATCTTACCATAAGATAATCATGCTCCTTGTCATTTACCCAAAGGAACTGAAAATTTATATCCAAACAGAAATGTGCACATGGATGTTTACAGCAGCTTAATTCATATCTGCCAAAACTTGGAAACAACCAAATGTCCTTCAGGAGGTGAAAAGATAAATAAACGGTGGTATATCAAGACAATGGAATATTATTCAGTGCTTAAAAGAAGGGAGTTATCAAGCCATGAAAAGATATGGAGGAGGCCTAAGTGTATATTACTAAGTGAAAGAAGCCAATCTGGGAAGGCTAAATACTGTAAGATTCCATCTATATGACAATCTGGAAAAGACAAAACTATTAAAAAGATCAGCAGTTACCAGGGTTTGGGGGTAGGGAAGGATGAATGGGCAGAGCACAGAGGACTTTTTAGGGCACTGAAAATATTCTGTATGATACTATGATAGTGGCTACATGTCATTATACATTTGTTAAAACCCACAGAATGTACACCAAGAGTGAATCCTAATGTAAACTGTGGACTTTAGATAATGATGTATTGATAAAGGTTCATCAGTTATAATAATTGTACCACCCTGGTGCAGGATGTTAATAGAGAGAGAGGCTATGCATGTGTGGGTGCACATGGTTATGGAAAACCTCTGTATGTTCCACTCAATTTTGTTATGAATCTAAAACCATTCTAAAAAATAAAGTCTATTAATTTTTAAAAAGCCAATGGTGAAGATAAAATGGAATCATGCCAATATTAAAGTAATCCAAAGGAAAATAAAAACCTAGAAAAAAGGAACAATGAACAGATGAAAACGAATATAAAAAAATGGCAGGATAGTAAAATTAAACCTATCCATATCAATAATTACATTAAATGTAAATGGTTTAAACATTCAGATACTAAGATGATTGGATTAGATTTAAAAATCAGGACTGACCATATTCTGTCTACAAGTAACCCACTTTACATATAGAGACACATATAGTTTGAAAATAAAAGGATGAAAAAAGATATACTATGCAAACATTGATTTTTAAAAAGTTGAAATGGCTATATTAATATTAAAGTAAACTTGAAAGCAATACACATTCTATGAATAAGGAGGGACATTTTATAATGATAAAAGGGCAAATTCAAGAAGAAAAGCAATCCTAAATGTGGATGCACCTAAAATCAAACTTCAAAATATATAAAATAAAAATTGATCAATTAAAAGGAGAAACAGATAATGTACATATGATAATTAAAATGTCAACACTTTTCTCTCAGTAATTGAATAAGTACACAAAATATCAGAAAGGATATAGAAAACTTGAACAACCCTATAAACTAACTTATACTAATTTACATACATAGAACATTTTACCCACCAATAGCAGAGCGTATATTCTTTACAAATGCACATGAGTGCACATGGGACAGTCACCAAGATAGACTATATTCTGGGTCATATAACAAGTGTCAAAAAAAATTTTAAAATAGTGTAATGCTACTGAGTGTAGGTTCTGACCAAAATGGAATCAAACTAAATAACGACAACAGAGGATATCTGGAAAATCCCCAAATATTTGGAAATTAAACAACATACTTTTAATATTCAATAGTTCAAAGAAAAAAAATCAGAAGAGAAATTAGAAATTATTTTAAACATAAATGAAAACACAACATATTAAACTTTGTGGGATGCAGCTAATGTAGTGCTTAGAAACAAATTTATAGCCTTAAATGTAAAAACTAGAAAAGAACAAAGGTCTCAAATCAATTATTTAAGCTTCCACCTTTTTTTAAAAAAAAAAAAAAAACAAATTAAAACCAAATTAAGCAAAATAAAGGAAAAAATAAATATGACAACAGAAATCAAAGAAATAAAAAAGATAAAAATCAATAAAACTGAAAGTTTTTCTGGAAGAGATCAATAAAATCCATAAATATCTAAGTAAACCACTCAAGAGAAATAGACACAAGTCACCAAAATCAAGAATAAAAAAGAGCCCTCACTACAGATCCTACAAACATTAAAAGATAAGAGAATATTATTAACAGCTTTATTAGAAATACACTCAACAACTTAGAAGAAAAAAGACATATTTCATGAAGAATACAAATTATCAAAACTAGTTCAAGAAAAACTAGTAACTCTAAATAGCCACATATTTATCAAATAAGCTTATATTATAATTAAATATATTATCTCAAAGAAAACTCCACTCCCAGATGATTTTGCTGGTGAAGTCTATCAAACATTTAGGAAAGAAATAATACAAATTTGACACAAACTCTTTCTAAAAATTGAGAATGAGGGAACAATCCTCCACTCATGTTATAAGGCCAGCATTACCTTGAAGCAAACCAAACAAAAACATACAAAACAAGAAAACTAGAGGCCAACATCTTTCAAAAACATAGATGCAAAAATGTTTCACAAAAATGTTAGCAAATGGAATCCAATAAAATACAAAAATAATAATATATCTTGACCAAGTGAGGTTTATCCCAGGAAAGCAAAATTGGTTTCAGATGAAAAAATCCATGTAACTCACCACATTAACAGACTAAAATTGAAATACCACATGATTATCCCCAAAAATGCAGAAAATGCCTGAGAAAATTCAACGTTTATTCATGATAAAACTTCAAGCAAATTAGTAAAAGAATGAACTTCTTTGACCTCATAAAAGCCATCTAATATCAATTTATGATTAAATAATTGGGGAAAGGTGAGGATGCCCTCTCTCACCTTTTGTATACAACATTGTACTAGACATACTAGCCTATGCAACAAGGCAAAAAAGAAATAGAAAGCATATCGGTTGAAGACGAAGAAGTAAAAATGTCTTTATCCATAGATGATATGATCATCTACACAGAAATTCTAAGGAATCTACAAAAATGCTATTGGAACAAATAAGTGAGCTTATCAAGGTTGTGGGATACAAATTCATTAGACAAAAATCTTCAGCCCCCCCAGGTATCATCATCTTCCCTCTGCCACAGGGTATCTGGCGGGCCAGACCATGCCACACCCATGCCCCCTTTCTGGATCCTGGGTGCTGCAGATTATGCTGCCTGGGGCTATCCTTGGGTCCAGCCACCTGCTGGCCTGCCAGCTAACCTGACTTGGCTCCCATGCACCAGATACCATTCCCTGAGGCCTCTAAAGCAGATGTAGACTGCGCAAGGCAGAGAGCACTCAACCAGTGGAGCTGGCACCAGTAGACCAATATTCCATGCCAAATGGGCCTTTCATACTGTCGCCAACTATTACTGGCCAGAACTGCCCTGGGGTAGCCATCATGTGTGCATCTGTAGGAACTGCAACCTCCAAGTTAACATCAGTTTTCAAAACACCTGGGTGAAGCACGTGGGTGATAATAGCTACTGGTGTCTAGCAGTATGGGTTCTGCTGACACTTCAGGTACTTCCATGACAAGAAGGAGGCTTCTAAGGATGGGGAGAGACCACAGGGCCAATTTGGAGCTAGGGATCTCCTACAGTACAGGTCCTCCTTTTTCACTCTCCCTGTTGAATTTTCACCTTCATATGGTAAGCCAAATTCATTAAAACCCACTGAAAGCCCATCTATCGTGGGCATTCATAACATGGATTTTATTAATAAAAATGAGAACTATTATTAGCACTTGCTTTGTGCTAGACCTTTCAAAATGTCTATTAACTCATTTTCTCTAGTTATAATCACCACCATTTTACAGACCAGAAAACTGAGCCGCAGAGAGCTCACTCAGAACTTGAATGGCAAAGCTAGGATCCCAAACTCAGCCGGTCAAACAAACCCCGTATTTTTAACTGACACACCCTACCTGTGGTCTGGCCTGAAGAATTAGCTTTGAGTTCATTAAACATGATAATCTGATAAGATATATTTGTGATTTAGCTGATAAACAAAATATACAAAATTCTCAGGTACTATTATAAGGGCTAGAGAAGTTTTAACTTAATAGCTGTTAATTTCATATAAGCTGACAGAGGATTCAGCACCGGAACTATGAACAATATTGTTGGTAAAAAGAGAAATTCTCTACTTATTGAGACTAGGTCATTTAATGCCTATCAATTTACTGGGAAAGTCATTGGGGGAAAAATGCTGCATTTTACTTGCACAAATCATAGTTCAGACAGAGGCTTCTTTTAACTACAGACAGCCACATCAAGTAAATAACAGCAATAATTTTTAAAAAATAATTTGGAAATTAGAATAATTAAATGATCTATACTAAAGTTTATATCACTTAGTTAGCAGTTTTATGATAATCTTTAATTTGTAGGATATATCTTTATCATAGAACATATTTTCAAGTTTTATTTACGTAATGATTTACACATTTAATACATATTTCCACACCAGTGATTATATATTTTACTATCACTCCTAGGCAACATTTATTAAAATTTTTAATATATATCTATAGGTCAATGAATTTCAAAATTAGTAATTTATCCTCTAGAAATAAAAGCACTAATATTAGCATTGTTTGTAGTGCAGAAAACTGAAAACTGAGTTTCCATTATATTAGTGAAGATAGAATAGGTTATGCCAACAATAACAAACAACCCCAAACTCTCAAGGGCTTAAGATCACAAAGTCTTACTTCTTATTCATATCACATGACCATGATGGGTTCATGGAGGAACTTTATTCCATGTAATTTTTACTCAGGGACCTAGGGATGACAGAGGTTTTATCATCTGTAACATCACAAATTGCTGCAGCCAGAGGAAGAGTGTGATAGAGGGTCTCACGCTCTTAATCAAACACTCTGGCACAGAAGTAATTAATGCACATCACTTCCACCTAAAATCCATTGGCCAGAACTTATCATATAGCCTCACCAAAGTGGAGGAGAAGTGTAATCTTCTCATGTGCCTTGAAGGAGAGAAGAGCTAGATACAAGTGGTCATAAAAGTTTCTACCACACTCTAATACATAGCTAAATGATGGTATCTTCATGAAATATTACACAGCCATTCAAAAGAATGAATCAGAACCATAACGTTTTAGAGATTTCCATAAGATACTGAGTAAAGCAAGATTCTTAAAAGTATTCATTATCCCATTTTTGTAAATTAACCGTGACCAGAGAACACTGTGTATATGCACGCATATGTAAAAATATAACTAAATACATTACATTTATATCTACATCTATGTCATGGGGAAAAACGGGAGGATATATCCTACGTTCTTCTCAGAGGTTACCTACGAGAGGGGAATTTGGTGGAGGGGAACCCTGATGTGTGTGGAGATGGCAAGAGAGTAGGTAAGGAAAAAAGTAAAAGAAAAAGAGGGCACTAAGATTTTATGTGATTATGCATTGATGTAAATTTTGTATATGAATACAGAAATTAAGTCATTTTTAGAACTATCTTTTCCTTTTAATTTTGATTGCTTTTATAGGCCTCAAATTATCTATTGAAATTAAATGATCTTTTTAGTTCCCTCCAGCTCTAAACTCTATGATTTCATAACTTAAATAATGTTAAGTCTTATCTATCTCCTGTTTGTCATTTCCTACTTCTAACCCACAGTTGACCTGCCCTGATTAAAGTTCCTGATGTACTACTAAAGCCTGTGGACTATTAATTATACTGAATTCTGGTTGCCTGATTTATGAATAATTTATTTCTAACCTTTATATCAACCAAAGCAACTTGCTCTTGACATCATTAATTTTTACATTTACATGAAGTAGATATTTTAGAAGTAGAGAGATAAAGTTATGGATATTTTTCTTAAGACATATTAGATCTAATCTAAAAGTTTGGAACTTAAACTTTCAGCCTAAGAAATTTTCCCATCTCTCACCTGGACTACTTCAACAGCTGCAATAGCCCATACTTCATACCAATTTACCTTAAATGATCTTTCTAAAAGATCTTTCTTAAATGATCTTTCTAAAACAAAAGTTGTTTGCAACTGGAGAGATAAATGACAGAGTTTGGAGACTTTATACTTAATACCCTTTTGTAAAATTTAAATTTTAAAATACCATGTTTGAGATAATAGTCTTACTTTCCTTGCTTAAAGTCTATTCTATTTTCCATACCAAAAAAGTCCAAGCTTTGTAATATTAACACACAACACCCTATATGAAGTCACCCTGGTCTGATTTTCCTAATTATTCTTCATCTCATTCTTTATGTTGCTATTTCTTCTGGTTTGATTTTCTCATCCTTTTCTTTTTTGTGGCGGTAACATTGGTTAATAACATTATATAAGTTTCAGGTATACACTATAATTCAAGATCTGTACACACTATGGAATGCTCACCACCAAGAGTCTAGTTTCTATCCGTCACCATACATTTGACCCCTTTTACAGATTTTGCCCTCATCCTACCCTCCTACCCCCTGGAGCCTGTGGCATACAGGCACCCTGAGGTGTTCATTTTTGCTTCAGACAAAACTTATTGAATATACCATTCATTCAATATCCAGAACCTACAATCTATTACTATAAAAATGGAATTCATATACAAACAAGGCTACCATAGATTACAATGACCCACCAATTGGAAACTTCTATGGGGCTCCTGTTCAGAACAGAACCACCAAAGACACAGCCAAGATTCAATATTAGTATGTTAGTTAGCTCCCCCAAATTCCATTCTATTTCCTTCTCAAAATATTTTACCTACTCATCAAAATACTGGGATTTGCTAATACTCTCCTGAATTAAACTTATCCCCTCACTATAGAACTACCCTTCCACCTGCAGGGGCAAAGACTGCCCTGTAAAACACAGCATGGAGCAAATCATGTGCCCTCTGCAGGAAGCTCCACACCCAAGAAAAAAGAGAAGCCTGGGTTCCATATGCCCATCAATCTGATTAAGTCACTCCTTCAAAGAATGAGTCAAGGACAGCAAGAGTTTCCTACCAACCTAAAAATGGGCTATGACAGCAAGAAGCAATCTTTTAAAATGTAAGAGCCTTAACTAACTCATCCTGTGTTAAAGCAAGGATATACAATATTTGAAAATTTACAGAAGTGTAAACTAATTATGACAGATTGATTAGTTGTCTACCTGACCCTATTCCCTGATCTCCTGAGGAATAAATAAAAATGGGTCAGACTATCTTGAAGTTGGGTGTGCTCATCTGATGTGGTTCCAGAAAGTGGAATATGGGTGGAGATGCACATCCATTGCAGATCTGGATCATTAAAAACTTCCCACGTGGATCCACCATGGTGTTTTCCCTTTGCAGCAGCCTTGAAAGCCAGTGATTGAAGATGGCAGAACTAGAAGTTGGAAGGAGCCAGGGTTCCTGAATCACTGTCTGGAGGAATGCTGCTCCCTAAATAGGAACATTTATATTGGACTTCAGATAAAGTGAGTAGTTGATGAAAGATTAGCCAGAGAACCTAGTATTAACTAATACAACTGTCTTTATTTTTAAATGTTTGAAAATATTTAACTTTACATGTGAAATATGTTATCAAGACTAATAATCCTCCAAGAAAATACCTGCTCAGGAGATTAATTATAAAATTCAATTAAGAGAATCAAGAGATTAAGAGAATTCCAATTAAGAGAATCAAAAACTAGAAATCTCAAGACCATAGCCAGTAATCAGAGGCATACAAATTGAAGGAGGAATATAATTTCTGTAATGTTTATAATTTCTGCATTTCCATTTTTTCTTGGCTAATCTTTCCTACAAACACAATTCCCCACAATAAGAGAATTATAATTCTACTACAACAAAATTGTTATAGACAAGTCTAAAACTATTTTTATCCATTCCTCAGTTGTTTTTATAAAGTCCATTCGCTTCCCTATTTTATTAGATGATGCCTACTCTTCTTTCCACAACCTCCAACATTTTTTCCTCCACTAGGAAAATTGAAACTATGGAACTAAAACCTCTACAAACTGCCATCCACTTACCACTGCCTTGTGCCACATAGTTTTCCTCTCGTCTTGTTACTATAAGTCTATTCTCCCAGCTAAGGCCCAGCACTTTAGTTTTCCACTGGAGTCCATCCCTCTTGCCTATTATAGGACATTCTACAAAAACAAAAATGAAATCTTCCTGTTCTCTCCTCCATAATCATTTCCCCTTACCCGGAATCTTTCCTTAATTATTTAAACACGCTATTAATTCTTATAGCTTAAAAAAAATCTTCTCCATGTGGTACATATGTATTAGGTTGGTGTAAAAGTAATTGTGATTTAAAAGGTTCAAAAAAATTGCAAAAACCACAATTACTTTTGCACCAACCTAATACAATGGAATATTATTACTCAGCCATGAAAAAGAATGAAACGTTGCCATTAGCAACAATATGGATGGACCTAAAGAGTATTATGCTAAGTGAAAAGAGTCAAAGACAAATACCATATGATTTCACTTATACACAGAATCTAAAAAAAACAAAGTAAATGAACAAACAAAACAGAAACAAACTCAAAGAGAACAAACCTGATTCTTGCCAGATGGAAGGGGATTAGGGGATGGGTGAAAAAGGGGAAAAGATTAAGATGTACAAAATGGCAGTTACAAAATAGTCACAGATGTAAAGTATAGCAGAAGGAATATATAAATCTCTAAATCACTATCTTGTACACCTGAAACTAATAAAATGTTGTATGTCATCTGTAATTGAAACAGAAATTTATTTTAAAAATCTTCTCTTAACCCACTCCCTTTCTAGGTACTGTCCCATTTATCCTTTTCCCTTTAAGGTATAGCTTCTTGAATTTCTTACTCTCGATGAAGATCACTGTCTCCACTTTCTCTCCTCCCCTAATCTCCTTAATTGCCTCCTCCAATCAAATTCCAGTTCACTGAAACTGCCATTGTTAAGATCACCAAAGATCTCCGCATTAACAACACATTAATCAATTTTACTTTATCTCTGCACAGTATTTAACACAATTTATCACTCCCTCTTCTTTGAAATACTTTCTTGCTTGGCTTCACTATCATTCTGGTGAATCCTTTGATGGTTCTTTCTCATCTCTCTTATCGTTTCTCTTTCTAGGTAATGTTACTCTCATGACTATACATGTTCTCATCCAGTCTGATAGCTTTAAATATGTTGTTGACTCCCAAATTTATATCCCTACCCTGTGGACCTGTCTGGAAGCCAACTTACCAGCTCCATTTGAATGTCTAATAGGCATTTCAAACCTAACAAGTCCAAAATTACATTGCTCAGCAAAAAATACTCACGTTATCCTTGGTCCTTTCTCTTTCTTATCACATCCCACATCTAATCTTCAAAATAGATCCAGAAGTTGACCGCTTTACTCCCATGCTGCTCTCACTCTTACTCAAGTCACTACCATCTCTCATATGCATTATTAAAATAACCTCCTGTTTTCTCTGTTTCAGCATTTGGTCCTCTTTTCATAATCTATTCTCAGTATAGCAGTCAGAAAGATCCTGATGTTAAAACATGATTCAGAGCTCTTCTTCGCTCAAAAAAATCTACCAATTTCACATCTTATTCAGGGTAATAGCCAAAGTTCTTACAGTGGCCTACAAGCACTATACAACCTGCCCACCCCAACTTCCCATCCTGTTAACTACCAGGTCTTTTCTCCTGCTCTCTCTACAATGGACTCCTTGCTGCTTGTTGCTTCCCAGCTATACCAGGCACACCCCACCTCTGGGCATTTGTACTTCCTATTCCTTTTGCCAAAAATATTTTCCCCAAGATAGCTACAGGCTTGTTATTCAACTGTTATATCAGTGAGGACTACCCTACATAAAATTTCAACCCCATTCATACTCCCTAACACTTACTCTTCCCTGTTTTATTTCTCCTTAGAAATCATCATTAACTAATATATTACTGTATGTTTTGCTTATTTACTTTATTATCTATTTCCCTCAGTAACATGTAAGCTCTAGAAGAACAGGGTTTATTTATTTTTCTGTTTGTTCACTGTTGTATCCCCAGTATCTAGAACCATGCTTCATTCTTAGTAGATACTCCATAAGTATTTGCTTAATGAATGTTGAATAAATGAAGTAATTTAAGGAATCATACTGGTGTAGCCCTTTTTCCGGCAACTAAAAGCCATCTGTCAATTTTATAAATAGGTAAAGCTGCTTCAGAACTGTGCAACTTGGCTAAAAGGATCTCATCTCAAGATTTTAAAAATGAATGTTAATGATTAGCTATCCAGATGACATCACAGAATCAAGGAGAAGAATTTATTTGCATCCAAACTATTTTAATAAAGAATAAAGAGTATATCTCAATAATTTGTTCCTAGCATTCAATGGCTAATTTTACTAATTTGAAAACTTAGCCAAAACAGTTTTCATGAATACAAGAAAAGATAAAGACAAAATATAATCATCTAATTACCTGAATACAATTACAAGTTTTCAGATAACATGTGGTTATTTCACATTAGGTCAAAATATAAATATATAAATAAATAAATAATTTACGCAAATATCATAAAAGTATCAATTTCAGAAAAAATTTGGCTCTTTAGAAAATGAGAAAAAATTAACTACAAATTTTGTTTTTAGGCTCCATAATCATAATGACTCTTTGAAATTAAACGAATAACTTTTCTGCTTCCTTTAGTTTCTTTTTCCTATCCAGTTTAGCAACTACAGCCCAACGGTCCTCCTGCATTTTCTTCATAGCTCCAAACTTCTGTGTAGATCCAGGGGTTGTTAGAGATGAAGGGGTCTGAATACAAAATAAAATCAAAGTATGTTTAATTAAACAAAATAAAGCCCCATTTTTGAAATTGTCTGAAATAAAATTTAAAAGCTACCCTTTTTGTTGTTCTGGCATAAAGATGCGAAGCTGGTGAATTATTATTCTTGTGTAGTTTTTTCAACGTCTCTTCCTCTGAAACCATGCTCTTAAAAAAATATACAAAAATATAATTTGGGGGCTGCCATCATTAATATTAATATTAATCATTAATATTATTAACATTCTGTTTACCTACCATATGAAGAGGAAGAGGAGGAAGGAAGAAAAAAGGAGACGAGAAGAGGACGGAGAGAGAAGAAAGAAGAAAGATGGAAGAAAACTATGACAAAATAACCTCAATCTGCCAAATAAAGACTGTTATAATTGTCAAACAGTAATACCTTGATAAAGATTTCAACCAATAAGTGGTGTAAAATAAAGGAACATGTAAAATTATGCAAAATCAAGAGAGGCTCTGAATAACAAATTTGACTGCAGCAAGATTAAAAATTTTCACCTAACTTTTCTTAAAAGAAAAAAGAAAGAAAAGCAAATGTGGTTAAAACTACTTTACAACACGCTGCTGAAAAACAATATAGTTAATCTCATATGCCAACTATGCTATATCAAGTATTTCAAAATGCCATGTTTTTTGAAATTTAGAGCAATTATTTGAACTTTTAAAAAAATGCTGCAAAAGCATAGAATTCTGTTACAGTAGAGCTCCACCGTATTTCAGTATTGCAATGATAGCTATTATGTACACTTATTATACGTATATATCAAGAAATAAAGTAGACAAATAATGTAAACAAATAATAAATGCTATTTGCAATATTTTTACCAGAAGATCAGTAGTTTCTGAACTATCTGAATTAGAATCAAACTCAAAGACCATTTTTCTCTTTTTATTACTTCCTTCAATGGATACATTCCTGTTTTCTCTCTGCTGAATATTTAGTTTTGTTGGTGTCTTCACAGTATATGCCTATCCAAAAAGAAAAGCAATACATTATCACATCAAATAAAACATACATTACTAATACAGCAAGTTGAGTCTTTAGTAATCAATAACTCTCCATTATTATTGGCAAGTATATGAAGTGTGAACTTTGGATAATAATTTAATTCAGATGTCCTTGGTAATAAAACTTTTGTAAGTTTCTTCAAAAAATATACAATAGTGGACTTTCTTTCTCCTTCCCTTGAGCTTAAAATATGGGAAGGGGAAGAAGGACAGAGGGAGAGAAGGAGAGGAAGACACTACAGCTTCAGCAGTCAAACATCTTAAGGGGGACTTCAATTTTTGTAACTATTAATACCAAAGAGCTGAATGAACATTGCTCTTTCTACAAAAATCCTTACTGATTTATAAGAAAATACGTTTGCTTATGTTTTGTTGGAACCTTAATTCACATTAGTCAATATTTACCCAGTATTCCATATTATCCAGTAAGTTTAATGATTTTTTTTAAGTATCTCTAAAAAATAAGGTCAGTGACATGAGCAAAAATGGCAGAGTAAGTAGCCCCCAAAATTCACTCTCCCAGAAAGCAAAGAAAATATTGATATAGTATCAGAACTCTGGTTCTGGTACTATTTGGCATAACCTGGAGATTATTTTTTTAAATGGCTGAACATCTGTAAAAACAGCAAGTTTTTTGGTATTTTAACTTTTCCTTCCCATCCCCCACTCTAGCTCCACATTAACCTTAAAAAATAACAGCTCACATTTCTGATCCATCCTGGCAGCCACTAGACAGAGCAGAACAGAACTAGGAGTTCTTTCAAAGCTTTATTCCCAAAGAGTTGTCATTACTTGACCAATCTAGTGGTTCTCTGGAAGACCTCACTTATAAGGCAGTCTTTTTTTGACCTGTCTCAGAGCTCACTCACTACAAAAAGTTTTATCCTTGGTGTGTGTGGGGTAGGGAGTAGCATTTGTCAAAAACAATTATAGGCAAGTGTTTTATCTTTGCAGCTCCCTGAGACAATGATTAACAGTTGGGGCAAATGACAGATTAACCAAAAACTTTAAATAAAACCAAGGTCACAGGTTCGATTCCCACATGGGCCAGTGGGCTGTGCCCTCTACAGCTAAGACTGTGTGAACAACAGTTTTCCCTGGAGCTGAGTTGCCATGAGCAGCCAGATTTGGCACCGTGCGACTTCTGGCTCTTCCCCAAAGTCAAAATGATCATGAAAGGTAAATGTTTTGAATCAATTCAGGACATCAAGGCAGCCACAACGGCACAACTAAAGACACAAAAGAGGACTTCCAGAACTGCTTCAGAAAGTAGCAATAACAATGGGATAAGTTTGTTTGAATTGAGGGAGAGTGTTTTGATGGGGGATTAATGGTAATGCCTTTTACTGCAATTTTTTTAAACATTCATATATTGTTTAAAAAAATCACATTTTTGATTCAATAACAAGAGTAGGTTAAAAGTAAGAGGGTGGTAAAAGGTCAACCATACAAATAGTAAGCAAAAGAGAGCTAGAATGGCTATCCTAATGTCAGACAAAATAGACTCTAAAAACAAAAAATGTTACTAGAAACAAAAAGAACATTTTATAAGGGTAAAAGGGTCAATCCACCAAGAAAAGATAACACTTATAAGTATATATACACCTAAAAACATAGCCCCCAACTATATGAACCAAAAACTGGGAAAATTAGATAATTCAACAATAATAGCAGGATACTTCCATACCCCCACTTTCAATAATAAAAAGAACAACTAGACAGAAGCTCAGTAAGGAAATATAATACTGGAACAACACTATAAACCAACTAGGTGGATACTTAGGAAATTCACAAGTGTGGGAATATGACACACTCCTAAATAACCAATGGGTCAAAGAATAAATTACAAGGGAAATTAGTACTTTGAGAATAATGAAAAGGAAAACACAACATACTTATGGGATACAGTGAAATCAGTACTTAGAGAGAACTTTATATCTATAAATGCCTGTATTAAAAATTAAGATCATTCAGTTGGTTAGAGCACAAGCTCTGGGCAATGGGGCTGCCGGTTCGATTCCCACATGGGCCAGCGAGCTGTGCCCTCCACAACTAGAATGAAGTCAATGAGCTGCCGCTCAGCTCCCAGGTGGCCAGATGGCTCAGTTGGTTGGAGCGTGGGCTCTCAACCACAAGATTTCCGGTTCGACTCCTCCACTCTTCCAAGGGATGGTGGGCTGCGTCCCCCGCAACTAAGATTGAACACGGCACCTTGAGCTGAGCTGCCACTGAGCTCCTGGATGGCTCGGTTGGTTGGAGCGCGTCCTCTTGACCACAAGGTTGCCGGTTCAACTCCCACAAGGGATGGTGGGCTGCACCCCCTGCAACTAACAACCGCAACTGGACCTGGAGCTGAGCTGTGCCCTCCACAACTAAGACTGAAAGGACAACAACTTGACTTGGGAAAGTCCTGGAAGTACACACTGTTCCCCAATAAAGTCCTGTTCCCCTTTCCCAATAAAATCTTTAAAAAAAAAATTAAGATCAAGACTAGGGAGACATGACAGTTAAATGCAACATGATACCCCAGATTGGATCCTGGAAGAGAAAGAGGACATTAATGGAAAACTATAAAACCCAAATAAAGTTTGAAAGTTAGTTAATAGTAATGTGCCAATGTATGTTTCTTAGTTTTGACAAATGTACATGGTAATGTAAGATATTAACAATGGGGAAACTAGATGAGAAATGTAAATTCTCTGTACTATCTTTGTAACTTTTCTGTAAATCTAAAATTAACTGTAAAATAAAAGTTTATTTTTTAAAAAAACTAAGGTCACCACAGCCACCAGAATGGCTGAAATAAAAAAGATGAAAAACACCATGTGGTGGCAAGTAGAACTCTCATTCACTACTAGCTAGAATGTAAATTGGTACTATCATTAAAAAAAAAAACAAACAAACAAAAAACACAAAATTTGCTGTGTGATACAATAAGACATATATAGTTGGTCTTTGTCGCTGGTTTCTGACACAGAACTTTTAAACTCTAATAATTTCCTAAGTGATAGGGGAGCTAGGAGCAACTTTTGGTATAATATTTGGTTTTGGGCCCCAATAATGTGATGAGAGAGTGTTTTGTTATTCATAATGAGCTCCTTTCAACTGTACCTGATTTTATGCTAATAACTAGTGATAAGGGGCTCCTAGATAGCTTCAGGATGGTGAGTAGTCTCCAGAAAGAGCAAGGTATGATTAGAAGTTTGGAACCTTCCAGCCCTACCCCTGACCTCCTGGGAGGGCAGTGATTGGAGAATGAATTAATCACTGAAGGTCAGTGATTTAATCAATCGTGCCAGTTAAAGAACTTTCATAAAACCTCTAAACAATGGGGTTCAGAGAGTTTCCAGGTTGGTGAACACATGGAAGTACCAGGAGGACGGCACTTTCAGACAGGGCATGGAAGCTCCGTTCCCCTTACTCATACTTTGTCCTATATGCATCTTTTCCATTTGGCTGTTACTGAGTTGTATCCTTTATAATACACTGGAAATAGGTAATTTCCTGAGAACTGTGAGTCATTCTAGCAAATTACTGAACCAAATTATAGGTAGCCCCAATTTATAGCCAGTTGGTCAGTAGTACAAGCGGCAAGCCAGAACTGTGACTGGCCTCTGAAGTAGGGGCAGTCTTGTCGGACTAAGTCCTTAACCTGTGGGGTCTACATTAACTCCAGATACTATCAGAAGTTAATTAAATCGTATCACACCCAGTTGGTGTCAGGAGAGTTGGTGAATTGGTTCATGTGGGGGAAAAACACACACATTTTGTATCCGAGTGAAAACAGCTCAGGCAGTATCTATTAAGATGGAACATATTATGTATAACCCAGCAAATTCACTCCTAGGGACAGGTTATAATGTTATGTGTGGTTTATAAAAATTCATCAACTTACATAAAGATCTGTGCATATATTTCAATAAAAAGATTAAAAAAATTTTTTAAAGTAAGGCCATTCTTTAATGGAGATAATTTCATATTCTGAATAATATAATAGTAAATACAACGAAATAACTTTATATAAAAGCTTCTCTAAGCTATGTGGACTAATTTTCATAATTTCCATGAGGTGAACAACATAGATATGAGGATGTGAGTGGGACTCTTCCTTTTTCTCTAGAATTGTCAATGGAGGCACAAAGCCGAGGGGGAAAAGGGTTAGCAACCCATATTCTAAAGGAAGCAACCTATGATTTAAGCCAGATCCTTCTCTGGGTCTTACTAAAAAGTGGTCAAAGCAGGCCCTACAATCACCAAACAACTCCCTTCTTCTCAGTTATTTAAGAAAACTGGGAGGGGAAGATATGAAATTTCATCTTAAGAGGGGTAGAGACAGGTGGAGATAATTTTCTCCTCTACTCCCAAGACAAGTGAGAAGATAACTCTAACAGCAGCCTTGTAAAGACTAGGAGTGCCTTCAAGCAGGGAGCATTCTGCACTGCCATTTATCATGGAAAGGTTGAATGAATTCCCTAAGGATTAAGTGGACATGTGGAAGATAGCTAGAACTGAGCTACTTTGATAGTCTCTGCTCTACAAGAGCAGATGGCTAAGTAAAGGATCCAGTAGCAAGATGATGTGGAATAAACAGCAGATGGAGGTAACTAGGATGAGACTGGAAACTGTCAAGCCAGAACCAGATTTCCCATATCAGAGACCTAAGCACTGGTGAATGCTAGAAAGTTATGGAATCTGCCCAAGATGCCATCAAGTTGTAGACAGTGATTTAAGAAAAAAGAAAAGAAACCATTTCATGCTGGTATCACAAAAAATTGAAACTTTCAAGAAATTGATTTTCTATGTCTGATACTAGATACATGGTATATGATACCAGAACTGTCTTTTTTAATTTAAAAAATTACTACTTTTTTTGAAATTTTAGCAACCAACCTTTGGTAATGGTGTAGGTAAAGTACTTCTGGCAGGTGTCCACAGAATGTCTCTTGTACCTTTGGATTTGCCTTGATCAGCTGATGTGAAGTTTCGAGATATATTTTTGGGAGGAGCTGCTTTAGAATCAAATTTCCGGTAACTAGTTTCATGTGTTTCCAATAAAGGTGTCTGTGTTTTCTATATTGAACAACAGAAGTGCATAAAATCATCATTAAATGTCATTTTAATTAAAGAGCAGCAACTAGTAGATGTAACACTGGAATAAACTAGAATTTACCCCCAAATTTGTTATTGATTTGATAACTTTGAATAAATTACATAATAATTGATTAAATAACAAATTAAATTTCTTTGTCACTTTAATTTCCCATTTAAGATGAAAATGGCATCTGCCCCTCTCTGTCTTGAGAGCTGCTGTGAGAACATATATGATATTTCAACTCTCTATCTGACCAAAAATTGAGGATTCTCTAAAAAAAAAATCTCTATTCCTAGTGGCAAAACAGCTTAACCTGTGGTTCATTCCAATAGCCTAAAACCCGCAATTTATTCTCATTTCTATTCATTCTCTTTTATACTTTCATATGTTCTCACTTATCTATTTTTAGAAATCATCCTTTTCCTATCCACCAGCTTTACTCCCTTCCAAAAAAAGGGGGGGGAGTGGGGCAAATATTATGATAGTAAAGAACTAGAGAAATTTTCAGGAAAAAAATGATAAAATGGCTACTTGCTTCAATTCTGAAAATAAACAAATTACAAAATTACTCTAAGTACTTAGATATTATTTGAACTCAATTTCTTCACTTCTCTTTCTACCTTTATATATACTTATTTTCTTTCAGCACCTGACCTAGCTTTCCAGTAAAATCTAGCAATAGTTGATTTAGTGGAATCCTATGTGAAACCCATGTCCATCACTTTTTTTTAAATTAAAGTTTATTGGGGTGACTTTAATTAAAGTTTATATGGTTAGTCAAGTTACATAGGTTTCAAGTGTACAATTCTGTAAAACATCATCTATATATCACATTGTGTGTTCACCACCCGGAGTCAGTTCTCCTTCCATAACCACATATTTGATCCCGTTTACCCTCATGTACTACCCCTCTCCCCCTTTTCCCCCTTACCACTTTCTATTTTACCACTTCCTTTGGTGACCACCATATCCATGAATACAAATCATGGCAATCACTCACAAGAAAGAATACAGCGCACGTGTACACGTATACACACACACACACACACACACACACACACACACACGGTTACTTTCAAAAGCTTAGTGGTTGAATCTGCCATGAGTTTAAATTAGGAGGATACAGGATGCAGGATTGCGATGTGACCACGCGTGCTATAAAAACATGGAACTATGTGTCAAGTAACACACTCTTTACTCTAGGATCTATTACTACCTTGCTGGTTGATTGTAAGTTAATCTCCAAGTATCTCCAGGCTTAAATTTATCCACCTATATAATCAAGGAGCTAAAATGAGGTGATTTGTAGATTTTTTTCCCCCAGTTCTAGTAATCTTACTTCAGTCCTTTTTCCAGCAGGTATGAATTTTAGTAGCATTTTTTCACAGTTACATTTATGTATCTTTTTTCATAAATTTTTCTATATTATAGTTAATAACACAATTTTGATGAAAACAAATTTATTCTGCTCTCTGGCTTTGTCAGGAGTCATCCTGAGAATCTTCAAAATTTAACTGCTTTCATGGACAAATTTTTCTCCCCCAAAAGGACTGAGAATGGCAACTACACCACCTTGTGGCCATGTCTGAGAATTAACATTTCCCTGGTAGACTAAAAAAAATATACCCCTCATTCTAGAATACTGAAATAACCCTCTTCATAACACATCATGGAAACGTATTCACTTTTCTACAATTTACATTCTTTTCTAAATGTTACATTTCCAGTGATAGATATATATAAAACATTTAGGTTTTCCTCTCTTTTATTTTTTAAACAAACATTTATATGGCGTTTCCCTTGTGCCAACAAGCATTATTTTAAATGCTTTACAAATATTATCTCATTTAATCCTAACAACAACTTTAGGAAATAGGTATTATTATTATCCCTTAATAGATGAGGAAACTGAAGCATGAAGAAGTAACTTGCCCAAACTCAGAAATGTTTGATAAACTCAATGATTATATATAAAAGGCTTATGATATTTCAATATTTTTGGAATAAAGTATAGCAAGTGAAAGCCTGTTTAAATTTTTCATTTTCTCATTATTTGCAATATATCTATCCAGAACACCAGGTAAAATTAGTAATCTACTTGATAGCAGATAAAAAATAATAGGCACATAATACTGGAACTATACATGAATCAAAATAACTCTACAACACTATGGGATATATACTTTTATGATATAAATATTCTACATTTAGAAACGAATACTAGAGTTTAACCAACTGATTTATCTTCATCAGACACTTCCCTTAGACTATATCTAGCCCTGTTGCCTAATTTTAATACGATAATAATTCTCCAAATATGTTTTCAAGTGCCTACTACAGTATCTGGGACATACAAAGCACTCAATATTCACTCACAGAAATATACAATATTTCTTTCCTTCTTCTCTTTCTTTAAACCCAAATGTAAAAAAATGTAGCACTGTCTATACCTAACAAATAAACTGTTTTGAACTACTCTTGTCAGTTTTAGTTTATAGGCAAAGCAACCTCTGTGGGGACTTAGAAGACTACATCACTGTACAAATAGTACTTAATCATTTTAACTGTAATTTGCAATTAGAATTCTGTAATAATCTTATATTACCAAATGGATTAGAGGCTGAGGTACCCCTTTTCCACACACCTGGTTATTTCCTTTCATGGGGAACACCAGTAGGGTAACATTCCTAACCTGTTTCCTCAGGGAAGAAGCAATGACTTACTGGGATTGGTGAATTTGGAAGGAGGAACTGGGCACATATATAGTCCAGCCCCTTCCTTACTCTTCCTCTTGGGTACCAGAGGAAGCACACATTCTGCTGTGTTCCTTTATGCCATATGCTTTACAAAGGCAAGCCATTAAGTGTATAGATTTGTCCCAGTCCAGATTTACCTGTGACAGAGAAGGTAAATTTGTCTAATTTGGAATTCAGGATTAAGAAATCTTTTTGCCTTTAAATATAAGCTAAATTTCCCAATACTAGTTATCAATAATAAAGATATTATTTTGGTTTTCATTGTCTTTCTCAATTGGTTCAGACTTAAGTGGGGAAAGCACAATATCATTTACTTAGCCCTCTCAAAACCCAAAATTAGACATAATCTAAACATAAGCTTTGGAATATATAATGAAAATATTTTTCCTCTAACACTGGAAATTTCCCCAGAAACACATAAGTATCTAACTAATTTAAGATAATTTTAATTACAGAAGATTGAAATCTCTAAATCTCCAAATGACAAATGCTTTAAATTTTTAGCTAATGCTTTTAAATTAATAAGTAGCAAGAAACATGTAGGAAATGAAGTTGTGTGATATACCTTACATGTTCTTTTCCTTTTTATGAACAAAAAAATTTGTCTAAGATGTTAGAAAAATGAATTGGTTGAAAGAAAAACTGAGAATTATTTAAAATTCTTACCTTGTCTCTTTTTTCTTTGATAGTAACTGTGTTTCCTTGTGCCTCTCTTTTGAGTTTTTCCTATGAAAATATCAAGTACATAAATGTAGTCATTACTATTATCACAAATGCTCATATTATCAAAATCTTTCTTAAGAAGTATTAACAAGAAAGAGTACTGACCTCTAAATTTTATAAAAAACAATAAAAAGAAAATAGAAAAATTAGTTCTTCTCTATAGAAATGTGTTATTTGGTTTTGAATTACCTTTTTTTAATTCTGGTAAGTCTCTAGCATGTATCTGTGGAATCTTAACTAAGTCTTGCAAAACTCTGAATTTCAACTTTCTCATTCATAAAATTAAGTGGAGAGACTGGATTGTAAACTAAGGGATACACACAAATAATTAACAGTGAAGAGCTGCAAAGAGATCCAAAATATTATGGGCCTTTAGAGGCAAAATTCACTTTTTCTGTGTGTGTTGACTTTGTATAATGAACTTTCAACATGAAATTAACAGAGATCAGGGATTAAAAAAAATTTAGAGAAAAGTACAAAATACAGAGGAAATGATATATCACTCTTGCTAGGGACTAGAGTGTGTGTATTCAGTAGTGAAAAGAAAAAGAAAAATTAACCCTGGACTACAGAAAGAATATGTAGTATGCTTTAATATGACAGTCATCTAGAAAACAGAACTGGTATAGCCCCCAAGGAGCCGTAAAGTTCTCAGAGAAGGAAAAGTTCTAATGCACAGAAGGTTAGGAAAACTTGCCTTGCCTGCCCATGATGCCTGTGCTAATATCTATCTTCACTGAATGCCTTGTGTACACCATTGTATCTCTCCCACTGTGTTGTTCCTAACCAGAGAACCCACTTCACTATGAAAGAAGATGGCAGTAAGCTGATATAACAGTAGTCATTGTTCTTATTATATATCCTATCAACCACCAATGGTTGATCTTCAGAACTACAAAATAGCCAGAAAAAAAATTAGATGGCATTAGTAAGTCCTTACCTAAAAATAATTACTTTAAATGCAAATGGACTAAATTCTCCAAGGAAAAGACATAGAGTGGCTGAATGGATAAATAAACATGACCCAATAATATGCTGTCTATGATAATATGCTGTCCTACACTTAAGCTTTAAAGACACTCATAGCCTGAAAACGAAGAGCTGGAAAAAGATATGCCATACAAATAGAAACCAAAAGAGAGGAGTTGCTATACATATATCAGACAAAATAGACTTTAAATCAAAAGTTGTAACAAGAGACAAAGAAAGTCATTATATAACGATAAAGGGGTCAATTCATCAAGAAAATATAACAATTGTAAAAATACATGCACCTCAGAGGAGCATCTGAATGTATTAAGCAAATACTAATATATCTGAAGAGAGAAATAAACAATAGAATAGTAGTAGGGAACTTCAGTACCCTACCTTCAACAAGGGATAAATCACAGAAATCAGTAAGTAAACACTGGACATCAGCTATACTTTAGACCAAACAGATCTAACAGATATACCTTTCCATCCAATAAAACAATATCCATCCTCAAATATATATGGAACATCTTCAGAATAAATCCTATGTTAGGTCACAAGTCTTAATAAATTTAAGAAAACTGAAATCATACAAAATATGTTTTCCAACCACAATTGTATGAAATTAGAAATCAGTAATAGGAGAAAAACTTGAAAATTCAAACATGTGAAAATCAAACAACACAATCAATGAACAATTAATGGGTAAAAACGAAATCAAAAGGGAAGTCAAAAATATCTTGAAACAAGTGAAAATGGAAACATGGCATACCAAACCTTACTGGAAGTAAGCAGTTCTAACAGGAAAGTTTACAGCAATAAACACCTACATAAACAAAAAAGAAGAGAGAGAGCCAAGATGGTGGAGTACATAAACACCGTGCCTGCTTCCTTCTCTGAACATATTAAAATTACAACTAAATTATACAACAATCAACCTGGAGAACAATCTGAAGTCTTGCTGAACAGAAATTTTATAACTAAGGATATAAAGAAGCTACATCAAGGCTGGTAGAAGTGGTAGAAACGTGAAATGGACTAGCCCCAAACCTCCGTGTGGTGGTTGAGAATCAGGAGGAATATCTCGGCTGCGGAATTTCCCCCCAGAAGAGCAAGGAACCTCACCTCCACACTAGGATCCCCAGCCTGGAGAACTGGTACCGAGAAGAGGAGCCTCCACATCTGGCTATGAAAAACAGTGAGGATTCTGACAATCCGGGTGGGACAGAGGGCTGCAGGAAACCAAGATGTCCTCACCAGGGCCCGTGCACAGACTCACTCACTTGCAGGAACTCATCCTGGGCTCCCACAGAGGGACAGTGACTTGGGGGGCATCGGAGGCATAGAAGGGGCAGACTGAGGTATCTGGCCTCGAGGCAAGTGTTGGAGGACAGTTGCCATTTTCCCTGTGAGGGGCCCATCTCCTGTGCAGTCAGCAGGAGGGTGCCATCTTTCTTGTGCTGAGTCCTCCCCCACAGTATAGCCAAATCTGAACATGAATTGGTCTGATGAGCTCTGCTGGGACTCAGCCCCACCCAACTACCCCAACGCCAGAGACACTTTCTCAGCAAGTATCCAGCCCCGCCCACACTGCACTCTTTCTTGGAAAACTATCAGAGTCTGCGGGCCCCAGGTGGGTGGCGGCTGATCTCGGTGTGCTCTGAGACTTTTCCTGCATAGCTCCAGACTCAGCACTGGCACCAAACAAGAATCTACATTAAGCTGGTGACCACAACTCTTCCCACTTTAGTGACTCCCTGAGACCCCGCCTACCCCAACTTCTGTACCACACGATGCTTTATCAGTTGATGAACCTCAAGAGAGCCAGAAGGTGGCAACAGGTCTCGGGTGTCCTGGCTTTTTACAGAGCTACCGCAGGCCCAGCACTGGTGGTAGATGTCCTCAGTTCACAGTGTGGCCTCTCCCACACACCTCCAGGTTTGCCACAGGGAGTGAACAATTGTGGATTGCTTTGTAGCTCCTACCAGGTAGTCCCTGCCCAGTCACAGGCAGTGGGTGACCTGGGCTTGCACCGGAGCCTCCCAAGAGGCCCCAAGAACCGACACATTGGGTTGATGCAAAAATAATTGCAGTTTAAAAGGTTAAAAATTGCAAAAACCGCAATAACTTTTGCACCAACCTAATACTTGGAGGTTTGTTTCAGACCACAGCAGAGGACAACCCAATTAGCCCTACAGTAGCACACACAAAGGGAAGTCTCAACAGGCAGCAGAGCCCGCTGGGGCAAATCCCATTCAGTAGGGTAAGTACCCACACACACACACACAGCAGCCTGTAAGCTGTTGACGTGGCCAAACCCCACAGCCAATCAGCCTGAGGGTCAATACCACCTATTGACATGCCGATAGCAATCAAAGCTCAACTATAATAGGAGAGCATACATAACCCACACAAGGGACACTCCTGGAGCACCCAGAGCAGGTGACCAGAAAGACTATACCGGGGCCACATAGGGCACCTACTACATAAGGCCACCTGGCCAAGATTGGGAGATATAGCAGATTTACCTCAGACACAGACACAAACAGGGAGGCAGCCAAAATAAGGAAACAAAAAAAACCACTTCCCAAATAAAAGAACTCCAGAAAACTCCAGAAAAAGAACTAAACAAAATGGAGGCAAACAACCTACCAGAGACAGAGTTCAAAACAATGGTTATACAGATGCCCATACAAATTTAGTCAGAACTTCAACAAAGGGATAGAAAGCATAAAAAAGGACACAGAAACCATGAAAAAGAACCAGTCAGAAGTGACGAATACAATAACTAAATGAGGAGTAGACTAGATGAAGCAGAAGGTCAAATCAGTGATTTGGAAGACAAAGTAGCAGAAAATACCCAATAAGAACAGAAAAAAGAATCCAAAAAAATGAGGATAAGAGACCTCTGGGACAACAGCAAGCTAACATTTGCATCAGAGGAGTACCAGAAGGAGAAGAAAACAAGGGATTGAGAACCTATTTGAAGAAATAATGACTGAAAACTTTCCTAACCTGGCGAAGGAAACAGACATACAGGTCCAGGAACCACAGAGTCCTAAACAAGATAAATCCAAACAGGCCCACACCAACACACATTATAATTAACATGGCAAAGATTGAAAACAAAGAGAGAATCCTAAAAGCAGCAAGAGAAAGGTAACTATTATATTGGTGCAAAAGTAATTGCGGTTTAAAAGGTTAAAAATTGCAAGAAACGCAATTATTTTTGCTCCACCCTAACAGTAACTTATAAGGGAGCTCCCACAAATAGTCGGCTGATTTCTCAACAGAAACTTTGCAGGCCAGAAGGGATTGGCAAGAAATATTCAATGTGATAAGAAGTCAGGACCTAGAACCAAGGTTACTCTACCCAGCAAAGCTATCATTTAAAATCAAAGGACAGATAAAGAGCTTCCAAGACAAGAAAAAGCTAAAGGAGTTCATCACCACCAAACCAGTATTACAAGGAATGTTAGAGGAACTTCTTTAAGATGGAAAAAAAAGATCAAAATTATGAATAATAAAATGACAATAATTACATATCTATCAACAATTACTTTTAATGTAAATGGATTAAATGCCCCAATCAAAAGACACAGAAGGGCTGAATGGGTAAGAAAACACAACCCTTACATATGCTGACTACAAGAGAATCACTTCAGATTGAAAGACACACAAAGACAGAGAGTAAAGGGATGGAAAAAGATATTTCATGAAAACAAAAAATAAAAAAAAATTTAAAAATCTGGAGTAGCAATACTTATACCAGACAAAATTGACTTTAAAACAAAGGCTATAATAAAAGACAAAGAAGGACCCAATAATCCCACCTCTGAGCATTTATCCGAAGAAACCCAAAACTCTACTTCAAGGGGAACCGTACTTCCATATGTTCATTGCTTACAATGGCCAAGATGTGGAGGCAGCCTAGGAGTCCATTGATGGATGAATGAATAAAGAGTAGGTGATACATATATACACAATGGAATATTTCTCTGCAATGGAAGAGAATGAATGGGTTCTCGCCAATTGCAGCAGCATGGATGGACCTGAAGGGTATTGTGCTGAGTGAAGTATGTCAGACAGGGAAAAACAGATGCAATGTGATTTTGCTTATACGTGGAATCTAAAGAACAAAATAAACAAACAAACAAAACAGAAACAAACTCATACAGAGAAAATTTTGATGGTTGCCAGATGCAAGGGGGGTTGGGAATGGGTGAAAAAGGCGTAGGGATTAAGAAGTACAGATTGGTTGCTACTGGGTAGCATGGGTATGTAGGGTACAGCATAAGGAATATAGTCACTAATGTTGTAATAACTACGTATGGTGTCAGAGGGGCACTAGATTTATTACAGTGATAGATGGGAAGGGTGTTAGATAAATAGGGGGACAGGGTGAAAAAGATGAAGGCATTAAGAAGTACAAACTGGTAGTTACAAAACAGTCATGGGAATGTAAAGTAAAGCATAGGGAATATAGTCAACAATATGGTAATAACTACGTTTAGTGCCAGGTGGGTACTAGACTAGTCAGGGGGATCACTTTGTCAATTATATAAATGTCTAACCACTATGCTGTACACCTGAAATTAATATAAAATAATATTGAATGTCAACTGTAATTGAAAAATTTTAAGAAGGGGTTGGGGTTGAGGGGAGTAAGAGGTTCAACTTTCCAGGTATACAACAAGTAAGTCATGGGGATGTAATATACAGCATGGGGAATATAGTCAATAATATTGTGATAGCACAGTACCATGTCAGATGGTTGCTGGACTTAGGTGATCACTTCTTTAGGTATATAAGTGTTGAATAACTATTGTGTACACATGAAACTAATATAATATTGTATGTAGGCTATATTTTAATAAAAAACTTATTTTTAAAAAGAAATGGTAAATTCGTAGAAACATACACCTACCAAAACTGAATCATGAGGAAATAGAAAATGTGAACAGACCAATAACAAGTAAGGAAAACTGGATTAAAAAATCTCCCAACAATATAAGTCCACCACCTGATGAATTTACTGGTGAATTCTACCAAACATTTAAAGAAGAATTAATGCCAATCCTTTTCAAAATCTGCCAAAAAATTTGAGGAGAAAGGAACACTTCCAAATTCATTTTACAAGGCCAGCATTATCCTGTTACCAAAGCCAGAGAACGGCACTACAAGAAAAGAAAATTACAGGCCAATATCCTTGACAAAAATAGATGCACAAGTCCTCAACAAAATATTAGCAAACAGAATTCAACAGCACATTAAAAGGATCATATACCTCTAAGGTCAGTAACAAGACAAGAATGCCTACTCTCACCACTCTTATTCAACATAATACTGAAAGTCCCAGCCAGACAAATCAGGCAAGAAAAAGAAATAAAAGGCACCAGATTGGAAAGGAAGAGGTAAAACTGTCTCTATTTGCAAATGACATGATTTCCTATATAGAAAATCCTAAAGACATCTCCAAAAATCTGTTAGAACTGATAAACAAATCCAGCAAAGTTGCAGGATACAAAACTCACATACAAAAATCAGTAGCATTTCTATACACTAGCAATATTATCTGAAAAATAAATAAATGATCTTATTTACAACAGCATCAAAAACCATAACATACTTAGGAATAAATTAACCAAGGAAGTGAAAAATATCTACACTGCAAACTACAAGACATTAATGAAATAAATTAAAGAAGACATAAAAAATTGGAAAGGTATCCCGTGTTCATGGACTGGAAAATTAATATTGTTAAAATGTCTGTATTATCCAAAGCCATCTATAGAGTCAATGCAATCCCTATCAAGATTACATTAGCACGTTTTACACACGTTAAACAAAACTCCGTGGCCGGCCTGGTGGCTCAGGCGGTTAGAGCTCCATGCTCCTAACTCTGAAGGCTGCCGGTTCGATTCCCACATGTGCCAGTGGGCTCTCAACCACAGGAAGATTTGCCAGTTCAATTCCTCGAGTCTCACACGGGATGGTGGGCAGCGCCCCCTGCAACTAAGATTGAACAGGGCACCTTGAGCTGAGCTGCCACTGAGCTCCTGGATGGCTCAGTTGGTTGGAGTGCATCCTCTCAACCACAAGGTTGCCAGTTTGACTCCCACAAGGGATGGTGGGCTGCGCCCCCTGCAACTAGCAATAGCAACTGGACCTGGAGCTGAGCTGCGCCCTCCACAACTAAGATTGAAAGGACAACAACTTGACTTGGAAAAAAGTCCTGGAAGTACACACTGTTCCCCAATAAAGTCCTGTTCCCCTTCCCCAATAAAATCTTTTTTAAAAAAAATCCTAAAATTTGTATGAAACCATAAAAGACCCCAAGTAGCCAAAACACTCCTGAGAAAGAACAAAGTGGGAAGTATCACACATCCTGATTTTAAGCTATTTTATAAAGTTACAGAAATAAAACCTATGGTAGTGGCATAAAAACAGACACATAGACCAATGGAACAGAATTGAGAGTCCAGAAATAAACCCATGCATATATGGTCAACTAATATTTGACAAGGGTGCCAAGAATACTCGATGGAGAAAAGGCAGTCTCTTCAATAAACAATGTTTGGAAAACTGAATATTCACATGTAAAAATGAAACAAGACCCCTATTTTACACCACTCACAAAAATGAACATGAAATGGGTTAAAGACTTAAATGTAAGACTGGAAACCCCAAAACTCCTAGAGGAAAACAGCTCCTTGACATGGGTCTTGGCAATCATTTTTTGGATATGACACCAAAATCAAAAATAAACAAGGGGGACTACATCAAACTAAAAAGCTCCTGCACACACAAAAACAATCAACAAATGAAATGACATTCTACAGAACAGGGGAAAATTGCAAATCATATATTTGATAAGGGGTTAATATAAAAAATATATAAAGAACCCAATAGCAAAAAACCAAAAACCCAATTTTTAAAATGTGCAAAGGATCTGAATAGACATTTTTCCAAAGAAGTTATATAAATGGCAAACAGGTACATGTAAAGGTGCTCAAAATCACTAATTTTCAGGGATGCAAATCAAAACCACAATGAAATATCCCCTCACACCTATGAGAATGGCTGTCATCAAAAATACAAGAGATAACAAGTGCTGACAAGGATGAAAGGAACCCCAATGCAGTGCTCGTGGAACTGTAAACCGGTACAGCCACAATGGAGAACAGTATGGAGGTTCTCCAAAAACTTTTTTTAAAAAAACCATCATGGGATCCAGCAATTCCACTTCTGGGAATATATCCAAAGGAAACAAAAACACTAAATCAAAGAGCTATCTGTACATCCATATTCACAGCAACATTTTTTACAATAGCCAAAATAAGGGAATGACCTAAGTGTTTTTTATATATATGTATGTATGTATCGACACATACATACATAAACACACACACACACAAAATGGAATATTATTCAGCAATATTGAAAAGAGGAAATCCTGCCATTTGTGACAACATGGATGAACCTTGAGAGCATTACGCTAAGTGAAATAAATTAGAGAAAGGCAAATAATGTACGATCTCACTTATATGTGGAATTTTTAAAAAGCTATAGAAAAGGGATTAGATTTGTGATTAGAGTGGAGAAGGAGGATGGGGAATTGGATAGAGGTGGTCAAAAGGTACAAACTTCAAATTACAAGATAAATATGTCCTGGGGATGCAATGTATAATATCATGACTATAGTTAATTCTGTTGAATGGAATATCTGAAATTTGTTAAGACAGTAAATCCTAAGAATTCTTATCTCAAGAAAAAAAAACAAATGTTTTCTTTTCCTTTTTTGTATCTATATGAGATGAAGAATGTTAACTAAACTTATTGTGGTAATCATTTCATAATATATGTAAATCAAATCATTGTGCTATACACCTTAAACTTATACAGTGTTGTATGTCAATTATATATCAAGAAAACTGGAAAAAATTGTGAAAAATGAACTTCAGGAGTAGTCAAAGACAAGGAAGGATTCCTCTTCTACTGAAACAGTAGGATAAAGGCAAACATGTATGTTACTATTACAGGTAAAGAAAAGCCATTTAGTTATTCCTTTGAAAGACATTTACTGAAAACAGAAAATTTTTAAAAGCACTGTGCTAAGGGAAACAAAGACAAATAAAACATAATCCTAGCCCCTGAAGAACTTGAAATATAATGGGGGCACAGAGAGACATAACTATTTAATATAAGAACAAAGTGCTATGAGAATACTTATACACAGTAAGGTCACCTTTGCATGATGAAATATGTGTGAGATTTTTCCATAGGTGGAGAAAGGAATTAAATGAAGGAGACACAGTAAACAACTGCAAAGATGCCTTGAAATTGAAAGTGCATGTTATCTGGCTGTTGAACAGTGATTAAAAGAACAGGATTTGGAATCATACAAAATAGACCTAGGTTTGAATTCTAAGCATTTCTATTTTTTATTATGTGATCTTGATCTAAATAATCTAACCTCTGTAAAAATGAAGATGATAAGTATTGCTTATAGCATTGTTGTAAGGATTAAATTAGATTTAAGTAGGGAACTCAGCATACTGCCAATAATACAAAAAGAAATAAAAAGTGTTTGTCATTTTAAAGTATGAGTCAAATCACTTTGTAAATTGCAAACACTACAAAAACATAAGACATTGTTTTCTTCTGAAACATGAATAGCTAAAAAACATATCTAAATACATAAGCATTTTATTATGAGATAATATTTCTCAAATACTTATATCTGAAAGCACTGCTACTCCTAAAGTCTACCTATATTTATATGTGTATAATACCAGAGGTGCCAAAAAAAATGTATACAAGTGGACCCTTTAATCAATGTTGCTCAAGCAGTAGTTCGCCATCATCAGAAGTGTCTGGATGCTGATTGGTAACCACCTTGAGCACATCTTGTAATTGCAGAAGTCAAACGTGACTTGTATTCATCTTTTGTTATTGGTATACATTGAGTATTACAATTTTAATGCATTTTTTTGCATCCTCTGTATTTAAATAAGGCAATATGCTAAACACTTCTCAAAAAAAGCTAATGGGGGAGAAACTGTATTTTTAATCCCTAGTTATCCAAATGTTATTTTCTAATAAGACATGTTTATACAAACAAAAAGTTGCACCTAAACCTTACAATTAGTTATTTTATAATGCCACAAACCTACTTTTTTCTCTCTTTCTATTTCAAGTTGTTTCTTAAGAGACGAAAGTTCATTTTTTAGATTAGATAGTTCAATCTCCTAAAGAAAAAGAAACACGAAGTTTGAAAGTGCATATAAATGCGAACTAGTGGTTCAAATACATTGTTTTATAGAGAAAAAAGTTCACTCATAAAATATATACACTTTAAAAGCCTACTGATATGAAGGCTGCTAGTTAAACATAACTAAAGATTTAATTTATACAATTTTTATATTATAGTTTGCTCTAAAGAAATATTTAACACTATGTAATTTCCTCCTCATCCTCTCCCAATCTATCCCATCCCTCCTCTCCCAATCTCATAATCAGAGCTCCAAAGTTATTTGTAACTTAGAGTTTACAACTTTTCACTTGAAAAAAAAAGAGTTCTTTCTACCATTTCAAAACCTAAACTGGGGGCCGGCCCAGTGGCTCAGGCGGTTAGAGCTCCATGCTCCTAACTCAGAAGGCTGCCGGTTCGATTCCCACATGGACCAGTGGGCTCTCAACCTCAAGGCTGCTGGTTCAACTCCTCGAGTCCCGCAAGGGATGGTGGGCTCCACCCCCTGCAACTAAGATTCAACACAGCACCTTGAGCTGAGCTGCCGCTGAGCTGCTGCTGAGCTCACGGATGGCTCACTTGGTTGGAGCGCATCCTCTCAACCACAAGGTTGCTGGTTCGACTCCTGCAAGGGATGGTGGGCTGCACCCCCTGCAACTAGAAAGGGCAACTGGACCTGGAGCTGAGCTGCGCCCTCCACAACTAAGATTGAAAGGACAACAACTTGACTTGGAAAAAAAAAAGCCTGGAAGTACACACTGTTCCCCAATAAAGTCCTGTTCCCCTTTCCCAAATAAATAAATAAATAAATAAATAAAAGAGAAAAAAAAGCCTGGAAGTACACACTGTTCCCCAATAAAGTCCTGTTCCCCTTTCCCAAATAAATAAATAAATAAATAAATAAATAAACAAACAAACAAAAATAAATAAATACATTGGAAACCCACTTAACTAAAAGATCTATAAGAGCACTTTAAGATCTCAGATTCTTTGATTCTATAGCTGAAAAATTATGGTTTTATTTAATATTATTCTTTAACATTGTTGACATGAAAATTGGCTTTTTGGGCTATTTGTTCTATATCTCACCAAAGATGCTTTTACTGCTGACTGTTCTTGTTCTTTATTCTTATAAAGTCCTAATTCTGAGTCTCTTTCTTCAACAATTTTATCATACTGGTGCTATATTAAACAGAAAAGAACATTTTAAGAATATGAGAACCCAAATAGATGATGTTGTAATATGACTGGAATCCTTGAGCATTTAATATTTGAAGAAAATGATGTTTATGAATTCAGTAATATATATATTTGAGCATATTTTTCTAATTTTTCAATTACATAAACAATGAAATATAAAATAACTGTCTTGGAAATAACCTATCATAAGAACAAGATGTAATTCTTTTTAATTGGAAACATTGAATTTCATACTTTTAAAAATAGGCTAGAAACACCAGGACCCCTTAGAAAACTGGATGATTCCATTTCTGGGGCAGGAAATACAAGATGAGTTGAACATTTTGTCATAACAGAAAGCAAGAAAGCTATCAGGCACTATAAGGGCAAGTCAAAAGAACTTGCCAGCCAGTTTGAAGAGGCTCTCACTGGCCAAAGACGAGACAATTTGAGTATCAGCATGGATAAAAACTGTATTGAATAGAGACATATCAAATATGTTTAAACCTATGAGTTCATAAACTTACTTTACAAGTTTTTTAAATCCTCATTGGTTATCTCATAATACTACATCCCAGCAACAATTTTTAAACATGAATAGGTTAAGTATAGCCCACCTTCTCTCCAAACCTTGATGGGAATAAGGCTTAATTTGCTAACAGAATCAGAATGACTACTTTAACACATTTATTAAAAATACAGCACATTCGCAAACACAACAAACATTAAGCTTTTCATACATTTATTCCACTGATAAAAATTTATTTAGCCTCATCCATGTTAGACACATAGAGGACACAAATATTAACAGGAAACATATCCTACGTATGTACTCAAATAAATATAAGGTGGAAAGTACTGTAAGAGTCTACTAGGAAAATTCAGATAGTGAGCACTTCCATCTATCATAGACTATAAAGGAGAGATTGCTGCAAAGAAATTACACCCAAGCTCAGCTTTGTGTGGTTAAGACTCAAACTTCGAGAAATGGGAGATCAAGGATATTCCAGCTATAATTAGTTGTTAGTGCACAGACAATAATTTTCTCTATCAAACCAGAATGCTATCTTAATGTCACCATTTTCATGCATAAGAATGGCTCCAATAAATTTCATTACACAAAAAGAAAAAATTACCTTATGTTTTTCCATAAGTGCTACCATTTCAGCTATTTTATGTTGACATCGTAAATCAATTTCTTTCTGTAATTTTACTGCTTCATCAGCTATTACTTTTGCTTTCTCAACCTATCAAATCAATTAAAAGTGTTTCTTAAAATTAATGCACAAAAAAATTAACTTAAATGTAGAGACCATCTGCTCTATTTATATAAAATGCAGAAATCAAACACCAGAAAATTTGAAAAGCCAAGTAGAAAATGCATTACTGTTTTGGTTTATTTTAGGGTACTCTATCAAGTAAGATGACAGTATAACACTATAATGATCATTTAATCTTTTCAAAATAACTATATATTAGTTGATACTCAAATACTTAGAATAACAAGGATACTTTCAGCTTCTATAAGAAACTAACTGTCCCTATTACGAATTTATTAAATCTTTAAAAATCATAATTTAAAAATTAATAACTATTTTTCTCTTAAAATATTAATAAACAAATATAGAGTTTAGTATAACAAATTTTCAAACATATTTAGTTTCTCCTACCTCTCCCAAAAGATTTTCTTCTAGTGCCTTTTTGTCCTCAATTTCTTTTTGATAGCTGTCAGTCATTTCTTTACATTTTTGTTTCGCACCTTGTAGTTCTAACTCTAATTTACTGACCTTTGTGTAAAGAAAAAAACATGAACATTAGCAAATGCTGTGGATTTTCTGAAAATATCCTGTATTCATTTTGTGATTTTGTGAATCTTGAAAGATTACTTATTCATGGTTGGATCATTTTCCTTACATTTTTCATATGGTCAGATGTACTTATTTTTCACAAAATCTATCTTTTCCCCTAAAATACATATTTAGACTTGACAAGTAATGTTTAAAAAGCAACTATATTTTAATTTTTATGAATTCCTTAACAATATTTAAATTATTCAGTCTCTGTTCAGTATGTTTTATTATAATAAGTAATTTCCATTTGGACAGAACACCCATGTGATTAAAAAAAAAGAAAGCTTATTTCCTTTTTTAAAAAAAGAATCTTTATTGAGGTATAACTAAAATACAAAAAACTGCACATATTTAATTTATACAGTTTGATGAGTTTGGACATATGCTTAATACACCCATGAAACCATCACCACAACCAAGGTAACAGACATATCCATCACCTCCAAAAGTTTCCTTTTGTCCCTTTGTTTTCTGTCATTAGAACACTTAACATGAGATGTACCCTCTTAATAAAACTTTATGTGCACAATCCATTATTGCTGACTACGGGTTCTATGCTGCACAGATCTCTAGAACCAATTTATCTCACATAACTGAAACCTTACACAAATTGAGGAACTCCCCATTTCTCCTTCCCCCCAACCCCTGGTCATCACCATTGTTATCTTTACTTCTATGAGTCTGACTATTTTAAGTACCTCATATATATGGAATCATGCATTACTTTTCCTTTTGTAACTGGCTTTTGCTGTTTAATTAGAAGTGTTCTTTATATATTCTAGATATTGGATCATTACCATATATATGACTTGTGAATATTTTCTCCCGTTCTGTGGGTTGTCTTCTCAGTCTCTTGGTAGTGTCTTTCAATCAAGATAGTGAAAAGATTTCAATGCAATCTCTATCAAAATTCTAACTGCTTTTTTATCAGAAATGGAGAAGCTGTCTCAAAAAGACAAATATATTTTTCTACTTATATGAGGTACCTAGAGTAGTCAACTTCATATGCCAGAGAATGGTAGTTGCCAGGGACTGTGAGAAGGAGAGAATGGGGAGTTGTTTAATGGGTATAGAATTTCAATATTACTACTAGATGAAGAGAGTCCTGGGAATTGGTTACACAACAATGTAAAGGAACTATATAGTTAAAAAAAGGTTAAGATGTTATGTATATTTTACCACAATAAAAAATTTAAAAAGACTTGAACAGACACTTCAAAAAGGAAATGTACAAATGACTAGCTCATGAAAATCCGTTCAACACTATTATAAGAAATGAAAAATAAAACCACAATGGGACATCACTATACCTATAAGCAAGAACAGCTACATAATTTGCAGGGCTCAATGCAAAATGAAAAGAGGGGAGACACCTAATTAAAAAATTATTTAAAATTTCAAGATAACAACAACAGAGCAAGGCAGTTCCATGACTACACAGGTCTCATGCCCATGAAGCTGGGCTCTGCCCACAACAATGACTGAAATTAAAAAGACTGAGAACACCAGATGTGAGCGAGGATCTGGACAAACCAAACCTCTCATTCATTGCTATGAGAAGTGTAAAATCACTTTGGAAAATGATTTGGTTGTTTCTTATAAAACTAAACATATATCTACTCTATGACCCAGCAATTCTTTTCCTAGATTTGCTTAAGAGAAATAAAAACATGTCCATTAAAAGTATTGTACAAGAATGTTCAGAGCAGCTTTATTCATAATGATTTAAAAAACTGGAAACAATTCAAATGTCCATTAACAGGAGACAAGGTAAACAAATTAGTTCTATTTATACAGTGGAATATGACTCAGGCGTAAAAAAGATTTATTGATACCTACAGGAACATGGATGAATCTTAGAATATGCTGAGCAAAATAACGCATATAACAAAAGAATATATTTGACATGATTACATTTAAATGAAGTTTTAAAGTAGATAAACCAATGTATAGAGACAAAAAAGAACACTGGTTGTCTCTTGGGAACGGGTTTTAAACTGCAAAAGAACACGAGAAGAACAAAATGTGGTACACATATAGAATGGAATATTACTTGGCTGTACGTAAAGATGAAATACTGCCATTTGAAACATCATGGATGATCTTGAGAATATCATGCTAAGCAAAATAAGTTAGACAGATAAAGTCGAAAACCATATTATTTCACTCATATGAGATATAAAGCTGAAAGCAACAAATGAACAACGTAAACAAACAATCAAAAACTCAACAACAGTTTAGTGGTTACCAGAGGATAAGGAGGGAGGAGAGGTGGTAGAAGAGAGTAGAGGGGGTCAAATATATGGTGATGGAAAGAGAACTGACTCTGGGTGAATACACAATGCAATATATAGATGATGTATTATACAGAATTGCACACTTGAAACATGTATTTTTACTAATCAATGTCACCCCAATAAATTTAATAAAAATTTTTAAAAAGGACAAGAGAAAACTTGCTGGCATGATGGAAATGATCCTATATCTTTATTGTTGTTACATGGTTGTAAAAACATTTATCAAAGCTCATCAAACTGTATACTTAAAATCATGCATCTTATTATATGTAAACTGTATCTCAAGGAATTGCAAATAAGATGACAAACCAAATATAGCCTTGACCATCATGAGTTTACACTCCAGGATTTTAATTTGTTTTCTACAAAGTCAATGGTTCTCAAACCCCTTGTGCAGCAGCATAGCCATATGGTGTTTTTAAAATGCAGAATCCAAGGCTCCATCCCAAACCTACTCAACCTCAATTTTCAATATATGGGTAAGGAATATGAATACACACACACACACACACACACACACACACACTTTTAAGCTGCTTAGATGATTTTAACACAGCTAAGTCACAAATGAGCATCTACTACAATTAAAAGGGTTGATTCCCACAACCTCAAAGATGATGTTAGAAAATAACTGCTACAATATAAAGGGTATAAAATTGCTAATTTCTCCTCTATTTACTTGTATTTTAAAGATTCCAAATACCTTAATCTCATAAACATTCAGTTGCTTGCTTTCTGCTATACCCTTTTTCTTTAAGGTCTTATTCTGTAAAAAGTTAAAAATAAAGAATTATGTTTAGTACCAAAGTGATTCAAACTTGTACTGCCACCTGAATTAGACTAAAATTACTAAAAGAAAGGAAAGCATTATTTTCTAAAACTGTAGTGAAAACAACATTTTTTTAATAGCTTGATATTGAAAATCAACACATACCTCCTGTTGGAGTTCTTCGATATGCTTGCTTTTATTTTCAACTTGTTTCCTTAAATTGTTACACTAAAAAAAATAAGAAATTATCATTAGTTTATTCAATGTTCCAGTCAAAATAAGTAATTTCAAACTAATAAAAATATTACATAAAATAACAGAGGTCACTTCAAAAATCATGTTATTAAATACTCCAGTAATGTCTAAATTTATGTGAACAAGTACAAATTTTAATAAAGATTATCTCAATACAAATGTGAAATTCTGAATTCTTAATCTACTTAAAGAACATCTGAATTCAACTACTTTAAAAACAAAGTGCTATACACACATACACACACACACACACACACACACGGGGTGCCAATAAAATGTATATACATTTTAAGAAGGGAAAAGATTATTAAAATTATGCTGATGGTAACCCCTTTGAGCACTTCTTGTAATTGCAGAAGTCAAATGTGACTTGTAGGTATTCATCTTTTATTATTAGTATATATTGAGTATTACAATTTTAATACAGTTTTTACCTTTCTTAAACTGTGTATACGTTTTTTTTGCACTGTGTGTGTATATGATAAACGTACTAAAATGATAATGACATCAGAAATACCAGTATTAAATGTCATTTTGACTGCCTCATCTCACTCTTCCCTCTTTCTTAATAAGCTAATGAAAATTAAAGTAACTTAAGTCTTCAATTCTTTTAATTTAAATAATCTCAAAACTTAGGACTAATTAAGATAAATATATTTTGTGGAATGCTCACAAAATTCTTGAAAAGGTTTTACTTCATTTTTAAGTAAAATAATTCTTGTGCATAAAAACTAATTTTATTCACCAAACTTCTGGATATAAACAAATTGGTGTTGATTATTATAGAGGTCAGAACTTCAGAAAGTGAATTATATTTTCCAGAGGACTACTCACTATATAGAACGTCAAGTTTAGGACCAGTGTGTGGTGAGGTACAGAGAAGGAAGAAGTGAATTGGGCTGAGCAGCCCACATAAAGAAATTCTTTCACATAAAGAAAGCAGAAATTTTTCTGCAGCTCTCTTGAGAGATGGGAGAGATGTCTAAGAATGACTTTTCAAAGCATCTTCCACTCTTAAAGATACCCACAACAAATGCAGCTGCTGAAAGTATAAAATTTGGGGAGAGGGAAGAGATACTTAAAGGAGAGTTTAATGAAACTTGCTCTTTGAAACATTGTGCAAAACTCCTGAACCCACAGCTTCTTCAAAGAAACCAACACTAAAAACTCTATATGGTTTCCTCAAAGCCTTCAAAAGCCAATTAAGTTTCTTTGTGTAAAAGCTGTTAAAAGTGTAAAGACTCACCCTAAATAATCTAGTCATCCATATATTGCTATAAAGTCTCTATTCCCAAACATTTTTACAATTTGACAGTACCTTGTTTTCTAATGTCTTCACTAGTTTATCTTTTCTCAAAACTTCACCTTCAATGCTTCGAACCTAAAAAATATTATTTGACATCAGATTGTTAACAGAATTACTAGTTTCTTCTACAAGTATCTTTTAGAAATGGAATTATAAAGCTCAGTTTTTTGTTTCTACCAAAACAGTTACCAGTTTTCCCAGTTTATTCCAGTATCCTTTAAAAAAAATTGTCTTTGTGTTAATGTTTATATATTAATGTTTGTCATTCGTATCTTAACCCAGTATCACTTTGCAATATTTTATCAGATTTCCCAATTTACCTTGAATTTTTAAAACCTGTCTTGTATATAAATGTTTATAATCTTTCAAATACATCTCTTTCACAAACATGTATTAATCTGAACCTTGTAACAACCCAATAATATAGAAACGATAGGTATTATCTCCATTTTAGAGATGAGGAAATGCAATGAATTTCAATGTCAGACAAAATATTTGAGAAATGTTTGAAACGAATTCTTTCTGGAAAACTGTTTCAATAGGTAAATTGAAATCTAACAATGGAAAGTTTAAATATACTAGCAACTTGTCTTTTTTTTTCTTATTTTATCACTAATATATTTACATTCTTAGTGGAGGGTTTTTATTTTACATTAAACATCAAATTCACATTTTTCCCCATCACAAACAATAAGATTAGTGTTTTGAAGTGGCCTCTGATATAAATTTTAAAGTAGTAAATTACATACTAAGTCTTGAGAAAATTAAATTCATTTTTCCTGGTTGAATTTAATTAATATGAAACTGAAAGAAAAAATTGCTTTTTGAGAGGAAAAAATTTGGAATAGTCTAAAGAATGTTAGAAGGGCAGCTCTACTACTTCTTAGTCATGTAGCCTTTCTAAGTTTTTTACCCTTTGGAGGTCCAATTATTTTATAAAATGAGAACAAAAATGACTTCCAGTTAAATAAGATAACATATATAAAGAACCTAGAATGTTCTAGGTCCATTGTAAGCCCTTAACAATATTATCTCATCTCATCCTTGGACTAATTCAAGTTCCTAAAGTGTAAATATAATTATGACACTCCTCAGGATCAAAACTCGTCAATAACCACAAACTCCTAAATATAGCTTATGAGGCCTAAGTGATCTACCCTCATTCTCTCCCCAATCTCATCTTTTCCTACTCTTTCCACTATCACCACTATCTTAAATTCCACTACTATCTTAAAAGCCAAGGTGAACTTTTTATAGTTGCTTAAATCTGACAGGTTCTGTCATACTTCTGAGCTATCTCAAACTTTGTATATAATGTGTCTGTGTCTGTGTGTGTAACCTGGAATACTCTTCTTCTCCCTGATATACTTGTGTCCATTCCTCTGCCCTCACTAATTCTGTTAATCTAAGGTTTCAAACTAAATTTCACTTCTTCCAGGAAGCTTGTCCTAACTCAACTTTGGATTAGATGGCCCTTCTATGGTCTCCCATCAGCATTTATACAGAGGATCTGTGTTTTGGTCTGGCTACGATCCTTTCCTGCAAAGACTCCTTTAGCGTAAATTCCACAGTAGTCCTGCTCAGTCCATGTAGTAGTTTGATGGAGGATGATCTGTCTCCAGAAGTGGACACACAGCTCAGGCTTGACCAGATTACTTATTATATCCCCAAACCACAATGACTGGCTCAGAAATAAGTAAACTAAACTAGGCCAGGGTCCACTCCAAGACTTTTTTTCAGGGCTTTCAAGACTATTTTTTTATAGCCTTTCAACTAATTCCACTTCTCCCCGTTCGATACTTAAAAATTAAAAATGTCACTTTCCTAATAAAAAAACCTTAATTGGATCACCACGGTCTGCCAAAACAAATAAAATTCAAACTCAGTACCCAGAACAGTGTCAGGCACATAGTAAGTAGTCAAAAATATTTGTTGAATGAATGAAAAACACAGTGAAGGTGTTTATAATCTAGCTTGACCTATTTTGGCACAATTTTTTCCCATTATGTATGTTATATTCTATAATCATGTCACAACATTTGTACTATTCCACTTTCATGATATTCTTCCGTAAAAACCTTCTTCCTATCCCAACTTTAAAACCAAATCCACCAAAGCGCAACACAAACTTATTACTCAATTTATCAATATAGTCTATATTACTAAGCATGAGACTTTTGTTTAGCCTAAAAAGTAAATCAATAATAAATATTAAACATTTATAAAATAAATTTAGAATTGCCACTATTTCTTCTAGATATATACCATATAAGCAAAATAACCAAACTTTGCCTATATTTTAAAGGTCAACAGCCTACAATAGTCCCTAGATTACTACTTATACAAGAGTACACATCACTTTATTTTTTTAGACACATGGTGTTGCTTTATAATTTGAAATTTTGTGATATGATCTATTATTAAATATAACGTACATTTTCTTCACTCTTGTTCAATTTGCATTCAACTTCATCTCCTTTCTGCTTTAGTTCTTCTCTCACAGATTCCAGTTCATTCCTTAAGGGAAATGAAAGAGTGACATCGTGATAAAATTTATATTTTCATTTTATCCCCTTTCTGGATTTCTAAAATAGTTGACTATTATTTTTTGTTGGTTCATTTATTTTCATTTTGTTTGGGAATTTTCATGCATTCATACAAATATGCACTCTTCATTCCTATCTTTAAGTTAATTTATACAATCACCTGAAACTAACATAAAGTAACATTGAATGTCAACTGTTATTGAAAATAAAAAAAATAAAAATAAAATAAAACCCACAAAAAACTTATACATTTATTTTGAAATTATGCAGACCTTATCGTCCTTTTTCCATTTAAAAAACTTCTGGAAAGAAATATTTGTTTCTTATTTAAGTCAAGGTTTCGCTTTATTGTTTTGTTACTCATAAATCAGTCATCATTCTAAGACAGTCATAATTTTATAATAGAGACACAAATACAAGTGATTTTAATGAAAAACTACATGAATGAGATATTTGCACATACGTATGCCTTTATATACGTAATAGAGTATCTCTGGAAACATACACAAGAAACAGTGATACCTCTAGGGAGGGAAACTAGATAGTAGGAAGACAAAGGGCAAAAAACATAAGTTTTCTTTTCTCATGTGTTCCTTTATCCCTTTGAACTTTGTACCATAAGTATATATCATCCTTTCAAAAAATTTTAAGGAGGTTGGGAGAAGATGAAGTGGGTAAAAGAGAACCAATATATGGTAACAGAAGGAAACTAGATTTTGGGTGGTGAGCATGCAATATACAGATGTGATATAACGATGTACACTTGACATTTATATAATGTTATTAACCAATGTTACCCCAATAAATTTAAAAAAATCTTTTAATTAAAAATCTGTGTGTTACACCTGAAAACTGTGGAGCTTTGTCTCAGATGGACACTTGAAGCTATTTCTAGTTGTACTCTCTCTTATTACCACTAATATGTTTCTGGGTCTAACCTGTATGCATGGAATAGTACTCAATTGTGTGGAATAACTGGCTTTGTGCAAACTGAACCCAGGATATTTATTCTTAACTGAGTATTAAATCTTTAACTAGTATATTTTTATAGCATATTCTTACTTTTCCTAAAAATATTTACATTTAGAGTTTTATATGTTCACAGAGTAGGTAAGTGTACAAAAAATATTATCCCAATAATTTGTGTTCTCTTAAATAAAAAGCAGCCTCTACCTAAAATATGTCTCACTTTTTATCCCCAAAATGTACAGTGGTTTAATCACAGAGATTCAATCTATACATAACAGCTACTTCTGAAGAAGAAAATTGAGCAAAAAGAACAAAGCCATCATTAGAAGTATAATAAAAGATGACTTTCCAAATCTGCAAAACAGTAAGTTATATGCCAGGCACTGTGCTCAGTACTTTATTAACATTAACTCACATAACAAACAAACCTAGGAGGGAGATATATTAGGTTTAAAGGAGATCTCAAATAATTTAAAATACCGGTTAGTTTTAATGACCACATTCTTTAACCAAATATAAAAAATCAAAACTTAATACTTCAGAATATAAGTACAAGCAAGAACCCCTACATGTTTGGGAATGATCTAAATACTAACAGATTATTTAAAAAATAAAAAACATGAAACAATGCATATCAATAACCAGGTCATAGATCCACAGTTGTGTTAAGGAGGGGGGTTATCACTTTGTGAGGGGTATAAATGTCTAACTATTACATTGTTTTGTACACCTGAAACTAATTTAAAAAAAGAAGTAAACCAATCTCTTGAAATATTTTTATTATTTGAAAAAGAAAAAGATAAAATTTTTAAAAGAACTAAAGTTAAGATCAATATTTGATTTCAGGCAGGCAAAAAATGTCTAAGTATAACCAATGAGAAAAATTACAAAAGGAAGGACAACTAGATTTAATACAAAAATCAAAATCTTTGGTATGACAAAAAAATTACCCAAAGTAAAAGAAAAACAACAGGTTGGGGAAAATCTGTGCTGTAAATAAAACAAAAGAAGGGATTAATATATTTTAGTTAAAATTAACTAAAATTAACTAAAAATATATTTAGTGAAAGCTTAACTAAATTAGTAAAAAAAAAAAAATCAAGATCTCAAAATATGAGTGGGCAACAGGTATAAGTAATTTTAGAAAGAATTCTAGCAAACATGAAAAATTCTAAAGCCTACCCCAAAAAATGAAAATTACAATCACAAAAACAGTGTTTTTATCTGTTGTAATATCAAATAAATTAAAAATAATACTCAAAATCAATTAAAACATTTTGGAACCAGCATTTTCATACAACATTGGATATGACTAGTGTACTTTCTTAATTAGATAAATATTAAGTATTAGAAAGTTTATGATGCTTTAGAATTAATTTTTGCCTAATCTCACTATTTCAACACTAAGTGTAAATTAGACATTACTACAAAACTTTATTTTTAAGCAGGATTCCAAAGCAGTAATTTAAGTCTAATTTTTTACTTTATATTATATTCAACATAAAATAAATCTAAATTAACTTTAACAAGTTAATAGAAAAGAAATGCTAAATTCTTTTGCCAGACAAAAAGGCCAACTCATTATTAGTCTTACCTTAACTGTGTTTCTGTTTCTTCCATATTTTCTATTTGTTTTAACATCCTTTCTTCTTGCTTTTTGTGGTTCTAAAGAAATAATCGATGTTGTTTATATTATTTTGTTTCAACAAAAATAAAATCGAAACTAATATTTAAGACCTTTATCTGTCACCAAAAATACATTTAGTTATATATAAATTAAGAGAATGAGCTATTTAACTTGCCTAGTTCCATACTACTTTTCCAGTCTTTAATTATTCTCCTAACAATCTGTATACAGCAGCTAACAAAACAAGTCTTACTTGCTGTCTCCAGTGATAATTTAGACTTGTATCTTTTGTTTATATTGTTGTGGCTCCAAGGGATGCTTTTTCACTCATTGTTACCTACTGAACTCATAATTATTCATCTTTTAAGGCTAAAATCAATGGTATATTCTCTCTGAAGACTTCTCTTCTACCTAGACAGAATTGATCCTGTGAACTCAGATAACAACATTTTGTCCGCAAAACAACACATATACTATTTTGTTTAAGTTATTTGAACATGTATTTTTTTCTACTGAGTTATAAATGCCTAAAGAGGAAGAATGGTATTTTATTCATCATTGTATTCTCCACTATATGATTTACTTAATGAATACTTGTTGAATAAATACTATATAAAAATCTTGATGCTTAAAATTAACATTATCAATGGGTAGCATCTATATTCTGTTGCCCATTATCACCATCTAAAATCAATGTGTATATTTTTCTTCTAAAACAAAGTATCAGCTCTAACATAACCAGACTTTCAAAGCTAAAACTATCTCTTAGAAGTCATCTATTCTAACCCCTTAATTTTACAGGTAAGAAAACTAAGTTGCTGGTATTTTCTTTTTCAACTCACATTAATATCTTCCTGCTGCTTCTTGAGTTCTAGGGCCATCTCACTTGTTTCTTGTGCTACTTCTTTGTTCTCCAGAGAAAGTCTGTTGCAGCTTGCAGTTAGTTCAGTGTTCTTAAGCCTGTTTTTAAAAAACATGTCATATAGTATCCTGAGTAAACTGCTTATTTCTTATTTTTATCTAGAGCTAAGAAGCAACCAAAAAGGAAAAATCATGCTCACTATTAGACTGGTCAACTTGAGTTATTTCATATGAAATTACATGATACAAAATTTAATTCAAAATAATATTAGGGGAAAGGGATGAAGGGCTGGGGGTATAAATGAAATAAGATTGCCATTAGTTAATAATTTCTTAAGCTGGGTGGTTAAGTACATGCTAGTTCATTACATTATTCCCTCTACTTTGTACACATTTGAAATTTTTCTATAATAAATTTTTGAAGCGGTCATGTATTTCCTTGCATATTCTCCACACCTTATCCCACATACTCTTCCACAAATTTTGAAGGGTATATTATTTTCTTCATATAATTTTTTCTCTCTAGTAGACTGCCTCTTAGATACTGTCTCAAACTTCTGATGATTTTATTAAACTAGTACATAAGGCATGAACTATTTTTAATTAAAATAAAGAAAACTAGGGTTAATTTTTGTGTAGACACAAACTGCTCTTAACAAGGTCTCAAATGCTCTACGCTGGAAAGACTGCTGTTATTGGACTCAATGGGGATCAATTTTAAATGAAGGAAGGGGAATGTGTGGCTCTATGGAATGATTTTGGAGCACCTATTATCTCCTATTTTACTAATACTGGAAAGTCATCAAAAGGTAGATAAAAGTTTTCATTAAAAAATTAAAGGTTGAAAAAGCAAATACACCAAGGATAACAAATTTATACTAAAGTATAAATAACTAATCAGTCTATTCATTAAAAGAAATTTTGGTTAATAGAGGAATTTTACCCTCAGCCCCTAAAAAAGTACTGTTAAAAAGCAGAGAATGGGAACTGAAAGGGAAGAAACAAGATGCTGAGTAAACTGCTTATTTCTCATTTTTATTTAGGCTGAAAAGCAACCAAAAAGGAAAAACCATGCTCAACCACTAGATTGGCTACTTGAGTTTACTTCTCTCTAAGTAACAACACAATAATTATTTTCTCCCACTTTCTCTCGAAATTAAACTTACTGAGTAGATGAATCATTAAATATTTTATTTGGACAATATAAGGAATGAATTTGTATTTTGTCATTTCATCAATACAAATCTATGCAATAATTTAGGAAGACAACCAAAACAACTGGCTACAAGCAAATAACTATTTTCATGAGAAACCAAATATCTCCAAGAAAAATAATATATTGATCTAAAGCAGTTTTCAATTTCATGATGTTCTCTTTTTATGTCAATGTTGCATACTTCCATTAGAATGAAACTGATAAATTATTTTGATTTTTAGGAATAAAACACAACTTTAAGCCCATTCAAATATTGAACATAATTTACTAATTTATTATTAACTACCATAAAGCTTAGGAATTGAATACATAAGCTTTTTATGATAGGTAGAAAACATACTTTTCATTTTCAAGCTCAGTTTTCAGCTCTTCAACCTGTTTTGAATACTGTTGTTCACTTGTCGCAATGGCAGTTAATTGTATTTCCAAATCATGTACTTTTTTCTGGAAAATAAACATGTATAACCACAGCAAATGTTTTTACAATTTTCACACTTAAAAATCTTGGTTATTCTATGTAATTAAATCAGATATTTGGCAAAATTTTAGTAAGAATACGTCAAATTTTTAAATTTAAGTTGATTTAATCCCATAACCATTATAATTTTAAAACGAACAATGACAAATGCAATATAAGTAAATTCTATCTTGATATTCTGAAGCTTAACCCGTAAAATTGTATTTATATATTATAAAATATTTTATCACTTATGCTACCAAGTAATTAACTTCAATTAAAATGTTATATTATTAAGACTATATTAACTAATAAAATCAGATAGTATCTTAAAAACTAAGCTGTTCTTACTATAATAAAAAGACAGCTATAACAGAATACTATTATGGACTGAAAACATACTTTTTCACTCTGGGTGGTGAACACACAATGGGATTTATAGATGATGTAATACAGAATTGTACACCTGAAATCTATGTAATTTTACTAACAATTGTCACCCCAATACATTTTTTAAAAAACATACTTTTTCAAATAAAAAAATTCTAAAATTATAACATGAGCACTATAAAAACTATTGTAAACTAAGAACTTAATGAAGGCTAACTTTTCAATGTATCAATTAAGAAATACTCAAGACATTAAGAAATGTAATTGTTATAAGCCATGGCATTATGCACATACTATTGATATTTTAAATGCTGACCTTCTCTCCAACATTATATATAATGTGGAGGCTCTCTAGGTATGTTTTATATCAATCGTTAGCATATTAAATGTAGCAGGAGCACACTTTTTAAAGGAATTTTGTGAAAAAATCTTTCACAAAGCTAATAGCTATAACAATCTATTCTGTAAATCTGTACTTTACTAACAAAATACATGAAAGAAAAGTGTATCCTTTTTAAACAAACCTCTCTTGTTTGGAGAAGACCAGTTAGTTCTTGTTCTGTTCCTTTTAATTCTTCAGCAATCTTCTCAAATTGTTTCTTTTCATCTAAAAGCTTTTGGTTTTCTGCCTATTTAAGGACATTAACAAATCATGACAACCAAAGCATACAACATATTCAAAATAATCAAACTGCCTAAATAAAGTTGAAGAGAAAATTATGAGTTTCTCTTTGGCTAAAATTTTTTAAAAAGAGAAAACAAGTCATTATAAAGTAAAATTTAAAACTAAATATGATGATCAAGGATTTAATGGACAGAGCCCTAAAGTTTTTTTATATAAAAAAAATTATACAGGCCACTGAAATCAAACCTTAACTTATGCATGAATCACTCCAATTTATTAGCATGTATTAGTCACTCAATCTTCTATCAATCCTGTTTATCCTTATGTTAACAAAAAATGTGCTTCCCTGTAACTTTATGCACTAATCATTGTTCTGCCTTCTTTAATCACATAGAAGTCTAATTCCTCTTTCATATGATAAGTGATAAATTTTGAAGAGAGTTATCACTCCTTAACTTTTCTCTTAACTATTCTAAAATCCTTAATTCTTATTATCATTCTTCCTATGAAATAGTTTTAAATTACCTCATACCATCAGGATGGGCTCACTTTGTCAATATACCATCTTAAATAAGGCGCCAAGAATTAAATTCAATGTTCTAGACAACCAAGAGTCAGCAAACACAGCCCAGAGGCCAAATCCAGCCACTGCCTGTTTTTAACAAAGCTTTACTGTAATATAGCCAATCTATTTGTTTGTGTATGATCTATGCCTATTTTGCCCTGTAACAGCAAAGTTGAATACAGCTGCAACAGAGACTACATGGCTCAAAAAGTATACAATTTTACTACAAGGTTAACAGGGAATGCTACAAACAACTCTATACACAGCAAGTTGACAACTTCAGTGAAATGGATTAATTCCTTAAAAACCACAAACTACAAAAATCACCCAAGACAAAACAGATAACCTGAATAGCTCTATAACAATGAAAGAAATTAAGTTCATAGTTTACAATCTTGCCAAAAAGGTATTTCTAGGTCTAGATGACTTCATTGGAGAAGTCTACCAAACATTTAAAGAAGAAATAACACTAATTCTACACAATCTCTCCCAGACAATAGAAATACATGCTTCCCAACTCATTGTATGAGGCCAGCATTAGCCTGATTCCAAAACCAGACAAAAACAATCCAAGTAAAGAAAACTACAGACCAATAGTTCTCATGAATATAAGAACAAAAATGATCAACAAAATATTAAAACAAATTCAACAATATAGAAAGAGTAATACACCACACAAAGTGGGGTATATCCCAGAATGCAAGGCTGGTTCAGTATCTGAAAATCAATCAAGGTAATACACCATATTAATAGTATAAAGAAGAAAAACCACATGATCATATCAAGTGACAAAGAAAAAGCATCTTATACCTGAAACTAATGTAATAAAAAAAAGTATATAGATCATGTATTACAGAATTGTACACCTGAAACCTATGTAACTTTACTAATTGTCACCCCAATAACTTTAAGGAAAAAAAAGTATAAAAAAAAAAATCTGACAAAATTTAACATAAATTTATAATAAACAGTCTCAACAAACTAGGAATAGAAGGGAACTTCTACAAAATAACTGCAACTAACATCATATTTAATGGTGAAACAACTGAATGTTTTTCCCTTAAGGTTATGTACCTCAATGTACACAATGTACATGCTCATTACTCCTATTCAACATTATACTAGAAGTCTAGGCCAGTGAGTTAGGCAAGAAAAAAATAAATATAACTGTCCCTATTTGCAGACAAAATGATTGTCTACAGAAAATTACAAAAAATTTGAAGGAAAAAACTCCTAGAACTAATACGTAAATTTAAATTTAGCAAGATTGCAGATATAGGTCAATGCACACAGCAATCATATTCCCATCTACTAGTGATGTACAACTGGAAAAATATTCTAAAATATTACTTAAAATACCTTCAAGAAAAGAAATATTTAGGTATAAATATAATATAACATGTACAGGATCTGTACATTGAAAACTTAAAAATGCTAATAAAAGAATAAATCGACATCTATATAAATGGAGATAGATACCATGTTCATATATTAAAAGACTCAACATAGTAAAGCTATCAATTCAACCCAGCTTGACCTATAGATTTCTCACAACTCCAATCAAAATTCCAGTAGGATTTTCTTAGATACAGACAAGCTAATTCTAAAATTTACATGGAAAAGTAAAGGAACTAGAACACCTGAAACAATTTTGAAAAAGAATAAAGCTGGACCTCTGTGGCGGGGGTCACGAGCCCAGACGCCTGAGTGGAGGAGGTGGAGGCACTGCTGCCGCTGCCACTGCCACCCAGGATGGCTGCTCTACACGCAGACCACCTGCGGCTCCTGCGTGCATCGCCTTCTCAGTTGCCCGGGTAGGGTAGAGGGAGACACTCTGCTGGCATCAGGCAAACAGGATCACAAAAACTCACTCTTCCAATGAAATATTCCTTCATCAAGCAGAAATCGACTGAAATGAATAGCAGCAGTGAGGCGGACTTCTTGAGTTCTCCTCTGGAGCTTACCACAAATTGAACTTCTATAACCCATCAAAGGACTCTCTCCTCATCACATAGAACACCTAAGAGACTCGTACGAGGATTACATGAAGGGCCCAGCCCAAGAAGCTCAAGATTCAACACACCCAGAGGCCAACTCCAGACCAAACCAGAGTACTACCGGGTTTGACCTACAAGTGACACACCCAGAGGGAATTCTCTACAGGCACAAGAGCCCATAGAGGCCAAGCCTCGTTAAAGCGTTCAACCCTCACGCAGCAAAACATCCTGCTGTGGGCAGAGCCAAGTCTCACAACTAGTCAGCCTAGGAGTCAATCCCACCTACTCACAAGCTAAAAGCAATTAAAGATCAATAGGAGAATATACACAACACAAGAGTCACCTTTGGAGCACACGCAGAGGAGAAGAAGGAAGTAGTGCAAGTCAAATATAAAGGACACATACTACATAAGATAACCCAGCAAAAACTAAGAACCGTAGGGGATCTACCTAATACATCGAAGCAAATACAGAGAGTCAGCCAGAATGGGGAAGCAAAGAAACATGTCCCAAATAAAAGAACAGAAGAAACCTCCAGCAATGGAACCAAATGAAATACAGGTAACCAACCTATCAGAGACAGAGCTCAGAACACTGATGATAAGAATGTTTAAGGAGCTTAGTGATGACATAGAGAAGGACAGAGAAATCATAATGAACCACCAGTTAGAACTAAAGAACACAATAATTGAAATAAAGAACACACCTGAAGGAATTACCAGCAGGTTAGATTAAGAAGAGGATCGAATTAGCGACTTAGAAGACAAGTTAGCAGAGATCACCCAAGCGGAGCAATAAAAACAAAAAAGAATAAAGAACAATGAAAATGGTTTAAGAGACCTCCGAGATAACATCAAGCACAACAACATGCACGTCATAGGAATAAGAGAAGGTGAAAAGAGGAAGCAAGGGATGGAGAATATATTTGAAGTAATAATGTCCGAAAACTTCCCTAACCTGGAGAAGGAAACCGACATACAAGCCCAGGAAGTGCAGAGAGTTCCAACCAGGATAAAGCCAAACAGGTCCACACCAAAACACATTATAGTTAAAATGGCAAAGGTTAAACACATAGAGAGAATCCTAAAAGCAGCAAGAGAAAGACAGAGGGTTACATACAAGGGAACTCCCATAAGACTATCAAATGACTTTTCTACAGAAACATTGCAGGTCAGGAGGAGTGACAGGAGGTACTCAAAGTGATGGAAAACAAAGACCTACAACCTAGATTGCTTTATCCAGCAAGGCTATCATTTAAAATTGAAGGAGAGATAAAGAGCTTCCCAGAAAAGAATAAGCTAAAGGAATTTATTACCACCAAGCCAGCATTGCAAGAAATATTAAAAGGACTTCTGTAAACAGAAGAAAGATGAAAACAATCTAACTACAAATTTAAAAAATGGCAATAACTATGTACCTATCAATAATCACTTTAAATGTAAATGGATTAAATGCTCCAATCAAGAGACATAGGGTTGCTGAGTGGATAAGAAATCAAGACCCTTGTATATGCTGTATACAAGAGACTCACCTCAGATCAAAAGACACACACAGGCTGAAAGTGAAAGGTTGGAGTAAGATATTTCATGCAAATGGAAATGAGATAAAAGCTGGAGTTGCAATACTTATATCTGACAAAATAGACTTTAAAATGAAGACTATATTAAAAGACAAATATGGGTACTATATAATAATAAAGGGATCAATCTGACAAGAAGACATAACCCTGTAAACATCTATGCACCCAACATAGGAGCACCTAAATATATAAAACAGATATTGACTGACATAAAGATAGAGATCAATAGTAACACTATCATAGTAGGGGATTTCAACACACCTTTGACAACAAGGGACAGGTCTTCCAGACAGAAAATCAATATGGAAACAACAGCCTTAATGACACATTGGACCACTTGGATTTAATCCCCAAAGCTGCAGAATACACGTTCTTCTCAAGCGCACACGGAACATTTTCCAAGATAGACCACATGTTACGCCACAAAACTAGTCTTGATAAATTTAAGAAAATTGAAATCACACCAATTGTCTTCTCTGACCACAGTACTATGAAATTAGAAATGAACTATAGGAAAAAAAACTAGGAGACACACCAATTTGTGGAGGCTAATTAACATGTTACTAAGTAATGAATGGGTCAACCATCAGATCAAGGAAGAAATCAAAAGATATCTCGAGACAAATGAAAATGAAAACACCGATGACCCAAAATCTATGGGATGCAATGAAAGCAGTCCTAAGAAGGAAAATCATAGCATTACGGGTCTACCTAAAGAAACAAGAAAAATCACTAATCTACAGTTTATCTTCATGCTTAAGGGATCTGGAAAAAGAACAGCAAAATAAGCCCAAAGGGAGTACAAGGAAGGAGATAATAAAGATCAGAGCATAAATAAATGAAATAGAAACCAGAAAAACAATACAAAACATCAATGAATCCAAGAGTTGGTTTTTAGAGAAGATAAACAAAATCGACAAACCTTTAGCCAGACTCATCAAAAAAAAGAGAGGACCCAAATTAATAAAATCAGAAATGAAAGAGAAGTGACAACAGACACTACAGAAATACAAAAAATTTTAAGAAATTACTATGAGCAACTATATGCCAACAAATTTGACAATCTGGAAGAAATGGACGATTTTCTAGAAGCATGCAAACTTCCAAGGCTAACTCAAGAAGAAACGGAAAACCTGAATAGACTGATTACCACCAGGGAAATTGAATCAGTAATCAACAATCTCCCAACAAACAAAAGCCCTGGACCAGATGGCTTTACAGGTGAATTTTACAAAACATTCAAAAAAGAATTATCACATATTCTCAAGCTCTTCCAAAAAATTCAGAAGGAGGGAAGTCTCCCAAACACTTTTTACAACGCCACTATCACCCTGATCCCAAAATCAGACAAAGACACTACAAAAAAAGAAAACTACAGGCCGATATCTCTAATGAACATAGATGTAAAATCCTCAACAAAATATTAGCGAACAGAATTCAGCAATACATTAAAAAGATCATACACTATGATCAAGTGGGATTCATTCCTGGTATGCAAGGGTGGTTCAACATCCACAAATCAATTAATGTGATACACCACATTAACAAAATGAAAAATAAAAATCATATGATCATATCAATAGATGCAGAAAAAGCATTTGACAAAATCCAGCAGCGATTTATGATAAAAACCCTTAAGAAAGTGGGAATAGAGGGATCATATCTCAACATAATAAAAGCCATATATGATAAACCTACAGCCAACATCATACTCAATGGGGAAAAGTTAAAACCATTCCCCTTAAGATCAGGAACAAGGCAAGGTTGCCCACTTTCTCCACTTCTATTCAACATAGTGCTGGAAGTTCTAGCCACAGCAATCAGACAAGAAAAATAAATAAAAGGCATCCAAATTAGTAAGGAGGAAGTAAAATTGTCATTATATGCAGATGACATGATACTATATAGAGAGAACCCTACAGACTCCACCAAGAAACTATTAGAGCTGATAAATGAATTAAGAAAGCAGCAGGATACAAAATTAATATTCAGAAATCAGTTGCATTTGTATATACCAGTAATAAAATATCAGAAGGAGAAATTAAGAAAACAATCCCATTTACAACTGTTTCAAAGATTATAAAATACCTGGAAATAAATTTAACCAAAGTAAAAGATCTGTACTCAGAAAATTGTAAGACACTGAAGAGAGAAATTAAAGAAGAAACAAATAGATAGAAACACATACCATGTTCATGGATAGGAAGAATTAATATAGTTAAAATGTCTATACTGCCTAAGGCAATATACATATTCAACACAATTTCTATTAAACTACCAGGACATTTTTCACAGAAATAGAACACATAATCCTAAAATTTATATGGAACCATAAAAGATTCTGGATAGCCTCAGCAATCTTGAGAAATAAGAACAAAGTGGGAAGTATAACAAGACCTGACATTAAACTATACTACAAGGCTACGGTAATCAAAACAGCATGGTACTGGCATAAAAGCAGACACATAGATCAATGGAACAGAATAGAGAGTCCAGAAATAAATCCATGCCTATATGGTCATTTAATCTACGACAATGGAAGCCAGAATTTACGGTGGGGTAAAGACAGTCTATTCAATAAATGGTGCTGGGAAATACGGACACATGCAAAAAAATGAAGCTGGACCACCTCATTACACCATATACAAGAATAAATTCAAAATGGCTTAAAGACTTAAATGTAAGATCTGAAACTATAAAATTCCTAGAAGAAAATATAGGAAGAAACTTTACAGACATTACCCAGAGTAAGATTTTTACTGATATATCCCCTTGGGAAAGGAAAGTAAGAGAAAGAACAAACATGTAGGATTACATCAAACTAAAAAGTTTTTTCACAGCAAAGGATACCATCAATAAAATAAAAAGGGATCCTAATGAATGGGAAAAGATATTTGCCAATGATATATCCAATAAGGGGTTAATAACCCAAATTTATAAAAAAAAACTCACTCAACTCAACTCCAAAAAAACAAACAACCCAATTAAAAAATGGGCAGAGGACACGAAGAGACATTTTTCTAAAAAGGACACACAGATGGCAAACAGACATATGAAAAAATGCTCAACCTCACAAACCATTAGAGAAATGAAAATAAAAACCACAATGAGATACCACATCACCCCAGTCAAAATGGCTATCATCAATAAATCAACAAACAACAAGTGGTGGCGAGGATGTGGAGAAAAGGGAACCCTTGTGCACTGTTGGTGGGATTGCAGACTGGTACAGCCACTATGGAAAACAGTATGGAGGTATCTCAAAAATCTGAAAATGGAACTACCTTATGATCCAGCAATTCCACTCAAAGGTATCTATCTGGAGAGATCCAAAACTCTAATCCAAAAAAATTTATGCACCCCTATGTTTATTGCAGAATTATACACAATGGCCAAGACATGGAAACAACCAAAATGCCCATTGGTAGACGACTGGATTATGAAACTGTGGTCCATTTATACAATGGAGTATTACGCAGCCATAAAGAGAAAAAGAAATCTTACCATTTGCAGCAATATGGATGGACCTAGGGAACATTATGTTGAGTGAAATAAGTCAGACAGAGAAAGACAAATACCATATGATCTCACTTATATGGGGAATCTAAAGAAAAGAATGAATGAACTAATCAGAAACAGTCTCAGAGACATAGAAGAAAAACAGGGTTGCTAGACGGGAGGGGGGTGGGGATAAGGGGGAAGATGAGGGGATTAGAAAGCACAGTCAGTAACCACAAGATTGCCATGGGATTACGAAAGTCAATTTGGGGAATGTAATCAGTAACATTATAAAGATTTTGTAGGATATCCGATGGACACTTGTCTCATTAGGGAGACCCCCTCGGGAAAGATGTAGATGCCTGATCACTTCACTATATACCTGAAGCTGAAGCTGAACAATAAATGAATGTCAACCACAATTTTATATATATATATATATATATATATATATATATATATATATATATATATATATATATATTTACAAGAAGCGGAGTACAGCATCAGGAATAGAGACAGTGGAAATGTAATGGTTGTGTGCGATGTCAGAAGGATACTGGATAGGGCATGGGGGGTTGAAACTGTTTGAGGGATATAAATGATAAATGTCTAATATTACATTGTTTTGTGCACCTGAAACTAATTTAAAAAATTTAAAAAAAAAAAGAATAATAAAGCTGGAAGAATCACACTACCCAAATCTAAGTTTTACTATAAAGCTACATGAATCAAGACACTGATATATTGGTGAATGGATAGACAAATCGATCAAGAAAAACAAAAACAGTCCAGAAATAGACCCACACAAATACAACCAAGTGAGTTTTTATAAACATACAAAGGCAACTCAATGGAAAAATGAGTCTTTTCAACAAATAGTAATATCACCCTACATCAATCCAAAGTGTTTAAATCCTAAATATCTGTCAAAACCATCTACTTTTTCTCACTATCACCTCTCAGCCTAAGCTATAATCATCTCTTCTCTGACTAATGTGATTGTCTCTCTACTCTTAACTGTTCTATCTTAATATACTGTTCTCCACATTGCAAGTCAAATGAGCTTTTCAAAATGCAAATCTGACCAAGTCACTCCCTGCTAAAATTCTTTAGAACTTCCTGTTTCTCTTAGGATAAATACAAAATTATCTTGATATGATTTCAAAAGCCATGAATTGCCAGACTCCTACTACCTAACTCTAGCCATTTTGAACGACTCTTCTTTCATTTCTTCTGTACTCACCATACTCCTTTCCATCAAAGAACCTTTGCAAAAAATATTTTTTCTACCTGATAAGCTCTTCCCTTCCTCTCTAGATTTCAGTTCAATCTTTACTTTTTTAAAAAAGCCTCTCCTGACCTAAGTAGCTCAAATCCTTTTATTACAGGCCTCACAGTATTGTGAACTTATCCTTACTGCCCTATACAATATTACCTTTGAATGACTGTTTGTATTTAGGTGTAACTGTTTCATGACTATAGTTCCATGAAGGTAGAATATGCATCTGTTTGCTCCCCACTGTATCCCCAGAGTATAACATAATAGGAACTCAACAAATGTTTGTTAAATGAGTAAATGTGTTTTTATTTATCCCTCACAACCACCCTGTGAGCTATGTACAATTATTTTCCCCATTTCATAGATGGAAAAGCTGAGGCATCCGGAGTTTAGGAAAATTGCTCTAGGTCATACAGCTAAGAAGTAAAGAGCTGAACACCAATCAAAACATTACAACCAAGAAATTAATTATGCTCTATTGCTGGTTCAAATATAAGAAAACCCTAAACCAATCCTTGTCCATATAGAAGTGAATCCTTATAGTAAACTAGTGCTTTAGTATTCATTCATTGGACAATTATTTATAAAGTGCTCACAAAGTATCAGTGACTGCGCTAAGTACTGGGGTTACAGAGTAAACAGGACATAGGTTCTTAGACCTTATTGGAGCACACGTTCATGCCACTATTTATTTACTGAGCCCCTACTGTGTGGCATCTACTTTGCTAAGGGGAGTCCAAAGGGTAAGTGTAGCTTTAAGTAATTATACCAAAAATAAATTAATTTCATTTGTGTAAGTACTATAAAGGAAAAGTTCAGAGTGCTATGGGACCAAAAATTGATATTTAAGCTGAGACTTGAAGTATAAATATGCATCATCAAATTTGAAAGCAGTGTAAACATGATGATTATTTACAAGAGTTTGTGCAAAAGTAATTCAATGCAGAAAGGATAAACATTTGAAAATAATGCTGCCCAAGAGATGGAAGAATTAGGAGTTACAAAATCAAAATCAAGTAGACATGTGATAGGTTAAACCCCAAACCAAATATCTATAATCATAAACAATATTGTTTTCTGTAGCAAAGGTTAGCACACTACAGCCTACGAGACAAAATCAGCCTTCAGTCTCTTTTTGTAGGCCCCTGACCTAAGAATGGTTTTTACATTTTGATAAGGTTGTTAAAAATAAATGAGAGGAAGAGGACAAAGAAGTGGGTAGAGACATGGAAGGGAGAGGAGGAAGACAGAATTAACACTCTGTATACGCATATACCCCACAAAGCCTAACATATTTCTGATCTAGTCCTTTACAAAAAAGGTTTGCCAACCTATGATCTACACATTGTAATCAATTAAAATATAATGAAGCCTTATCCTAACAAATTCATTAAACATGATTCTATAGGTACTAAATATATATTATACACATCTTTTTCAAAATTGCAGCCCTGTGTCTCAAAGGTATCAAAGGTACACCAAATTTACAATCAGACACATAATATGCATATTCGATCTTATTTAAACATACTTTCAACATGTGTTAAAACAGTATAAAGACACCAAGACAGTTGTCAAGATGTATAAAAATTAATACAGATAAGAATGTGGCTTTACTAAAAACCAAATGTAATTTTTTTTTATATTTTAGCTGAAAAAACTAGCATGAAACATCTATAGTGTGAAAGTCTAAGTCAGTGGATTTGAAAAGTAATTGCTATATATTAATAAGAGAAACTATATCCTTACCAAGATTTTTTTCAATTCTTCAAGTTCTACTTCTTTGTTATTTTTAAGCTTTGCCATCTCCTCTAAAATAAGCAAAAGAATATAAATGTGTTAAAAGCTGGATTAAAAGAATAGGAAAGACAAGAAATAAGAATAATACCATTTGAAAGGGGAAAAACTTAAAAGAGATGGATTAATGCAACTAGCATACTGTAAAGTACAGAGGAAACCCAAATGGAACTATACAAAAATAATAATGGATAAATATCAATAATATTTCCATAAAGTTAATTCCACAACCAAATGAGCCCAAAGTTCATTAAACAAAATAATCAAGCTATATAAATGTATTTTTGGAAATAGGTCACTCAGAATGTGCCTGTACCTGCAACTCATCACTATCTAAACATCTGGTCTTTTAATCTCCACTCCAAACTTGAAAAACGTGATCCATTTAATTCAAGCTAACTCAATTGTACTCTAGGTCCCAACATTCCTACCTCCTCAGAGACCTTAGTTGTCATACTACCAATATACATTGACTCTCTGTAGAGAAATCTTTAAATTTTCCCATCACATCTATTTGAATATAAAACAAAAATATCTGATTGACCTTTCTGCCCTTTCCTACTACTGTCAAATTTCTTTTTTGTTTTACAGACAAATTCCTATTTATCACCTACAAATTTCTTTCTTTCTTAATCCCATGCAAAACTAATGCCTATCTCCATGACATTAATAAAATTATGATCTCAAAGATCCCCAATAACCATTTAGTAGTGCAATTCTTAGTCCTCATCATTGTGGACCCTCCTGGCATTTGATACTATTAACCACTCTACTTCACTCCCTTTGACTTTCCAGACCTTACATTATTCAGATTTCTTCTTTCCTCTCTAACTCCTGCTTCTGTTTTCTCTGCTGTTACCCTTCCTTCTTGCCACCCTAAATAACAATGCTTTACAATGCTTTTTTCTTTACTTCCATGAATTCATCATTAGGCTAATGAATTATAAAATCTTTCCAGCCCAAGCCTCCTTTTTCTCCTTTCTTACATTTTTTAACTGCCTACGAAGTTCACAAATGATATCTAGCTGTCACCTAAAATTTTATTACATCTGAAACATTATTCTTTCCTCACCATTAGGGTTATTAATTATTAAAGATACATTTGTACATTAAAAACAAAAAACTTGTAATAATTGCCCACAGTCTTTAAGGAAAAAAATCAACAAAATATGAAATGCCAACATAGAATCTAAAATAAAAACCTGTCACATGAAAAGCTTATTTAATCACAAAGTTTCATTTTAGGTAAAAACAGTTAATTTTTTAAAATTCAAGGATTATAAATTATAGAATTGTACACTTGAAACCTATATAATTTTACTATCATCACCCAATAAATTGAATTAAAAAAATAACTCAAGGACTGGTTAAAAATAGTAGACTGAGCATGTCTCCACACTCTCTCTCACTCCCAATCATAATTTTCTTTAAAGACACAAAAAAAGAATACATATATTTTTATATACATATTCTTCATATATATATATATATATATATATATATATATATATATATATATATATATCTCCTTTGTATATGTTATAGATCTATATATACACATACATATATAATATACACATAAAAAGACACATTACCATTAACAAACGGAAAAGTTGAGGATTCCTTGTGGGGATGAACCCCACATTAATTCAATGAAGGCTATGTGGAACAACAAGACCAGGTGACCACATCTCCCACCACACAGCCCACCTCAGGTTAAATCAAGTATTCTAAGAATTAGAGCTAAAAGTACGTGGCAGTGCCCCAAACAGCTCATGATCTCTAAGCAAGATAAACATCCCCTATACCTAAAAGACAAGGACGAAGCCCACCCTTCCTTACAGCATCTGCCATCTCTCCTCCATAATCAGATGAAGATTGTAACATACCATGTTTCCCCGAAATCAGATCTAATGCGTCTTTTGGAGCAAAAATTAATATAAGACATGGTATTTTATGTTATATTACAGTATAGTATAGGATACCTGGTCTTATATTATAGTAAAATAAAACCAGATCTTATATTAATTTTTGCTCCAAAAGATGCATTGAGGCCTATGTTCAGGGGATGTCATCCTGAAAAATCATGCTAGGGCTTATTTTCCGATTAGGTCTTATTTTCAGGGAAACACGGTACGATTTCAAAAATAGCAAAATAAACATAGCTAAAGATTGAATTAGCAGGGGAAAGTCAAAAAATATTTTTCCCCAAATTCCCCAGAAAAAGAACTAAAAGGTAGAAAGCATAAGAGAAAAACTTAAAAACATGAAGAACGGATCCAAAATTTCCAAAATCAACCTACAAGGACTTACAGAGAGAGAGAACAATGATGACACTAGAAGAGAAGAAAATTTTTCAGAGCCGAAGATAGACAAACTGTCCATAGATTAATGGCTTCACCAAATGCTAGCAAAAGTGTAACATGATTCCATTTTTCACAGAAATCCTCTCAGACCTGCACCATTCAAATCTGATTTGGTTTCTCCAATTTTATTTCTATCAATCTGATTTCTCCAATTCTACTCTTCTCACTACCAGCCAAATTCATCTGCCATACAGAAGTTACAGTGATCCTTTAAAAATATAAATCAGATCATGTCATTCATCTATTTAAAATCTTTCAATGGTTTTCCTTCACTATTAGAATAAAATGAAAATGTATTTCCTTCACCCCGATTTGGTCCAAACTCATTTCATTCCCCTTTCTATATCACTTCTTACGTTCAGTCACAAAGGCTTTCATTCAGTCACTTGAATTAACTAAGTTCCTTCACATCTCAGAGCATTTTTACATGCTTTTCCTTCTGACTGAAAAACTCTCTCCAACTCACGTGTCTTACCTAACTAAATTTCACTTATTTTTTAGGTCTCAGCTGAAGGCCATCCCTGACCACCAAATCTAAATTAGGCCCTATTATTTTCCTACATTGCATCATTTTCATTTCCTTCATGGTACTTACCCCAATTTGTAATTAAATATTTATTTGTGATTATTTGTTTTATGTCTCCCCAAGTAGATCTCATTAGAACAAAGACCATATCTGTTATGTTCCTAATTATATATCCCAAGCTAATTGAGGAATAAAAATCTTAGTCTAACTTCAATAGTTATGTTATCTAATATCAATATACTATCTAATAAGAATGAGCAGCAGAAATAGAAAACACTAGAGGGGGTATCTGTTACATAATCAGAGTGGAAGCAAACATAGGTATAAAGATAGAAAAACGACCACAAGAGCAAAACCTATTTAGAGCAGTACCAGACTGAATTCAAGATGGGAGACGCATAAGAATCAAAGCAAACTGTACCAAGAAACTGAGAAAAAATTATTTGACAAAGATTTTGTATTTACAGTTGGCTTTAACTAACTTGGAATGCACTACCTCACTCTTTAAATGAACAATGAAAAGCTGATATTTAAAGAGTTTAAACTTAGGCAATGAGATGGCTCTTAAATTTGCAACACAGCATAGTCAGATCTGTTAATTTTAAAGAAACAACCTAGCATCAGTGCAGAGAAAGAACAAAAGGCAGACAAAACTGAAAACAAAAAGATGAATTCTCAAGCTACTACAATTAGTTCTGGTAAAAGATGTCTAATGCCAAGATATAAGAAAGGGGTAGAGCAGAGAAGTACACAGAAAAAAGTGATTTTAAGATTACTCAATAATTGAGACTACTGGGGGGACAACGCAGGCAGACGAAGGAATACTCAAACCAAGACATTAGCCTAAGAAAATACCGTCAAGGAAGAATGCAAAGTATAGCCAGGAAACAAAGCAGTAAGAATGAGGACTATTGCAGTAAGAAGGAAGGTTATGAAGAAAAAAAAAAAGGCAAAGCAAATAAAAGCCTAATAAATATAACAAGGGATGAACAAAGATGAAAACAAACGAGGGTAATATGAAGCATGGTTTGATGACTAATCTGCCAAATACAACTTGTGTTCCATTATGTTATTCACATGCATCCCTCCTCTGCTAGGCTAAGAGAAACGCGCATGAAACTCTAAAAACCAGGAAAGAGGAAATGAGGACTAGTTAGATTTTATGAGCTAGATATTAAGAGTTAAACACAACAGTACTGGATAATCATCAGAAGTGAAACCAAGACGTTTGGTTTTGAGAACTACTGTACAGCATTAGCCAAAGAAGGAAATAAACTAATGTTGAGTGCTTACGTCATTGTCAGGGCTTCTCTCCTACACATAATGCTTTCCTCTTTCCATCATTCTCCGCAACTATTGAAAGCCTCTCTGTACCTTAAAGTCTACTTGTGAAATCTACCTCTTCTAAAGCCTTTTCCAACTCTGCAATCCACATTGGTATCACTGGTTTCCTCTTGTTATCATCATTAACATGTCTTCATCAATAAGAAATCTCTGAGCATTCACCCAAATATATAAATATGTATAAAATACATTTTATATAAATTTGTAAAATATAAATTGCATTATATTATTCATTATAAAACATGTAAAAAAGGAAAACAAAAAAAAATATCTAAAACATAAAAAATAAATAGAAGTTCTAATATTTACTTCCCTTCTGATAGAAATCTTGCTCACCCCTCATTTTGGAAATATTGCTCTAATGGTTTTATGTGTTCAAACTTTCTCCAACAGTAATTAGAGATTTCTCAAGAGCACGGTATTTTACTTCTTGTTTATATTCCCCCATCATCTTAGATAATGCAAAGAGGAACATACAGAACTGTTCCACAGTTCTTGATTAATATACTGTTATGAGAAAAACCACATTATGCATTTGATTTTTAATATAACAGTAACAGTCACTTAATTTCAATATCAGACTGAATTGTTACAAATATATATCCATTAAAGATATTTTAAGGATTAAAATTATTCCTTAGTCTACAATATTCAATTGAACGATTCTAAAGAAAGCAGATATATGCAGTGATTTACAATAGTATTTCATGCTATAAAGGAAGATTTAAAATTGGATGAAAAATGCATTTATAACCAGTGTAATATAAAATAATACTAAAATAATAAGATTATAAAATTATTTACCATTGGCTAGTACAATTTTGGATGCTCAAAAGTCAGTCTATAGTGGAAAGTTAAGCATTAGAAAAGGAAAATAATAAATAGGGTTTAAAAATTCAACCAAATATCCTAACATGGAATTATCACTCACTTACAATTATTTTAATCATACAAGTATTCAAAGCATATAATAAAGCTTACAGAAAGTTATTGGGATATTCAAGAATAACATATGCCAATTCATGAATTATTTTAATTTACAAAAATAATTCTTTTCGCCAAAATTGGTTAAAAAAAGTGTTTTTTATATCTTTATAATTCTCCACATTTGTAGGTATGAAGGTTTGTAAATATAAAGCATAGAGTTATTAAAATTATCTAACTAAATGGTCATAAATTCACAGAGTAACTATAGAACTTCTGTCTCTTTTGTCCATGAAAATTGTTGAATATTAATACCACCACATGGTAAAATAGGATCACATTTTCCTATAAATAGTTCATAATCCAACATGACTAATCAATGACATTTCAAAATTCAATTAAAATATAACAGACATTTCTCACTAAGACTTATTAAGGCCTCTGAATCTTAAAATAAGGAAAACAGACTATAAACATCCCTTAAGCTCCTTTTACTTCTAGGTACCTATGAACTGTGTAATGAAACCAAATAGTCTTTCTTAAGGTTTAAATTTTCTATCTTTAAAAATCAAATATAAAATTATTAAATAATCTCTATTGGTAAATAACAGAGAAGAAACTATATTCTATTCTGAAATAGTGTTTATATTTTATAATTAGCTAATATTATCATGTACACATATTATTCTCTAAATCTTACCCAGTTCACTTGATTTCTTCTGAAGCTCCATGGTAAATATTTTCAATTGATCTTCACTTTTTTCCACTCTGGTAAAAATATATTATTAGTTTACAATGTGAAATATTCTTTTAGTCAGAATTCATAACTAAAACTGGGGCAATTTAGTAACAATATATCTTAGCACAGATTCACTCATTCAACTATTAAACATTTTTGAGCACCTACTCTATGCTTGAAACATTTCTTTTTTTTTTTGAGTGTAACATTTCAAAATAAGATATTACTATTATAAATACATAGTCGTATATTAATTAAATCTACATAAAACCTTAATTAAAGCTTGTAGTCACAATTTATCTCTTAGCTACTGGTGATAATCAAATTAATGCATCCTAGAACTTCAAGAGTGATTGAGTGTGTAACTACTATTATACTGAATTCTGCCTTAGGAACAATATAAATATGAAAACTTGTGCAATTTGCTTAGCTCTTCTGGCTTTTTGTTTCCTTGTTGGTAAAACTGAGGTAATTGGAACAGATGATATCTAAGGTCACTTACAATTTTAAAATTTGAAAATCAACTGGACAGGTCAATCAAGAATATATAGAAGATTAGCTAAGCTAGAAAAGCTAGCTTTTCTTCCTTTACCATACACGAGCAGTAGAGTATACTGCTAGTCCCAGGTCATGACTTCAAAGGGAAACTTGTTTCTCTCTTTCATCCTATTTAATTAACCTTAATGCTAATGGGACAAGAATAATTATGTAGGCCTCATAACACAGCTTTATATGAATTTTCCCTTAATATAAAATAGTGAAAAACAAAGCAAGTTTTTAACTCAAGTTTCAGACAAACTACTATTTAGATGAAATGCAAATGAAGTTTATTTTATATGTAGTTAATCATACTCATTAACCCATTAATTTAATAAAAATGTTTGAGTACCTACTTTGTACCAGGCTAGTTGCTAATATTATAAATCAGAGAGGTTACCAACCCCAGCAAAATAAACCTCACTTCCCCATAGGAAGTTATTTCTGTGAAGCTAATAATAAACAAGAGTTTAATTAAATATGTCATATCACTGCATCAGCACTTATTAGCTTGTTTATTTAGCTTGACTCTGGAAATGCAGGCATGGGAACTATCCTAGAGAATACTGTCTTTTCCTAGGATACCTGCCTATCCAATACAAACATTTAAAATATATTCCCACTTTATATATTTAAAAAAAAAGACTTCGTTATGGTTCTTAGAAATTACAAGTCAATTGACAATGAATAGAAAATAGCACTGAATATTAGAAATAAACTGTCTTTATTCAGCTAAATAAGAAATAGTTTTACCTTTGATGTTCTGTTGTCAATAATTCTTTCAAGTTGGAGATAGTAGTTTTAAGTTCAGTTACCACAAATGCGTGAGCAGTTTTAGCTTTATTAAATTCTTCTATTTGAGCTTCTTTTTCTCCAGTGAGCTGATCAATTTTTGTTGTTGCTATTTGTAAATCTTCCTCTAAAGCCTTCTGAGTACTCTAAATGAAAAGTACAGAACAAAAGTTATGATCCAAGGGCCTTAAGAAAAAAAGCTGAACTCATCTGCTTCTGTAATTTGCTGTCACTCCCTCCCTCCCTGATCCTCTCCTCTACCCCACCCTGGCCAATCTGGAATGCCCACCCACCACTCTTATTTCAATTCATCATTCCTCCAAAGCCCACCTATATTCCCAGCCTCTCCATGGAGTCTTCCTAGCCAATCTAGCATGCAATGTTCTTCCAATTCTTATAACTATTGTAATAATTTTTGCTTAAATCACACTGTTGGTACCTAGCACGGTCTTGTATTTTAGTTATACTTTTGACGTGTTTTTATTCAATGTCTCCAATTAAACTATAACCAGTTTGTAGACTTGGATTGTATCGTCTCTGTTCGAAACTCTTGTACCTAGTATTATCATTCAACACATATTTGTTGACTGATAGACAGTGTGAGACTTATCACACACTAATCAGATTTTAAATCATACCACACTTCTTTGCAAAGACATTTTAGAGTCTTCTAGCTCTGATGTCAAATGATCCTGCTTCTTATTTGATTCTTTTAAGTTTTCATCCTGTAATTCTAAAAGAGAAAGTTGCAGATAGGTAATACTTAATAGAAAACACATACCAAGAAAACAAATTATTTGTAACAATTATATTTTCCCCCATTAGATACTCCACAATGATGGAGAATTATGCAAACATAGATGCATTTATATTGGTCATCATCAACTTTTATTGACTACTCAAGACTGTTATCTCCCAAGCACTCAAAGGTAAATGATTTTTGGTGCTACATTTTTAATAATAGCTAAACATTGGAAACAACCTAACTATCCAACAGGAGATAGATTATAGTGGCACACACATACAATGGTATAACATGTAGCCACTGTAACTATACAGACTTTATTTATTGATTACTAATTTAGATATTTATAAAATATCATAGAATAAAAAGCGCAAGTTAAAAACAGTACTTATATAAATACTGCATATGAAAGGAGAGGATATGTGCAAAAATATTAAAATTTATCTCCTAATTATGAAATTATTCATGATTTTGTTTTCATTATTGCTATCTTGATTTTTAGATTTTCTAAAATACATTTATTTAAATATTATTTTAAAAAGCTTTTGGGGCAGCCGGTTAACTCAGGTGGTTAGAGTACAATGCTCGTAACACCAGGGTTGCCAGTTTGATCCCTGCATAGGCCAGTGTGAGCTGCCCTCCACAAGTAGATTGAAACAACTACTTGACTTGGAGCTGATGGGTCCTGGAAAAACACACTTAAAATAAATAAAAGTTTAAAAAAAAAATAAAATAAAATAAAAAGCTTTGACTCCAATTAATGCTAATCTTTACTAAATACTAAGTGTCAGGTACTAGTCTGTGCTTTTATGTGTGCATTCAGTTTTTTTTTAAATTCATGTTTTTATTTAAGTAGATATACAATCTTATATTGGTCACATTAATTTCATGTGTACATTATAGCGATTTGACATTTTTATACCTTACAATGTGATCATCTCACTAATTATAGTAATTATCTGGCACCATGTAATCTTATCACAATTAACTGTTCCCTTCCCCCTTTTCGCTCATCATCCCACACCCTCCCTTCTGGTAACCAGACCTTTGGTCTCTGTTTCTATGAGCCTGTTTGTGTTTTGTTTTGTTCATTGTTTTTGGTTTTTGGTTTTTTTGATTCCACATATAAGTGAAACTATATGGTATGTGTCTTTCTTTTTCTGCCTTATTTCACTTAGCCTAATACCCTCTAGATCTATCCATTTTGTAACAAATAGCAACATTCCATTCTTTTTTATTGCTGCACAATATTCCATTGTGTGTGTATATGCGTGTGTATATGGGGGGGGTGTATGTGTATATATGTGTGTGTGTATATATATCATATATATAAACATTAAAAAACATGTATGTGTATATATACACATATACATACACATATATATATACACACACACACATATATACACACTCATATCACCTCTACTTTATTCATTCATCTATCAATGGACACCTAATTTGCTTCCATATCTTGACTATTATAAATAATGCTGCAATGAACAAAGGGGTGCATTTACCTTTTTTGAATAAATGTTTTTGCTTTCCTTGCATAAATACCCAGAATTGGGATTGCTGGGTCGCATGGTACATCTATTTTTAGTTTTTCTGAGGAATCTCTATACTGTCTTCCATAGGGCATGCACCAGTTTGCAGTCCCACCAACAGTGTATAAGGGGTTCCTTTTCTCCATGTCCTTGCCAACACGTTATTTGTTGACTTTTCGATAATAGCCCTCTGACAGGTGTGAGGGAGTAGTTTGTTCTGCTTTTGATTTGCATTTCCCTGATGATTAGTGATGTTGAGCATATTTTTGTATGTCTGCTGGCTATGTATATGTCTTCCTTGGACAAATGTCTTTTCATGTCCTCTGCCCATTTTTCAATCAAATTACTGTTTTTGTTATTGAGCTGTATGAGTTTCTTAGATATTTTGGATATCAATCCCTTATCGGACATATCATTTGCAAATATATTCTCCCATTCAGTAGGTTGCCTTTTTGTTTTGTTGAAGGTTTCCTTCTCTATGCAGAAGCTTTTTAATTTGATGTAGTCCCATTTGTTGATTTTTGCTTTTGTTTTCCTTGTTTGAAAGAATTCAGTAAAATAGCAGGACACAAAATTAATATACAGAAATCCATTGCATTCCTTCTAATGAACAATTAGAAGGAGAAATGAAGAGAACAATCCCTTTTACAATTGCATCAAAAAAATAAAATACAATACCTAGGAAAAAACTAAGGAGTTGAAAGATCTATACTCTTGAAAGTATAAGACACTGAAGAAAGAAACTGAGGAAGACACAAATAAATGGAAGGATGTATCATGCTCATGGATTAAAAGGATTAATATTGTTAAAATGACCATATTACCCAAAGTAATTTTTAGATTCAATGCAATTCCTATCAAAATACCAATGTCATTCTTCTCAGAACTAGAACAAATAATCCTAAAATTTATATGGAACTACAAAAGACCCCAAATAGCCAAAGTAATTTTAAGAAGAACAAAGTTGGAGGTATCACAGTCCCTGATCTCAAACTATACTACAAGGCTATAATAATCAAAACAGTATGATACCAGCACAAAAATAGACACATAGATAAATGCAACAGAATAGAGAGCCCAGAAATAAACCCTCATTTATATGGTCAACTAATCCATGACAAAGATTGGTAAAAATATACACTGGATAACGACAGTCTCTTCAACAAGCAGTGTTGGGAAAACTGGACAGACACATGTCAAAAAATGAAACTGGACCACTCTCTTACACCATATAAATAAACTAAAAATATGTTAAAGATTTAAATATGCATTCACTTTTAAACACCATAAAACCACTAGGGGAAAAAAAGTCACGGGTTCAAATTATTCTATTTCCTCTTAATAGTTACCTGGCCTTAAACATGATACTCAACCAGTCTGACTCTACTTTTCCTACTGGAAAATAAGAATAATAGTTACTCATATCTTGAAGGACTGCTGTTAGGATTAAACAAGATAATGCAAATTAAGATGTTTAACCACAGCATCTAGCACATAGTCAGTAAATGTTAAATACGATGATGATGATGGAAGAGGAGGAGTATGCTACAAAATGAACCTTAAAATTCATGGTATTTACAACATACTTGGGCAGGCAAATAAATAATCAATGATAAGTGCTGATGGGTATTCACTAGGAGTTCTGGAAATATACACAGGGGGATATCTAAGCCAAATAGGATCAGCAAGTGTTAGAGATAAAGGGAGACAGACATAGAGAGGGAAAATTCAAGGAAGGCTTCCAGAAAGTGACAGCTGAATTGAAACATCTGAATGCCAATAAGAATTAACAAGAGTTATGGGAGCCAGAAGGAGAAAAGAAGACCACAGACAGGTAAAAGAGCATGTACAAAGGCAAACATGGGAGAGAGAGAATGACACATTCCGGGGTCTAAAGGAAATGTATTTCAATAGGATAAAATAAAGTATGAGAGAGGCATCATAGCACATATGATTGGAAAGATAATAAGGACAAGATCATAAAAGGGTTTACACGACTTGCTGCGAGGTGCAGGCTTCATAAGCCAGGAAGACCATTAAAAATAAAGTATGTTTAGTAACAGAATGATCTTGTTATATTTTTTTAAATTCCATTCTGAAAAATTTGTGTAGAAAAATTTGTATAGTGGTCCAACTCTGGAGAAAAAATAGGGAACGCAAATTTGGAGAGAGGAAAATGATAACACTGTGGTATCCACTATATTATTCATCATAGTCTGGTAATAAATGTCTCCTCTAGAAATCATAATCACAGATTAGTGGTTGGCACATGCAGGAACTGAATTTATGCTGCCTGAATGTTCTAAAAAAAGCTCCAAGCCAAAACTTAATATGAAGTGCCCCTAAGTTCCCCCAGGATCCCAGAAGGTGCAAATGTAAATTTTCATATAAAAATATAGTTGCAACCCAGGTCTTAAAAAGTTTCTGCAGATGAAGTTACATGACCTCACAATCAAAAATCACAAGAGGAAACAAAACACCATAAGCAGAGTCAGAAGAATGAACAAAAGGTAGACTTGGACCTTCAAAGATTTCAGATGTTAGAATTACTGCCTATGGATTTTTAAAAATAAATATTATATCAATCTTTAAATACTAAAAGAGGTAAGGAAGATGTCCATATACTAAATAAAACTTCTAGAAATGACATATAAAACTGAAACTGAAAACCCCATTGGAGTAATGGGTGAGGTATGTCACTCAAACACTCCTCTAAAAAGAAATGAAAATTCAGGATCAAATATTAAGAATATTAAAATCATTAAACTCCTGACAAAATAAGAAAAAATTACCAGGCCAAAAGCGAAGAAAAAATAGAAACCTGGAGAAGTAAGATAAGCACAGAACTTGCTTTTACCCTGCAGGCATTTCCAGATCCTGGAAAAATTGGACTTTCAATTTGAAATCACAGTGGGGTGAGAAAAAGAAAATGAACATCCCAAGACTATGAGGTGTGCTCAAACAATACAGTGAATATTTAAATTAAAAATTTATTACAGTAAAAGACACATTGCCATTAATCCCCCTCAAAATACTCCCCCTCATTTTGAACACACTTATCCCACCATTCTTGCCACTTTCTGAAGCAGTTCTGGAAGTCCTCTTTTGTTAGTGTCTTTAGTTGCCCTGTCGTGGCTGCCTCAATGTCCTAAATCATTTTGACTTTGGGGAAGAGCCAGAAGTCGCACAGTGCCAGATCCAGTGAATAAGGTGGATGAGAACATAATGTTTTTATTTGACAGAAACTGCTATATACCAGAGTGACGTGTGACACAAATGCGTTGTCATGATAGAGGATAATTTACCATACACTTTAAAACACACCTTCTCTCAACCGTAGCTCACACCCAACTGACTGCACCAAACAAGCTGAAGCTTGTCACACACTGTTCTAAGGTTTGATGTACCACTTCCCGTATTGAAGATCCTCCTGCCTTTCCATTGGATGGCACTCAGCAGCAGCATTCACCGTAGTTTTTGAACACAATGGAAAGGCTCCATGTCACACATTGCTTCCAGTACAGCAATTTCTGTCAAATAAAAACATTATGGTGTATCCTCATTTACCTTATTCACCAGATCTGGTGCCATGAGATTTCTGGCTCTTCCCCAAAGTCAAAATGACCATGAAAGGTAAACATTGTGAGTTGATTCAGGACATCAAGGCAGTCACGACAGCGCAATTAAAGAGACTCATGAAGGAGGACTTCCAGAACTGCTTCAGAAAGTGGAAAGAACTATGGGATAAGTGTGTTTGAAGCAAGGGGTAGAATTTTGAGGGGGATTAATAGCAATGTGTCTTTTACTGTAATAAATTTTTTAAATTTAAATATTCACCATAGTTTTTTATCACATCTCATATGTAAGGTAGAGAGTCAAGAATTAAGCCTTTGTACAATAAGCTGGGGCACTCTTTATGTAAGAAGGAAGCAAAAGTAAACCAACTCTCAAGGAGATTTGCAGCCCAGGTTCACATCACCTGATTGGTCCAAGAAACCCCAAGCTTTGAAACTAATTTAAGGTTGTACCAGATAATCCACCATGTACATGGCAAAACTTTCTCCTGGAAGGATTCCCATTTAGTTAAGTTACCTACACTCTAGGCAGACCTTAAATTACTCCTACAAATAATTTTTGCAAGAAAAGTCATGTGCACGGAGTCAAAGACAACAAGGCACACAAGAAAACAAGGCACTTTGACTAAAAAGTATCAAAAAGAAAAGACAGAATGAGGCTTACAAACATTTAAGATGAAGAATGATCAGAAAGGAACTTTAAGCAGATATTCTCAGTATGTTTAACAAAACAAAAAAAAACCTTGAAAATAATAAGAAACAGAAAACCACATAAAGTAGAACAACAGATTTGAAAAATAAGTTAGAATAAGACTTTAAACGTCTTAATAACTGAAAATAAAATAGAAATGTTCCTAGCAGATGAGAACAAATAAACAGACAATTAGTGAACAACAAGAAATGTCAAAAGAAATCCAGAATAAGGCACAGAAAGGCAAAACTGAAAATATGGAAAACAGGTTAAGAGTCACAGAATACAGTTAGAAAATTAACATATGGTTTTACTCCAAGTTCCAGGAAAAGAGGAAACAGAGACTAGACCAAATACATTTAAAGAAACGCAATAATAAAAGATACTAATTTAAAGATTCAAGAAGCTGTAAAATAAAATTAAACCCATATGTGACTATATCATACTGAAAATGCTAAAAATCAAAGGTGAAGTAAATCTGAAAAGCCACAAGAGGGGCAAAAGATACCTTATCTTCAAAGGTTCAGCAGTGAGATTGACAACTGACTTCTTCAAATCAAAAGGAAGCCCAAAGAAAGCAAGATGATATCTTCAGTGTGCTAAAAAAAAAATTTCTAGAGATAACAAATAGTGCACCAACCTAGAAATATGTCTTCTTCAAAAATATCCTTTACAGATGAGAATAACCAAATTTTTAGACAAATAAAATGGGAGATCATCATAAGCATATTTTCACTAATGGATATTCTGAGTATTCCTTTTTAAGGCAGAAAGGATATGATCTGAATGAAAGGTCTGACATACAAAAAAAGAAAAATTAAGAGCAAAGAAAGAGGAAAATACATAGGTAAAACCAAATAAACACTGTCTACATAAAACAGTAATAATAATAATGTCTTGTTTATAGAATTTAAATACAAAACAAAAATAGGAGAACTAAATGTAATTAATGTTCTAAAGTCTTGAATAACCCAAGAAGGTAAATGTACTGATTAACTCTATATATTGAAGAGCAATCAATCAATGTTGTAATATCTCTAATAATCACTAAAAAAAAACAGAAACAGATTAATAGCTTTCAAAGTGGTCAAGGATAAAATTGGAATAATAAAAAGTAATAAAACTAGGACATCCACTTTGGGGAAGATGAAATAGATATACTTTTCCCTATTCCTCCCAATTACAACAAAATCCTCAACATTATATGCAAATGAAATATTAGACTTTGAAAGGTTGAGAGAAAGAAGACCAGATTACGGGCCTCTGGACCTGAGAAACAAGTGGTATGACCCCTGAGGGTAGGGAGTTGTTTCAATTTTTTGTTTGTTTGTTTGGGATTTTGTTTTATTTTGTGTTTGTTTGCCTTGCACATCCCAGACTTAGAGCTGAAGAGGCTAGCAACCTGGAAACACCAACGGGAACAGACGTGAAAAGCTCCAAAAGAAGTCCACTCTCTCTAGCAAAAGGACAAGAAAAGGGGCAGCTTTGGAAGACTCTACAACAACCTAACACCACAGAAAATGTAACCAAGAGCATGATGGTGAGATAGGAAAAACATAAAACGTAGAGGAAGTTAAACAATTTCAATATATCTGGCATATAGAATATAGTAATGACAGTAATGTGAAATGAATAGGCATAAGTTAGCAAGAACTAGTTCATTATTTGCTACATGAAGAAGTTTTTTAAGAGAAAAGTGACAAATGCCACAAGATCCCTATGATGTTCTGAAAGGTGCAGTGTTTCACAAAGTGTATTATACCTACCAAGTGCCCTGCCACTTGAACAAATTCGAAAAAATTCTATAAGATAGTCTACACAAAATAAGTCACACAGAAGAAGTTGAGAACCATATAACTTCACTCATATGTGGGATATAAAACTGAAAGCGACAAAGGAACAAGACAAACAAAATATCATAGACACAGACAACAGTTTAGTGGTTACCAGAGGGTAAGGGGGAATGAGGATGGTAAAAGAGGGTAAAGTGGGTCAAATATATGGTGATGGAAAGAGAACTGACTCTGGGTGGTAAACACACAATACAATATATAAATGATGTATTATAAACCTGTACACTTGAAACCTATATAATTTTACTAACCGATGTGACCCCAATAAATTTAATAAAACTTAAAGAAAAAAAGTCTAAACGTAACTGACATCCAAGATCCTTCATAGTCTGACCTAACATTCTTTTCCAATCTCTTCTACCTGAGTTCAAGATATAGGCACACCAATCAGTGTTTCAAATGTATCCTAATTTTCACACTTCCATGATTTGCACAAGCCATTTCTTCTGTGTACACTCACTCCTCCAATATACAGTCTAGTGAACCTTTAGTGACCTAAGGTCTAGTTCAACATAGTTTCTCCCTAATGCCTTTCCAAATGTCTTGTTCCAGGAATAAGTAATAATTCCCTCCATCATGCTCCCAGAATATTCATTCATTCATAAAATATGTATTGAGTGCCTAATATGTGCCAGGTGTTGTTCCTGGAATACATCAGTGAACAACAACAACAGAAAAAAAAAAGACAGACATAGATCCCTGTTTTCAAAGAGCACGTTGCTGAAACTCAAGAAGGTTAGAGTATGAAAAGGGAAAAGAAGAGCATATGTTCTTTGAAAAAGCTCCCTAAATGACTGTTATGTCCTCCTTGAACTCGTTCACCAGTTGGGAACTGTAGGACTAGAAAATGTTACAACAAAATTGTAATGAAGCCAAAAATTAAAACATAACAAGAGGAATACATAAGACACACTGTTATATTTTCTTATATAAATTCTTACTTGTTTTTTCTTCTAATTGATTAACTTTATCTCTAGATTCCTCTAGTAGAAATGTTAAATCTTTCATTTTATTTTCTTTCTCGGTGCTTTGGATCAATAGCAATGATACCTAAAGTAAAATATTTAAATAACACATTATAGATATGAAAAATTAAATACGACACCTTAGCATTTATCATCACTTACAATTATTTCATGTACTTGTTTATATGCTTTTCAGCTGGCTGTGGTCAGCATTTAGTACATGCTTGCACAATAAACTTTTATTAAATGAATGAATGAACAAACTACAGCAGGTCCTCAAAAACGTTATTTCTTTCAATGTTGTTTCATTATAACTTTGATAAGATGCTGTAGAAACCTAACTTTAATTCATATCAATTAGCCTATGGTAAAATTGGTTTCATTATACATTGTTTCACTGTAGTCCCAAGAACCTATCAATGACATTGAGGACTTACTGTAATGTGATATACCCAATATTATAGTATGCATTTTATTACTGAGATTATATAATAAAATCTACTTTGTTCATTTATACCATAAATAATATTGAGTACCTACACCTTTCCAGAAACCATAATGAGTATTAACTATACAGAGATGAGGGAACTCACCTTCAAGAAACCCGTAGCCTAGACTCTACTCGAATATTAGTAAAAGGACAAAAATGTCACAGGGATTGGGAAAGGAACACCTATGTCACTCTTGGGGGATATAATCAAAAACTAATCCTTCTCAGAAGACTGAATCAAGTCTTGATGGACAAGTAGAAATTAAGCAGGCAAACATGAGAAAATACACATTTTAGACTCATATAAGAACACAAAGCGTCAAGAGATCATTAAGAAAACTGAAAATACTCAGATGGTTAGAATATAGAGTGCATGTGAAGAAAGGTAAAAGATAAACTTAACAAAGATTACCTAAAGACTTGCAGATTCAAAATGGCAGAAAGGCCTCTCTGTCCTATTTTCATCTCCAAACCACCCAAAAAATAACCAAGAAAACAACAAAGGCAGACTTCATCTTCCATGAAACCACGCGGCTCTATAATCCAAACCACAATATATAAAGAAGGAAAGCAGTTGGAAGGAAAGGAAAATGATTTAGTATAGAAACCCAAGGTCAAACCCAAAGCCTGCACAAGGAAGGATACTAATGAGAAGCAAGGTAAGTCCACCCCCAAAGAACTCCAAAATGTTTTAAGAATTAGAGGCAACAGATACTGTGGAGGGTAAGTATGAAAAAGGAAACTAAAGATAAGGAGAGTATCTGAAAGTTTGTAAAGAGTGGAAGACCTCCCAGGTTCACTTAACCCTCCTTTCCTGGACTCTTACTTCCTGATAGCCAATGTAGGCAGAAAACTAACCCTACTCTATCTTTGCAAGAGAAACAGGCACAGTCAAATTGAAAAAGAGAATCTTTAAAACAGGGTATTTCAGGCACAGGAGTGGGGGGTGGGGAGGAGGATATAACCAAAAAGACAGCATATGGAACGAAGAGACGCAGCCTGTCTTCCTACCCTGCCAACTCAGCTCCAAAATGCCATCAGCCAAGTCTATATCCCCAGGCAGAAACCTGGAGAACTCCAAAAAAAAAAAAAAAATCTTAAAAATAATGACATTAGGAGCCCCCAGCAAAAACACTAACTGGCCACACCATCATGTTACAGGGAACAACAAATCTGTAAGTTCTGCCCATGCACCCAGAATTCCAACAAGCTTTTTAGCACTATATTCTATTTTTGTGTTCTTTATATTAAAGCACACGTTAACTTTTTAAAAGACCTCCTTTCAGAAATTAGGTTTAAAATTTAGTTAAAATACAGAAAATTGTTAACTCTTTCAAAATATCTAAGCATAACACATAAATTAGAATTCTATCATTTAACCAGAACTTAAAGAAAACTCTATCTTCTCTGTATTATTGTTTAAGTATATATCCTTGTTATGTACCGTTACAAGGTATCTTGTGGCAAATTAGAAAAGAAAAACTGAAAAAACAGGAAAACAGAGAGAAGTGGATTCCTTTCTACATATTGATTTCCACTTGGGAAGCAGAAACCGATAAAGGTGGCATAATAGTAATCTGAAACCAACATTCTTGTGACTATCAAAGAACACAGACTCACCATTTTCAAGTCTTACATTATGTGACATTAATAGAAAGTAACAAAAGAGTGTTTTAGTTCAGCTTCATTTATGTCATGAATAGTATATTTCAAAATAAACTATGAAATGTGAGTTGAGTGGTCAATGATCATCTTTACATTTCATGAGGTTTTTGTCTGAAAAACAGTTCTCACAAAATGATACATTTTTGCAGCAATGTCCTATTACCCACTAATATAAATATTGCAGAAGACTCATTGATTTTTTTTAAAAAAACGCTAGCATTCAAAAAAAAAAAAAAACGCTAGCATTCTTTGTGTGTGCATATCTGAGTCAAGGAAAATTAATTCTGCTAGGCAAAAGACTCAATATTTAGATATGTATAATATTAAGATTATCTAGTAGAAATTTATCATGCAGTCAGCAAATATAAATTTTTTGAAATTTTAAATATTTTGTAAATCAGCACAAAGTATACAGAGAGTTGATTTTTAAAATATACCTGTTTTTCTTTGTCATTTACTTCCTTCTTGTATTTTTCTTCAAGGTGCTTGATTTTTTCATAATCTTCCTTTACTATAAAACCAATATACTTTAATATTTTAATATAATTGTATAACAAACAAAATTTAAAGTTTCTGGTATTTTATTTCACTTTCTTATTTATCTAGATATTAAACCCCAAAGGTTTCTAACAAACTAAAATTGCAATTTTATTGCTAACTTCAGTAAAATAGTGAACTTAAATAATATCAAAGTTACAATAACTTAAATTTCTTTAATTTTTGTAATAACATATATAAAAGTTTATTATTTATAACACACTAATCTGAAATAACAACCTTTAAATATAGTTATCTTTACATGTAATTTCACCAAGAAATATAAAAATAACACCAAATCACACTTCTAAATATTTAAATACAAACCATAATAAGTCTGATTTCAGGGAAAATGTAGCTTTGAAGCCAAAAACGTATTTTTAGCATAATTCAATACCCTGCCACATTCCACAAGATGGAGGGGCTTATAAAACCACATACAATACAAAATTTAAAATAGCTCAGACATCAAACTGAAGGTATGAAAACATTAACAGAATCTAATAAAAGTATAAACAGCAGAAGAATACTATAAAAATTAAACAGGTCCCTACATTTAAAATGCATTTCCAGTCTGGAATTCTCAGCTTGCATGTGAAGTTCCTCAAAAGCTATTATCATTTTCTGAAATATAAAGTTTAACTTTTAAGAATCATACTTAGACTTTTTAAATAAATTTCTTCACACTATAAAAATATTAATAAATTTGTTTCATATGGTCATTAGATTTAAAACCACACAATTTTGAATAATGAAAATTCTATTACTTTGAATAACTGAATTTTCTAAAAACTTATTAAAAGTGCCTATTATGTTAGCTTTTCAAACACTTAAAGGTACTGGAGACATGTTATCTATCATCTAACAGCAACAAAACAATTGTTAGTATTCTAGTCATTTACTTAATAGCCTATATCAAAATCTATAATTTTCTTTATTTTTACTTATTTAATATCTGTCTTCCCCACTAAAGCATAAACTCTCTATGAGGTCTCTTCCCACAGGAGTGTAGATTACATATGCACCATCTGGCAGCATGAGTTCATTCAACATTCAACAAGTTTTGATTTGCAAAATTGGATGAATTCATTTACATAATTAATAAATAGTTACTGAATGTCTACTGTGTGCTAGGCAATGTTTTAGGCACTTAGGATATAAGATAAAGTCTTTATCCTACTGGAACTAACTTACATTCCAGTGTAAGAATACGAATACACACACACACACACACACACACACACACACACAAATAATTGTCATGTAGTTTTTTTTTAATTTATTAAACTTATTGGGGTAACACTGGTTAGTAAAATTATATAGGTTTCAAGTGTACAATTCTATAATACATCACCTATATATTGCATTGTGTGTTCACACCACCCAAAGTCAGTTCTCCTTCCATCACTATATATTTGGCCCCCTTTTCCCTCTTCCACCATCCCTTTACCCCCTTACCCTCTGGTAACCACTAAACTGTTGTCTGTGTCTACGATTTATTGCTTGTTTGTTCATTTGTTGCTTTCAGTTTTACGGTATATCCCACATATGAGTGAAGTCATATTTTTTAGACAGAGGGAACAATATTACATGGCCATTAAGAAAAGACGAAATACTGCCATTTGTGACATGACTTCTCTACTTTTTCTGTGTGACTTATTTCACTTAGCATGATAATCTCAAGATCCATCCATGTTGTCACAAATGGCAGTATTTCATCTTCTCTTATGGCCATGTAATATTGCTCCCTCTGTCTAAAAATTGTGTGTCCAAGATCTTAGGCAAACTCAAAAGTTTCAATGTGCTTTTTTATTACCCCACCCTTACTACGTTATCTAAAATATCTCTTTGTTCAATATTCTTTATCTCCTCATCTCATTTAACTTTTCTGAAGTGCGCTTCAGAAAAGTTAAATGCTCTTCAGAAAAGATATTTTACATAAAGTAGTAAAGGAGATAATAAAAAAGCAGAATGAAGCTTATGAATTTGGCTAAGATCTTGGAGAAACAAAATTTCTAGACAAAAGGGACAAATTCAAAGAACCAAAATCAGAAAGAGCATAGCAAGTTTGAGAAATATAAAAAAGAAAAGAGCAACTATAGCGGAGAAGGAAAGTGGAGAACAATATAGGATGGGATAAGACAGGTAAGTAGAAACCAGACACAGATTAAAATACTTTGTATGTTTTTCAAATTCATGGTTATATGTCACAGTGTGCTAGTCTTTGACAAGAGTTAATAAATATTTGATAAATTAAGTTAAATGGTGTCACTAACATGTAAATTCAAAAGCTAGTAAACAAAACATTAACACTCAGTACAGAATCTTGGTAATTTTATTGGTAATTCATATGTCAACAAATAAATAATAATCCCTTAGCAAGAACAGTTTTCCATCTCTGTAGCTATCATTCTACTTTGCGTAAAAATGCCTGTTTAAAATATTCAAATTTTCATCACCACTTACCTCAATGTTATTATTTAGATCCCCATAAACTTGTCTAGTTTCTTCTCGTTCATATTCATCTATTAATATAAAATATTTCAAAATTAAATTTTAAAATAATTATGTCAACAATACCCAAAATACCTCAAAAAAACATAAAAATATTTAAAATTCTAGGTGAGTGAAGGGCATATCTTTTCAGTCTTTTAAAATAGCATCAAAAGCAGTTTCATAGTAAGGCATGATTGTACTTCATGATATCAACCTCAAAGCATGGTGCTGTTCAATTAGCTCTAATTTCCTTTTATAGAATTACTACTCATGAATTTATTCAAACTTTGAAAACTATATTTATAGTTTTAGCCTTTACCAGGAGTAGGGATTTAACAACTACTCTATAAAGTATTTTTCCCTTTGTATATATCAGATTCATGAGGTACTCATGAAAGGTAAAGCTTGCTCTTGTCTCTTGCTCTATCCCTGAGGAGGCAGAAAGGAAAAGAAGCATCAAGACAGGAAGAGCAAGGTTAAGAATAGGTGTGGCCCCAGGGAGAAATCCCTTTTGAAACCTCTATGATTTTTTTTTTTTTTTTTTTTTTTTTTTTAGGTTTTTTATGTGAGCAATGATTCCTTCTGCTATACTCCAGCCTTCTGTAAAGTCAGTAAAACTTAGTGTTGGTAGGAAGAGCTGTACGGATCAAGGTACAAGGCAGTAAAAGAAAATGTGTCAGTCCCTTTATCATTCCCCCAAATGAGGTCAGCATCACGGAAACCACATTGAATTGGAGGGTATTAGTCCCAGATTCTCAGTAACAATTTGCAAAACCAGAGAACGGCAGCTATTACAGACTCAAATGTCAATGAGGCGCCAAACAGCCAAAAAGAGGGCACATGAACTGGCTCTGGAAGAATACAAGTATCCTAACCCCTCAGAAAACCTGGAGAGCACTCTGGACTTACAGCACATGGAACAAGAGCTGAACCATTTGTATTTGAATATTAAAGGGCTGGAAAATTTAAGGAAATAGAAGCAGAACACATTAGCATTTCAATAGAAAGACAGTTCATACTTCTTACTCCATCTGTTCACTCTCATTTTCACTATCTAACACACTTAACAACAAACCTTAATTCCTCAGAAACTATTTGCACTAAAGAACTGCATTCTCTTGTCAACACCTCCACTATTCCCACCACCACCACCACCAGTACTTCTTAAATACCCTCCAGCCATTCTTTCAACAGGCAGGTACTGGGAATCAAATAAATAAGACTATAGAAAAGAAAGGAAACTGATGTAGATATATTTTGCAATTGTCAGGAGCAAGCTGCTACAGGTGGCACAGGAAAGGGATTCTGGCAGCAGTGCTCTAATGTGGTGACATAACACTGTAAAAATATAAGCCTACCTTTTTGGGTTTTTTTCTTTCTATTTATCTATCCATCAATCCATGTATCTATCTATCTATTTCCCTACCCCCTCCCCCTCCCCCTCCCCTTCCCCCTCCTCCTCCTTCTTCTCTCTGACACACACACACACACACACACACACACACACACACACACACACAAAACCTTACTTTGCCCCAACTGGGGCAACTATATCTTGCAGGATTCATTGCCTTAAAGAAGAGATGATTCAATCAAAAGCAAAGAAAAAGTTTCAAAAGCCCAGATTGGGGTTGGGAAAATGATCCAAGACATAAACAAGTAATAGATTTTAAAAATATATGGATCAGAACAAAGCTTCCCATCCTCTAGACCTAAGAAATATTTACTAGTTTGTGAAAAGGCCTTTAGAAGGGGAAGCTCAGAGAGCTTATTAGATTCTGGCAGATACTTAAGAAGGGGTGTCTTCTGCACTCACCAGGCTAAGCTTCAGGGTTGGGGACCACAGAGACCACAGATAGTTTGGGAAAACCAAGAGCAGAATAAGACTGCGCTTTTTTTAAATTCAGTAGGGCTCAAGGAAGATGACAAAACCTGAGAAGAAATGGCTGTGAAATATACCTAGACAGATGGGGCTTTAGAGAGCGTCACAGTTTCCCTTGTCCCAACATCCTGCACAACTAACTGAGCGTGGTGGAATAAAGCACAGTGGACCTGAATGGGCCTGAGGACAGGAATGAGGAACAAGTCAACAGTAGCTAATGTGGACCAATAACTGAATACCAATCGAAATGATGAAAGTCTCAATGGACAGATGACTGAGAAACAAACATCCCTCTCTACCACATGGTACTATATGGGTACCTCAAAATTTAGATACAACCCCAGGGAAAGGAGGAAAATTCCCAGATTTACTCAGATTAAGTTTTTCCATGCCAGCAGAAGAATCAAGGCTTTATGATTTTTAAACATGAAGATTTTTTAAAACATTTTTAAGACACAAAAATTTTGTGCATGATTGAGTTTGTTGATTAAAATTATTCAAAATTACGCATTCTACAAAATTTATCAGAGCCCCAGACAACCATGCAGAAGGGACAGAAAGAAGATTCAGCCATGATAAGATGAGTTATTCAAGGTGAAAACTTTAGAATCTGTTCAATGACCCACCATACAATTGTAAACATGAAAAAGGGATTCAACCACTGAACCAAGGGAGATAAATTAGGACCTGTCAGTTTATCACCTAGTTTTTTTTTTATTTAGTCTGGCTAGTTCTTGACTTTTTCACTGATGTATATGGGGAGAAAGCCTACATGATGCTATGGAAAAATAATGTCAAACAAAGGAAAGGAAACAACATGAAAGATGTTCAAAAGAACAGCCTATCTCTGAAAATGAACTCTAGAGAATCCATATAGACATTTCAAAAAACTACTTGGTATTCTAAACAGAACCAAGAAAAATTGGTGTCAATGAAAGAGGGAGATACAGTCATAATGAAAGAACAGGCCACACATATAATAAGGTAAGTATTAAGATTTTTACCGTGTTTCCCCAAAAATAAGACCTAGCCGGACAATCAGCTCTAATGCGTCTTTTGGAGCAAAAATTAACATAAGACCCAGTCTTATTTGACTATAATAAGACCCAGTCTTATTTTACTATAAGACCCAGTCTTATTTTAATAAAATGAAATAAGACCCAGTCTTACAGTAAAATAAGACTGGGTCTTGTATAATATAACATAACATAACACCAGGTCTTATATTAAGTTTTGCTCCAAAAGATGCATTAGAGTTGATTGTCCAGCTAGGTCTCATTTTCGGGGAAACACGATTAAGAAATAAAAATCTAAGTGTCACATCAAAATATGCTATTTAGTTCATTTAAGAAATCACCTAAAAATGTTTAAAATATTTTTCAAACCACCATCTGATTGCTGACCTCAAGAGCCTAAAACTAAACGGAGGAAAGAACTAACAGACTTGTGTCTGTAGCCCCGGTTACTTTGGTCAGGGCAGTCAATATATACTATCCCTCTAACCCTATCCATATACTTTTGACCACTTTTTATATCTAGACAGAAAACTTAATCTTGAAAGTTAAATAAATAGGACATAGTGGAGGAACTGGTAGTGGTGCCGTACATACTAGAAAATATATATAGTTCTAAAAGCAAGTACTACAGGCAGGGACCAATAATTATTAATTAATAAACAGAGGATTAGAAAGATTACATAATTTATTCAATTATCCAAGGTCAAGCAGACAGCAACTGAAAGTCTGAATTTGAGCATAGGCTGTCTAACTCTTAATCCCAAACTCTTAAGCAGTAAGAGATGTAATATCAATTAACATTTTTAACTAAGAAACATAGCGCTATTCTAAAAAAGCAGGTAGAGAGTATTTCCCAATAGATTCTTGGCAAAAACAAACAAAACAGAGCTAGTGCCAAATTAATAACAAAGATAAAAACTACTATTTTTGAACATCGGATTTTTTTATTTTCTTCAAAATGAAAAAAATTCCTACTTTACAATTAAAATTAAAAATGCATAAAATAAAATGTGCACTTTACATAAGTATATATCATAACCTTATTATAATAAAGAATGTTTCTTTAAGAGAAATTTAAGAATTCTACTTAGATTGGAAATAAATATTGCACCGCTATTCTTAAGTTCTACGACTTCGGCATAGCCCTCCACCAGTATTTTCTACTTGAACATGACTACATACAATATTCTTGATTCAATTTCCTGGTTGTTCCAGACAAATGAGAAGGTTAGTCTCAAGATCACATTTAACGGAAATTAACTACAAATGCCAAGTATATACCTTTGAAATATATTATCTTTCAAAAAGCTTTGAGCTTTGAAAGCTCAAAAAATTGGAAACCTAGTTACTACACATATATAAAGAAATGACATATGAGGCACATATAACTTGTTTAAATAAAAACTGGTTCCAAAATGTAAAAAGACAATTTCTTCCCCTTTCCACCCCCACCATTAAAATAATAAATAATAAACTGATTTTAAAAATCACATAGAATAAGAAAGATATTTACATTTCTTTGTCTTTTCTGCAGATCTGGCACAGGTTTCTTTGAGTAAATTACATAAATGCCTTGTAGCATTATTCCTGAAACAAAGGAAAGAGTCTGCCTAAGTGTTATCTGATTACAAAGCAAAATCATACATAAAAGTTATGAATATTATTGTTACCATTTTAAAAGAAATTCTTAAACATTATATTTTGTATATATTACATATTGCTCCTAAATGACTATATGAAGAAAAAATGGGTTGACTTTACTATTAGAAAAGATGAATTAGTAGCTGCCTCTCTTCAAAAGTAAAAAGTATAACTCATTAACAAGTTTCTACCCAAGTAGCTATCAACAACCTTTTAGTAAACAGTTCCAGACGTGCCTAAGGAAAAAAATTAGAAGAGATGATTGGGCTTTTCGTTTACTAATTATCCCCAGAAACACTCTGTCTTACCTTTAGAACATAAATAGGTAATTTCTGACTACCCATTCATTATGTGAATACTAAGACCTCATCACCTCAGTAGATGCTAAAAAAGCATTTGATAAAATTCAGTACTCATTTATGATAAAACGTCGCAACAAAGTGGGTATACAGGCAATGTACCTCATAATAATAAAGGCCATATATGACAAGCCTACAGTAAACATCATACTCAAGGGGGAAAAGCTGAAAGCTTTTCCTCTAAGATCAGGAAACAAGACAAGGTGCTCACTCTTGCCACTTTAATTCGACATAGTATTGGAGATCCTAGCCAGAGGAATTAGGCAACAAAAATAAATAAAAGGCATTCAAATCGGAAAGTAAGAAGTAAAACTGTCACTATTTGCAGATGACATGATATTATATATAGAAAACCCTAAAGATTCCACCAAAAAACTGTTAAAATAAATTAATTCAGTAAAGTTGCAAGATACAAAATCAATATACAAAAATAAGTCGCATTTCTGTACATTAATAACAAGCTATTAGAAGAGAAAATTAAGAAAACAATTCCATTTACAAATGCATCAAAAAGAATAAGATACTTAGGAATAAATTTAACCAAGGAGGTAAAAAACCTATATACTGAAAACTCTAAGACACTGATTAAAGAAACTGAAGAAGACACAAATAAATGGAAAAACATTCTGTGCTCATGGATTAGAAGAATTAATATTGTTAAAATGCCCATACTACCCAAAGCAATCTAGAGGTTCAGTGCAATCCCTATCAAAATTCCAAAAGCATATTTCACAGAAATACGTAGAACAAGCCTAAAATTTGTATGGAAACACAAAAGACCCTGAATATCCAAAGCAATCCTGAGAAAGAACAAAGCTGGATGCATCACACTTCCTGACTTCAAACTATATGACAAAGTTATAGTAATCAAAACAGTATTTATTGGCATAAAAACAGACACATTAATCAATGGAATAGAATAGAGCCCAATAAGACTCGTAAACCCAAGCATATATTGTCAATTAATTGATGACAAAGGAACCAAGAATATACAGTGGAGAAAGGACAGCCTCTTCAATAAACATGACCCACTCCTTAAACTTTAGAAACCAGTCACAAGCCCAGGTTGTTACCTGTACCTCTCACCAAGTGGCTATAAATCAGAGGTTCCCACAACTTCCTTCTTGAGGTTGATTAATTTCCTAGAACAGCTCACAGAATTCAGAGAAACAATTTACTTACTAGATTACCAGTTTATTATAAAAGTATATAACTCAGAAACAGCCAGATGGAAACGATGCATAAGGCAAGGTATGGGGAAAGGATGAGGAGCTTCCATGCTCTCTCCAAGTTCACTACTCTCCCCAAATCTCCATGTGTTCACCAATCAATATACAAAAATCAGCTGCATTTCTGAACACTAATAACAAGCTATGAGAAATTAAGAAAATAATCCCATTTACAAATGCATCAAAAAGGAAGCTCTGTGAACACTGTCCTTTTAGGTTTTTATGGAAGCTTTACTACATTGGCATGATTGATTAAATCACTGGCCATCAGTGACTGATTCAACCTCCAAGTCCTCTCCCCTCCTTGGAGGGGGTAGTGGGGAGAGGGGTCACTGAAAGTTCCAAACCTCTAATTACATGGTAGATTCTCCTGGCATTCAGCACCCATCCTTAGGTGGGGTCCAAAAGTCATCTCAACAAAATAACAAGAAAAGTGACAACAAACGTTGTCACTCTCAACACATAGGAAATTCCAAGGGTATGGAGGGATGAGTCAGGATCTAAGATAGTAGTATAGGAACTCAATCACATACCCACATAAAAGTGACCAGTAAGTAACAAACACACAATAGGCACACAATATTAGAAACTTCCTCTTCTCTCTCCTGTCCCCCTAATAGCTAAACCTCATTTAGGCAGGAAAAAAATTAAGGTGTAACATTTAAATTTTATCTGGGAAGTCACAAGTTGTCCTTCAATTGGGCTAAAACAATCCACTGTAATAGCATTTTTCACTTAGAAACTTCACTAACAAAGTGATCGGCTTCTGGAACTATGTTTAGCATTATGTTTAACTTAAAGCAAGTAGTAATAAACAAATTTGGCACTCTATGTGGACCCATCCATACATTACATTCTAACTATTCAATATTTACTTGGCAGATGTATTAAATAATTACATTTTCTATTAAATTCTGCATGATATAATCTGAATGAGGTGATAAATGTATAAAATAAGGCATAGCTAAAGCCTAGAACAAAGGGAAGGAAAAGTCAAAGATGATACTAAAGTTTTAAGTGATAGTAAATGGGGGCCGGCCCAGTGGCTCAGGTGGTTGGAGCCACCGAGGTCACCAGTTCGATTCCCACATGGGCCAGTGAGATGCACCCTCTACAGCTAAGATTGTGAACAATAGCTCTCCCTGGAGCTGGGCTGCCATGAGCAGCCAGAGGTTGGCGTGAGCTGCTGTGGGCTACCGAGTGCTGCTGTGGGCTGCTGTGTGCTGCTGTGGGCTGCCATGAGTGGCCGGCAGCTGGCAAAAGCTGCCGTGAGCAGCCGACCAAAAACCAGTGACCGACTACCTGGGGGGCAAGGCTCATAATAGTAGCATGTGCCAGGGAGCTGTGTCCTACACAACTGGACTGAGAAACAACGGCTTGAACCGGAGTAGGAGGGAGGGGAGGCAGAAGACGGGGAAAAAAACAAAAAAAAGAAAGTAAATGGAGGAATCACTGGGCCACTGGCAAAAACAGGAATTTGAGAGTGAGAATTAGCTTGGAACTAAGTTGAGCCCTATTTTGCAAGTACTGCACCTAAAACAATAGTCAAACAGAAAGGTAGACAATAGATGTGGTCAGCTATAGCTATAGGATTATCAGATACCTTTTTCACACGTTATGGTATCTCCTTCTTGACATTTTTAAAATGGAGACATTATTAGTAGTCAGTGACCACAGTTTGCCAAATGCAAGAATTTGAAAAAAAGTATGTCTTCATTTTCCACAGTACCCAAGTAGAATCCCACATATAAGTTAGTACTGTGTAACAGACAATATATTTTTGGAAATTATTTTAATAATAAATTTGGAAAGAACAAATTCATTAAATTATTACTTACTCTTTTATTAAATCTTTATTTTCTTGAATTCTTTCTTCTAATTTCAAACTTACTTTTTCATTTTCAAACTAATTTACAAAACAGAAGAACAGTTCATCACATTTTGCTTAGCAAAATAAACATGAGTATAATCATTAAGCAGCATTTCTTTGCTAACATGCTACAATGGTCTATAAGAATTCTTTATAAGAACTTTTTAGTCACAGCGTATGGATTTCCGATAAGAATATCGGTCTTACTTTCATCAATCTAAAATCAAGTTTGCTGAATCATTTCCAAAAAAAAAAATCCAACAGTATTTTAATGTAGTATTATCGTCCCTAAACATTTTGAAATGATGTTGTATCTTTGTCCTAACCCAATGCTGCATTTTCTCAACGTTTTTTGTCACTATGCCATAAAATGGAAACTAAACAGTTTCAAATGTCAAGTTTTATCTATAAATATCATATTCCAATATAGTAAGTTATTTATATTAAACAAAACATCATCGATAATAAAAATGAAACTCAATAAATTAGTCATTAAATCAATCTTTATCTAAAGTAATTTATTATTTCCCTAATCACCTGCATTGTTTTGTGCAACTTGCCCTCTCTGCTCGTTCTAAAGTTGAAATGCAACTAATAATATAACTTCAAAAAACCACTGTCCTTAAAATCCACATCACAGAAACAAAATAAACACAACTTACCCTGAAATAATACTCTATTTTAAAAAGTATTATAATATTTACTATACTGCTTTTTCAATTCCAAATCTCCTCATACCTGTAGTTCCTGAATGGCTTTCCGCTGTGCTTCAATTATCTTTCGATTTTCTTGCAACTTATTTTCTTTCTGCTTCAGTTCAGATTCTACATTCACTTTCCACTTCTTGATCTTTTCAGCCTCTTTATACAGTTTTGAATATAGTCTGCTCATTGGCTCTGAATTCTATTAACAATCAAAGATTGTTAATTATTCAAAATTTTAGTATAACCAAACTACATCGGCCTATTGAAAATATCCATGAGTAATAGTATCTTGATAGTTAAGACCAAATCTCTCAATTTATACCCTAATAGCATACTGAAAGCTACACTTTTTTTTTAGACTATTAAGGCAGTACTAGCTACTTCACTAAAGTTATTGGTCACTTGACTAAATTATACCTTGCAGAATAAAATCAAATAACTTCAAAATGTACTTAATCCAGAAGTTAGAAATATTTTAGTCAATGAGTAATTCTGGCTCATTAAAAGCTAAAGTAATCTATAAGAAATCTATAAATTTTAACAATGGTCTTGAGACATTCTGTTTATATAAACAGTTTGAAGATTAACTAAATGACATGAAGCTTAAAATATGATAACAAGAAAAACAATAGTGAACACAAGATCTAACTTTCATTTAGTCTGAGGTTTTATTTGGATTTTATTTGCATTTCCTGTATTATCCATTTCCACATTATAAGGTAAATGTTGGAATTTATTTAAAAAGAAAATCACACTGATTTCAAAATATATGAATAAGTTCCATATTTTTAAATTCTGTGATACTAAAACCACAACCATACAGAAGTGTATCAGGCCACAGAATTTCTCCTCATTTTAAAGATACCTATGTGCTATTAGTAAGAATATTTTTTATAACGAAAATCAAAAATATAACATGTCCTACAAATTTCTTAGACTGTAAACAAGCCAAACAATCATACCTATACATTAATTTTAAAAAATTGTTTGTAAAATACTGGTTTGATTCTCAGCCTTTTCACATATTGCATCTATCTCTGCTCTTCCATTCTTGATTTCTGTGGTTTAAAATTAAATTGCCCCTAAAGAAGGGATGCTTTTATAACCCAGGAAAATACAGAGGCCTAGGGTTTCAGCAATTTTAAAAGAAAAACAAAGAGGAAGAAAAGGTTTTAAAGGATATAATTAAAACATTAACCAAATATTAATCCTTTTGAAGCTTCAAAAGAAAAATATATGCAAATAATAATAAATGGTACTCTAATGACTAGAAATTTCATATGGATGGGAAATCTTCTGACCTCAAAATCAGAGTCTTTTAGTCCTTCCTGGTAGTGACAACTGTCAGAATTATCAACCTAAAAACATGAATAAATGATTTCTATAAGAAAATATTTCTGATGAGTTTCAAATAATAACAATTAAATACTGAAAACTAATAATCCAACAACTAAAGAATTATTTTTCTTTTTCAAGCAAGCAATTCAACACCTGGACAGATTATATCGATACACACTTAACTAACCTGTTCAAGCATGGGCAAAATGTTAACTTTCTGTAAAGCAGGATCTGCAAGATAAAAGACAACTGGTATTAAACATATCAACATTTTATTTTTCATATTAAGGATGACATCTAGCTTTATGACAAGGCTATCAATATAGTACCTATGTTATATTTTTCAGTATCTAGCAATGGGTTATTTTTAAAATGCTCCTATGTAATGTGATATATTGCTTTTCCAGTCTCCTACCTGAATCAATGTTTTCCACATTTTTGGAGAGATTAGTCATTGCAAATGGAAAACCAAAATCATCTTCAACACTTTTGCTGAAATTCTAGAAACACAAAGAAGTTCTTAAACATACTGTCCCACTGATAACATGCAGTGTAGTATGTAATTACATATATATGTCTGATTAAAGAAGTGACTATTGTAAACCCTGTAATTTATATATAGTATTCAAAATATCAAATGCCACCTGAAACTAATATAAAATAATACTGAATGTCAACTGTAACTGAAAAAATATATATATAAAATAGCAAATGCTTTTTCTACATAAACAAAGCAAAAAATTTTTAATTAGGTATTTTCACTTACAAGATGAAACTAAACTATAAATTATGCAATACATGCATTGTAAATATTCAAGAATAACATTAGTAATTTTAAGTAGTAGCATAAAGTACTAGTTTTCTTCTACTTCATTACGATTTTTCCCTTGATAAAACTGAGAATAATCTACTGAATAGCATTTTAATGTTATACTCTTGGCTAGAGACATTAGAATTTTTCTACAGCATATAAAATTTAAATATTTATTGCTTCATTCCATCTCCAATGTAAAGTTCAACATGAAAAAGTTTTTAAATAATTTAGTAGAAAAAGCTGATTTGCCTGAGTAACTTGGTGTAATTCCTCCTTTCCCATAAGAACTCTATTATACAAGTGAATTTCCCTTTTTATCCTGCTGACCAGGAAGCTCAGAGTTCAATTTTAAGCTGTCACACACTAATTTTTACCAGTGTGTCAACATTTTAGTCCCAATGTTCTTAATTTTCCTCGATCCTAATATTCTCCTAATTTATATTTTAGTACCATGTTTCCCTGAAAATAAGACCTAGCCGGACAATCAGCTCTAATGCATCTTTAGGAGCAAAAATCAATATACGACCCAGTATTACATTATATTATATTATATTATATTATATTATATTATATTATATATATATTATATTATATTATATTATATTATAAAGACCCGGTCTTAAATTATAATAAAATAAGACTTGGTCTTATACTAATTTTTGCTCCAAAAGATACATTAGAGCTGATTGTCCGGCTAGGTCTTATTTTCAGGGAAACACGGTATATATGCAAAGTTCTAAAGCCAAAATGATTATTTCTTTAAATGAATGGTGCCTATGTACATTAAATATGCTCAGTATTTATTCCAAGCAATGTTATTCGAAATTCTTGGGTAAATCAGACCACACTTACTGAAAAGAAATACTTAGAAAATATCACCGGTAAGAAAGCACGTTTTGCCTCATTTACCTAAAGCTAAGAATAGTGAAATGAAGACTCAAAGGCAAATTTACCTTGAAGGAATTAGCATCTCCTCCCAAGGTCTGAGGTTTCACTGCGGACACTTGACTGCTGCTTAATCGCGGTGGTACAAACAATTTAAAGGGCTTCTGCTTTTCCATTTTCTCTCTTCCAGATGTGAGGACCTATTGCTCCAAAGGGGCAAAAAAAGTGTTTCACGTGTTTCATTAATACACTGTTTTTTGTTTTGTTTTTTAAGAGGTGATGTTTGTATACTCAGTAACCATCTAAAGGAATGCATGGAACCTTTGCTATCCCCACCACCCCACTCCCCACCATCCCCCACCCCACCCATCCCTCCCCACCATCCCCCATCCCCCCATCCCCATGCCCCCCATCCCCATCCCCACCTTCCCCCACCATCCCCCATCCCCATCCCCCCCCCCATCCCCCATCCCCCACCATCCCCCCATCCCATCCCCACCCCCCATCCCCCCCCACCATCCCCCCATCCCCCTCCCCCCCACCACCACCACCAATGGCCGCGCTAGTGACGTCGGTCCGTAAGAACCTCGAACAAGCGATTCCACCGGGACCTTCTGGCAAGAAAGCCCGCTTCCTTGTTCACCAGCCCCATTAAATTGCACCGCCTCACCAGGGGGAACTGTTTTCGGTTCTCAGAAGACCACCGAGAAGGCACCGGAGGCTGCTGCCCGAGGGGGGGCGGCGCCATTTCAAAACGGCCCCACCCCGGTTCCGTTCTCCAGAAAGGAATTCGGACCACCTGCCCTCACCTTTCAAGTCCTCGAGAACCGCCACCTGCCGTCTATGAGGGCAGCAGAAAGAACCAACGAGAGCTTCGACCTCCGAACTTCAGAAAAGGCGGGAAGTCGCTCCACGTCCGCAGCCCGCAGGGAGGGGTGCGGCGGGCGGCGGCTCGACGGCTAAATAACGGTCAGTAACTGTCAGTCATCCGCGTCCACGTGCCAGGCTCAGCTCGTCTGGTCTCGCGAGAGTTCGCTTTAGGTCTGAAACAATTCCTTCCCCCATTCTGTTGATCCTTCGTGTTGACGTTGTTTAAGTTTCTGTGGTTGCCAAAGAATCCAAGGAAAACCCTCAGATGCTATGATAGATTGGAGCTGAGAGTGGAAAATCCATTTCTGTCCTCCAAAAGCTCCTCCAAGAGCTCACAGTCTTCAGGAGGAAACATGTGCAAACAAACAGTCATAGCCAGGTGCAATCATTTAAAAGTGGTAGTTTTTTTAAAGAGAAGAGTCAGTAGGACATAGGGAAAGTGGCCCTCCCAGTGGCTTAGGGGGTCAGGAGAGGCTTCAGCTTCTGGTGCTACTGCTTCAGCTGAGACTAAATGGGTGAAGAGAGAGAGAGTTGGCTAGATCGTGAGTGGGGGAAAGAGTATTCCTGGCAGAGGGAAGGCAGGCAAAGGCTCTGGAATTGTGAGAGAGATGCCAACAAGAGTGAAGGGGGTCCAAGAAGTGCAGGGATGGTTGTGAGGACAAAGTGGGAAAGTGGCAAGGGATGAGTACTAGAGATTTAAGAAAGCAGGTATGAAGACTTTGCCAAAGCTTTTGGGTTTTACCCTTTATGGATGGGAATCTTGAAGAATTTTGAGCAGAAAGAGAGGCATGATCACGTGCAGAATGAAAGTTGTAGTATGAAAATGGTGTAAGCTTGAGACTGGAGTTGGGAAGAGTTTTAGTAGCCTGGGTAAGGTATAAGGACCTAAGCTATGACAGTGGCAGTGGAGATAAAGAAAAGGTGTCAAATATAAAAGATATTTAGGAAGTAAAGTTAATGGATTTGATGGCTTCTTCATAGTGAGTAGCAAAAGAGAAAAAAATTTAAGATGACTGCCTGGTTTCAGGCTCGGGAGACTAGATACCATAAACATTGTGCTAAGTACCTATTTGAGCAATAAGATAATATTTGAACATACTGACTGTGTTTTATAACTTTCTCCATGTACTATAATTGATGCTTTTGTAAAGTACTTGAGTAATCTTTTTCAATAACCCATTTTGTTTTTTAAACATCTAATCTATCAGAAATACTAGTTTCTGTTAAAATTACAAAATTTTTGATCTGGAAAGGATGATCCAGTGTAACACTTTCATTTTACATTTTAAGAAAACTGAGTCTAGGTACCCTAAAAAAGATAAAATACTCCCTACAAGAAATGATACCAAGAATATGCACAAGATACCCACTGGGGGCAATAATTGATACATTTAATTAAGATATTTTTAAGTTGAGGGTATAAATTCAATATTCCAATTTTTGTTTTCTTTGCAACAGTAAAAAAAATCAATTATGGTCTTTTTTTTTCTTTATTGAAAACCAAAATGCTACTCCTGGCATTAAATTAACTTAATTCACAATATTTTATTTACTTTGCGCCAAGTCTTTCGAAACAATAATGCCACCATAGAATTTCTCACTTTCATGTATTTCACATGAAATTTATTTTTAATATATAACCATCCTATCCTTATAAGGACAAAAATATTTGTGGAGAGATTTTAAGACCTTTATTTAAAGATATTAAGAAAAGGTAAGACTGAGCAAAGCTTTGTTTCTCTTTAATAATTCATAAAATTCTATAACTAAGAAATAGGTTTAAAAATATTAGTTCCTTATCCATCAATCTGGCCTTAATTAATGAGATTCACGAACTGCCTTTATTCAAATTACATTGTCTTCGCTAGATAGCCTGTCTCATGTCTATAATAAATCTATATATTTTCATTCAATTTTCTACTAAATGAAATAAGAAGAGTTTCTTCAGGTAAGAACTCCATTTAGCATTATTCCCTTTGGAAGGAACCATGCAGTGACAACAATCATTGCTTCTTTTGAGTAGAATCTTGGTAAGAATCTTAGATGTCCCTCAAGTGATGCTCTTATATGCCATAAAATTTGATGAGCCCTGATGATGTCCATTTTATGGTGATATATTGGTAACATAGCAATGCTACTCATGTTTTTCAAATCAGTCATCCTATAATAGTAGAGTAAACAATCTAGATTTAGGACTTTTAAGACAAACCACAACATTCTAAAATTTCAGCAATGTGAATACAAATACCATTTCTCAGAGAGCAAACTAGCCAATTTGGGATCCTTTGTTTTCCAAATGCTAAGGATTTCTGCATGGTTGTGACTCAGTGTCCTCAGTTCTGTAAGCCTCCCTATGAGACGAGCAAAATGCTGTAGGTCTTCTGGGTGATAAATTTTTGAATATTTGTACAAAATTTGTAAGATTGGTTCTTGTAAATTTTCCACATGTTGCTTATTTTTAAGGCTTGGACGATCTGAAAAACATTATCATATATATTTTAATGAATACTGGAAAATGGTAGAACATAATGAATTAATTTAAAATAATACAGTTTTTAAATAATACAAATAGCAGCTATTTACTGAATCATTAATATATGCCAGATATTATGCTAAGTAACTTGCATCTATGCATTATCTTATTTTATCTTCATAATACTCTATGAAGAGTAGTTCTTGATTAGGCAGCATTCATTCGTCTACTCATTATGCTGGAGAGATACAGCAGAGCGCATAATAGACAAAATTTCCTGCCCTCATTGAATTTATATTCTGGGTCTGGGGGGAGTAGGGGAGGCAAGAGACATACACACATTTTTTTAAGTAAAAATATGACAGTGATAAGTGTTACAGAGAAAAATAAATGGGGAAGGGAATAAGAATTTGGGGTGGAGGGTCAGTAGCTATTTTTAAAAGGGTGATCAAAAATAAATGATATTTAGCAGAGATCTACAATGGTAAAGGAGGGAGCCATGTAGCTAGTATCTAGGAAAAGTGCTCTCCAAGTAGAAGATTTGTCGAGTACAGTAGAACCTGTGACAGGAGCCTGCTTGAAATTTTCAAGGAACCATATGCATCTAAAGCAGTGTGGCTGTGGTGGTATAAGCAAAAGGGATAGTAGTAGGCAATGATGGAAAGAACTTTGGCTTTAATCTGTGTAAGACAGGAGGCCATCGAAGGGTTAAGAGCAGAAGAATGACAAGATCTGGCTTATGTTTTCAAAGAATCACTGGCTACTGTATAGCAAATAGAACCTAGGGATGCAAAGGTAGAAACAGGAAAGCGAGTTAGGTAGGAGTTCTCTTTAGGGTAGTAGGGACAGAGACAGTAAAAAGTGGTTGAGTTCTTGATATATTTGAGGCTTGAGCCAACAGGATTGGTTGCTTATTTGATATGGATATAAGAAAAAGAAGTTAAAGGGTGACTTCAAGAATTTTGGCTTAAGCAATTTAAAGGATGAACTTGCCGTTTAGTAGAGTTGAGAAAGAATATAGGACGATCAGAGATCAGTTTACCTTTCTTTGGACACATTAAATTTGATATGCCTACTAGACAACCAAGCTGAAATCTTAAATAGGCTATTCAATGGAGTTTAGGGGAGGAGTCCAGGTTGGTATATAAATTTGGGAGTTATCAGCATGTAGGTGGCATTTAGATACATGAGATAGGATGAAGTTTCAAAGGAAGTGAGTTTAGAAGAAAAGAGAACTGAGCCCTAGGGCACTCTAACATTTATCAGTGTGGGAGTTGAGGAGGAATTAACAAAGGAGATAGAGCAGGTAAAATCAAGAGAGTGTGATGCCCGGGAAATCAAGGGGAGCGGGGAGCATGACTAGGAGGTCCTGATCAACTGAAGCCAAGTGATGAAGTGTTCTAAGAGAGAGGGAGTGATTGGCTCTGTCAAATGTAGCTGATTGGTCAAGTAAGGTGAGGACTAAGATTGACCACTGGAATCACAATGCGAAATTACTGAATATTTTGACAAACAGAATGGAAAGGAGAGGACAAAATCTGAAGTATTGGGTTCAGGCGTGAATGGGAAGAGAGAAATAGAAATGACGGCAGGAGTGTAGACAACTCTAAAACGAAATTTTATTTTTCTGTACTGTAGAACAAAGAAATGGGAGAATAAGCTGGAAGAGAGAGATGAGGTCAAGAAGGCCTTTTTTTAAGAGGCAAGAAATTACAGCATGTTTGTAAGCTGACGGGAATGTTCTTAAAGAGAAGGCAATTTTGATGGAACAAAATTGGTACATTTGGCATCAACAAATAATATAATGACCACAAACTTCATGATGTCATTGCCAAACTTAATCCATATTTTTACTACTGAATGGTTTTTACCTGAAAAAAACACAGTTGTTGCTGCAAGCACAGCATATTCAGTGTCGGTAATATTAAGCTCACTCATTCTTCTGTAGAAGTAAAGCAGTGTGCTAATAAATTCTTCAGAAATACCTAAAAAATTAATATCAAATGTGTTTTTATCAGAACGTAGTGCAGAAACAAATGTATTGCCATTATCAGTTCTTTCTCAAAGAAGTATAAGAAGATGAAACATTATATCTAACCAATTTTTTCCATCTAATTAATGTTTTGTATTGGATGTTATTAATACATTACCAGTCAGCATAGTAGGACAGTCTCCATTGCCAAATGTTTCCATAGAATAAATAACACGTCCATTACCACTTTGATTGTGACAAGTCAGTGAATGATATGAATGATTTAATATTCTCATAGTAGTACCTAGTAAGAGGGAAAAATATAAATTCTGATTTTTTTAAAATCCTTACACAGATAGTAAATTTAATCTTTCTAATCTCTGTTAACCAGGAAATATTTCCAATGAAAGGTAGCTTTATAATTTTTATTACCAAAACATGAAGCTAGATTAGTAGTTCATATTTTATATAAAGGGTGTAGACCCTCCAAAAATCTGTTTTCCATGATGCTATATATTAAAGAATGGCTTTCTTTAAAAGGAAAGCAAAAGCTAGGTGAATGAATTGGAAAACTGTAAACAGTTATTGTAATGTATTTATTCCGTCACTAACTAGTAAAATTAAAATATAATAAGAAAAAATAGCTCAATGTTATATAATTTTTTCTAAATGTAATAGTACTTATGAACATTAAGACTGAGTTAGTTGGCCTTTTTTACTTTCAGAAGCTGATGAAAGACATTTGTTCTGATTGTAAAGTTGGGCCCCATGAAGGAACATCACTTCAGTTCTTGATCCCGTCCATAATGCAGTCTGATCCTCATTGGTCAAATTTTCAAATCCTTTAAGAAAAGATCACATAATTGATTCCACATGGCAATATTTTGGGGCACTTTCATCAGAACTGGATAATAATACTTTCCTATGGCGAGAGCAAGTTAAACATAGCTTAGCTTTGAAGAATTTATTTCTATAGTGAGTTATCTGTACATGTAAATATAAATAAATAGCTAAGTTTCAGGCAGCAGTGGCTTGATTTTTTGGTAATGTATAGGGAATTTTGTTTGTTTCATGTTTTATCTAAAAAACAAAAGCAATTTATTTTCCAAAAGTAAAAATAAAATAAAACATACAACCAATTATATTGATTGTCTTAAGTCTAAGTATTTGAAGTCACTTGAATAATATTTTCAACTATTTCTATTTTTACCCACCTGATTGATGAAAGCAGACAAAATAAACATGTTTTTGCATTTAGAAGCAGTTTAGGTGGTAAAATAGAGATTCTGATTTTCCTAAAATGTCCCCTTCCTTTAAAACAACAAACTTTTTGAAAATTAAGTGTTACTTTTTTTCCAAAAGTAAAGTGATTACCTGGGAGTCCCTTGGTAAAATCCATTAACCCCTGTATATGTAGAACTACTATCTCTGAGAGTCGCAAAAAGCTCAGTTCAGGATTTGCATAGTCCTGCAGCTAACCAACAAAAAAGAAATAAGACTAATAAAAATTTTACTTTCTTTCAAATGTTTATGCTCTTATTTTCTAACATAATTATCAATTATTTCTTGCCAGTAATGTACACATACAAATGTCTTTGTTTCCTCTAATTGAGTTTTATATTTTTGATGAGCAGCCACAATGCTATTAATGAGCTGATGTTCCTCTTGAGTCAGTTCCAGGCTCTCCTGAATCTATAAGAAAACATAGGAGGAAAACTATAATGCATACTTATTAAACAAGAGATCATAATTAAGGAAACAAAAACCTCATAAAAAGAGTCTTACCACTTTTCCAGATCTAGTGGTGGATGATACAAGCTTGTTATCTACTCCTTCCTCTTCCACTTTGATGTTAGAGTGAAAACTGTTCTGCTTCAAGTTCTTTCGAAGTCTCTTTGATTTGCATTGGATTTCTGTGAGCAAACCTGTGATATTACAAAACCCATATAAAGTGTTTTGGGTACAGCAAAGAACATGATTGAATTGGTGAAAATTGTCTTATGCTTATATGATCATAGACTTGTCTTTTTACAAAGAACATTTTTTGGCCAGCATGTACACAGCAATTAAATAAACTACATTACTTGCTCCTTTTCGTTGCACAACACCTGTCTACTTAAAAGTACATAGTCATCCTATACATAAATTAAATATTAATTTTGCATCTCCAAGTTATAAATTTAGACATTTTTATGTAAGAGAAATTTCCACATTAATTTTATCTTGGAAGCAACATAGAATGTCAATTGGTACAGCAGTTGAACTATTTCATCTATGGGTTTTTATTCTTGGTTAGCCAAGAGACTATCTTGTGATTTTTTTTTTGAAATGAGCTATGTCAATTTTTTCTTTTCAAGACAAGACAATGGTATTTTGTTATAGCAGCCCTAGTAGACTAAGACAGGAATAGAGTAAAGGATTCAGTCTGGTTGAACAGGATAACCTTAACATCTACTCCAACTGGGGAATTTTAAATAATAGGAATCCATTTGGTGAAGAACTTTGACTAGAGTTTGATTATAAGAAGTGTAGTATAAACAGAATATTGCATTGGTGTTTATTGAATAAGTGTATAACTTAATAAAAATGGAAGATTATTATTATAGCAGTTGAAGGCATATTGAACTAAAAATAAACAATGGAGAAATGGCCATGGAACTAATAATACAAGTGTAAAAGAATACGAGTTTGTATAAGGCTAGGTTAGCACGAAAAGAAAACATTACTAATACTCTACTAAAGAAAAATGAAGTTTAAACTTACCGTGAGATTTTGAGACCTGGGGAATAGGAGGAATTGAGGAAATAATGCCAAAATTTTAGTACTACTACTGTGAGGATCAAATGATATCATGTAATTTATTAAGCTAAAAACACAGTGAACATAGAAGGAACTCAAAAAACTTAGGTACTCTTCTGCCTGTTGAGTTGGGTTTTGACATCTACGTGTTGTCATTAGTGGGCTCTACATACCAGGTATCATGTAGGCTTCTAAAGATAGATATGAGACCGAAGAGGGGGAACTACTTATTTAAAATTCTGCTCTTATATGAAAATACAAGGATTTCCAATTAAAAAGAAAATACGATTATGGAAATAATTACCTACATTGGTAACTGACTATCCTAACTTAGAAGTTGCTATAGAAATAGCAGACAAATATGACTTCAAAATGACAACTTGAAGACTGTATTAAGTTCTCAGTAAGGTAAGAAAAACTGAAATCTCCCTCAAAAAAACAACAAAAAAAAACACACAATGCCACTTACATTCTGCCAGCATTCCTACTGCCTTACACTTTTTCAGTCTGCACTCTTGACATTTTCTACGCATGTACATGTCCATTTCACAGTGACCACCATTCTTGCAACTATATACTGCATTTTTGGTGATGCTACGTCGAAAAAACCCTAATAACAAAAATTTTTTAAATTTTACTATTAGGTATTTCTTAGTTACTTGTCTTTATTAATATATAACTTCAAGTAGAGTTAAGTAATCAAGTTAACTAAATGTTTTCAATGTTTTCCCCTCAATAAAAAGATTTGATTTAATACACATTTTTTTCTGGATAATTATTTAAACCTCTCCTGTCTGATATATTCTGCTTCAAGATTGTGCCTTTCAATAATCACATCTGGAAATTAAACTAAATAGCTCCATCACATTAAGACAACTCTATTTTACTATGGTTATAATATGTAACCTAAAAGCATATTTAAAACTATGTTGGGCAAGATATCAAGATTGCATGAAGCATTTCTCAAGGTTCCCTTGAAAGAATAAAATAAAACTATAAGGAAAACCTTTCTTTTTCTCTTCTCACATTTGTACGTCAACCCATAAAGGAATAGATATTCTTCCAAACTTACTCTTCTGTCTTTCTGCCTTTATCAGCACGTCCTCAGTTGAGAAAGTATTGCTCGTTTATTTGGTCTGAAATGTTAATGGGCCGTGTTTTGTGTGTATGTTTGTGTATACAGGAGGGATGGGGGTTCTATGTTTTCTCTTTCACTTCCTAAATCCATGCATAGCAGTCCCTCTTCCCATTTCCTCTTTCGTTTTCCATCCCTATGCAATATTTCCTGCTGTCTTCCTCTTATCTCATTCCAAGCAGTGAGGTTGATAAGCTTAGTCAATGCTCTCCCCTCTTAGAGGCCTGACATGGGTTCCTTTCCTGTAGATACATTTGAGAATGGGAGTTTCATGACTTAGATTCAACAGAGTAGAAAGCTCAGCTTAGGTTTCCAGAACTACGCCTCCTCCTTCAACCTGATTTTAACAACAAGGCCCCACATTTTGAGACTAGGCAAATACTGGCCCAGCTATTCTATTCATAAAGCTGATACTTCATTTCCCCTGGTCTTCATTTGGCTTTTCTTGGTGGGGTGATTGAGTTGAGATTCTGCCAGTAAAACTTCACCTAAACTTCCAACACATATGTTTACCTAGTGCTATATTGGCTTAATCATTTCCAAGTTCTCTCCCAACATTGCATTTGTGAATAAAGGCAATGCAGAAGTGTTTCAAAAGCTCAAAAGGTCAAGGATGATTTCACTCTGAAAATGCCATTGTCAATGCTGATCTCCAGTTGCAGACCTCTCATTTGTTTTGAAATATATTCAAAAAAAAAAAAAAAATAGACTTAGAATCTTAGAAGTCATTTAATTTAAATTTCCTCCTAATGCATGAATTATATCAACCACATGAGATGTAATAGTTAACATTCAGATCTTTTTAGAAGTCATTTTCTATTCCAACATCAAATTCATCCAGGAACATGGAAAACTTCTGCCATATAAATTATTGAATTTTATATTTAAATGTAAAAGTCTTCATCGAAAACTGAAACAAAACTTTATTACATTCCATTTTCATGTCTTTGATCCCACAGATTGATCACCTTTAAACGTACCAATGGTTTTCCCTGCTTTTATGTTTCACATTGTAAAAAATAAGAGTACTCATACATGCCTCAAATTTCATAACTCTTCAGTGCACATTTGGATTTCAATTTTGTTTTAACTTGATCCTTACCTTTGCAACCTTCACAAGTAAGCGCGTTATAATGATATCCTGATGCTTTATCGCCACAAACTACACAGAATTCTTCCTGTCCCTTAATTCTCATGGAAGAAATAGTTAGTCTGGACCTTTTTATCCCATGGTATCCATCGTCAGCATCGTGGGCAACCACATTAGTGGATTTATTTAATTCATAGGAAGCGAGTCGACACTCTCCACCACTGAACTGTGGATCCAAACTATAAGTGTTGAAATGACTTTGTAAAGATGGGGACTGTAGAGCTGCAGGAAACTGGACAGTAGAATACTGGCTATAAGGTGATTCTTGAAAATCAGTGTCGTGCAGCTGATGATTGATTTGTTCTGGCAAAATATCTAGTTTTTTTAATATAAAAAATGGTAAAAAGTCAGTTTCATATTGTTTCCAAATTTCAAAAATTTTTATGCTCAACAGTTTTAGTTCAACATATGCACTACATTCCCAGGACTCGCTGTTCAGCATGAGGGACAGACCGTAAGCTTTCATACCAGTCCAGTCTCCCTCCTTAGGGAGAAATGAATATTTCCCAGTTTGGAATGAAAGACAGTTTTCCCCACCTTCTGCATTTCCCTTGTTGTGGATACAGCTGTTTTCAGTGCAATCAGGTCAGTAAAGAGATGAATTAATAAATTATCTCACCTCCCCCCAAAAAAATGAAACTAAAATATCGTTTTACAAGTTACCTGGTGTTAAAAAGGAAAACCACAAGCCCAAAATGGAGTCACCTGTGCTAAAGCCCATGACACCAAACCCAGATTTAATACCTGACCTACATGCAGCTTCAGCTGTCTTTAGGAATGTAATTTTAAATCAGTCAGTCTGGAATATTCTGGTCAGTACCAACGAGGTAATCTGTCACATGGGCCCTCTCAGTCCTACCTCCCCAAAGGAAGCTGAGGCAATCTGCCTGATAAGACCCCACCTTTCCCTAAGGGACAGTTCTTTCTTTTCTTTTGCTAATAACTTTCTTGTTCCACCTAGTTTCTGCCTATCAAAGCTTTCCATATTGTACAGCTTCTCAGAGCACCTCTCTACTTGCTAACTGGAATGGTGCCATATTCATGGATCACTCCATTTGCTCTATTGAATTTTTGTTCTTTAACACTGGTTATTTCAAGCAAAAAACAATGTTTGAACTCCCCATTTAATATACCTTAACACTCTTCTTTGCCATTCGTAGACCTGATTTAAATTACTATTAATGGTTTCTTTTTTGTTCTGTTGTCTAGCAATTCCAACTAGCAATTATCTGAGGATCAATTTACCTACAGGATTACTGTTAGGAAAATAAAATACGGTATGCAAAAGCGTGTATAAAATACAAAATGATACTAATTTAATGAATATCTGTTATTTTTTATTTATTATTTTATTATCAGAAACTCCCAAACACCAACTTACTTTCTGCTTTCAGGAGAATCACTAAATGTAAATGCATAAAATGGGCTCCAAAAGGACTCAGGAATACTTAGTTGCTCTATGTATGTAACTAGTAATATTTGTGCTTTTCATGGTGGTGAGGTGCTGAATCACGAGGTGATGAGACTTACTCTTACTCTCAAAAGTCTACCACCCAGATTAGTAAACAGTATAATTTTTATTAATTCACATAAACCATTTGCAATCTTAGAGTATCCAGTCTAATGCAAAATGTTCAATAAATACCAATGACACCCTAATATAAGAAGAAAATTTATCAGTAAAAACAAGTCCTTCTTGGATGATTATCAAAAGACTGCAGAATACTGGCTAATGTCCCATTGGCACAGAAATCAGACTTCAAACTGTAAAAACTGCATTTTAAATTAAATTTATATTATAACCTTAGCCTTTTGGGAGAAAATTCCTATTGTGTCCTGCATTTGTTTTCTACTTCTTTCCCTAAGATAAAAATCTTATATAAACATTAAAATTTCAAGTATATTGAATAGCTTCTCTGATCTAAATTTACTAAGTTTCATGTGAACTAGCTCCTGCTAAGCCCCCCAAATAACTTCAATTTGCATGTTAATTCTGTTTTTTTTAAATTGGATACAATTTTTTTACTTCTTTACATTTGCTTTTGGCTTACATATTACTGATTTAAAAATTAATTATATTCTCTTGTAGGGACTAATTTAAAGTCTTTGGTTCATTTGTTTGTTTTGTTTTTTTTAAAAAAAAACACCTCTGTAACAATCATTCCCACAAAGAAAAGTTTTAATTAAATTTAATTAAAGCTGGTTCATATGCAGTTTAGCAAATATAATTCAGAGTATATTCAATATATTCAATATTTGCATTCAATATGCTTGAAATTTCAATTAAATTAAGTAATATTTTATTGACTATTATACTGTCATTGTTTTTGTTACTTACCACAGTACTGCACTGGCTCAGCAAGGCAGTAGCCATCACATGCAGTGACATAAGTATTTGCCATTCTCTGATCCAATTCTCACTTCTTCATTAATGAATGCTGAAATAGAACCTGAACGAAACAAAAATTTTGTGGATTATTTGAAAGTATGATTATCAAATCAGTTTGAGTTTATAAAAGTAACATACTGTTTTTGAAAAATAAATAGTTTAACAGAATTTGTACATATTTATACATTAACTGGGAAAATACTGATTTTTCACATCTCTATACACCAAATTATTTAATTCTGCCAATTTCTTATTGCTTAGCTCTTTACAAATAACTTAATAAATCTTGGTAATAATCATTGTGGTACTTGCAAGTGTACCGAGTTTTGGAGTTAGGCTTCATACACTGCTCTCACACTTATTTATGGGTCATTTATTAAATCTCCCTGAACCTTAGTTTCCTCATTTGTAGAAGAGAATAATTAAACCATCCTATAAAAATTGTTGGGAGAATTTAATTTATGTAAATTAAATAAATTAAAAAGCAGAGTTCTTGACTTAATAACTGATTCCTGTAACCTTTATTCAAGATCTCGGTGTTCTAAATTTAGATAAATTAGGAAGAAAATCATACTTGTTCCTGAAGAAAAAGAGTAGGGAAAAAATGGCTTTCATACCACTTTTGTGTAATCTTCTAAGTCCTCTGTAAGTATTTATCTTTCATAGACCTGTGATACGCCAAACATTATTAAAATGGTAATTTTGGGTCTGTTTGACTAATGAAAATAGTTTATTGATTACTGAAAAAGTGTTTTATTTTTTTAATAGTAAAGCCTAAAAATCGTAAGCTGTTATGAGGAAAAATTATTCAAAATCTAAGACAATCCCTTATGGGAAAAACTATTTTTGTTATTTCCTAGGAACGAACTCCAAAAACAATGCATCTTTGAATAGACTTAAACAGGAAATCACAGTTTAAGGAATTGAAAGTTATTAGAAGAAAATAAAGGTCCCTGTAGAGTCCATCATATTTTACAGCTTTATCCTCTCTGTTAGAAGATAAAGACTGTTCTCACCTTTGAAAAGAAACAAAAAAGAAGAAAATGAGTTTTAAATCATGCCAAAAAATATACATGACAAATTTCTAAGGTAGCTTCTGAGGTTATATTGAAAAATCTTTTGTTTATTACTAAAATAAATGTGTGGTAGGTTCATGGCTAAAGTTTCTATATCCATGAAGATGATTCAAATAGTAATCTCTCTGAAATTTCTCCTTTATCATGTCATAGGATCTAGGTTCCTTTAAAAGCACTTGAAGCACTTCTTTAACAGTATAGTAGCAGTCAAATAGAATTGGATCGAACAGATGAAGCAAAAGCAGTACCCCCAAATAAGTACAATTTCAATATGAAGTTTTTCTTGAAAAATGAGAACTAAAATTAACAGGATCAGTCAGTATATACTGCTTTTTTTTTTTTTACCAAATTACAACAGGTTAATTGGCTATAAATACAAAAAGAATTCTGAATGCTATTGGTTTAATTTGTGTGATACTTTTTAGCAATAGTCCTGTTTAGTTATTTCCAAACTTCTTTTTTAAGTCCCAGTTAGATTCTAAAAAATTACTAATGAATGTGAAAACTTGAAGTTGGTATTCACCTTTCAAAATTCTGCATTTCCCATTAGGTTTCAGATAATATTAAATATCTGCAGAAGAAAATTAAAAAGTGTTTGGTACTGCTTAGATATAGCCTTGACTGAATGAGAGTTTATTTGAGAAATAATATAGAACAAACCAAAGGTAACACATGAAAACTGGCAATATCCTTGCAAACACACACATAAGTATCTTATAATAGGGTTCATATCATAAATAACAATGTTTTAACACCAATTCTTTCCAATACTGATAAATAAATGCCTAAAAATATTTTCTAAAGCAGACCTGTTTTTATCAGTTTGTGGACTAGTTATATTCCAGGGTATATATGGAACATATTCATAAATAAGCCTCTGATTTAAAAAAACTATAGCTTTTAAATTATGAAATATTTATCTCTTTTATATGCTCATAGTAATAGTTGCATTATTTTCTCCATAAAATTTTTCACTAATTAAATTTTTCTTCATACATAAATGTTTAATAGAAGTATTATAATTTGGTATGCATAATAAAGAACTTTCAAATATATTCATAAAATTAGTTTTAAAATATTTAAGTAAATTATTAATAACATCGAGAGAGGTATGTAATCAAAAACTGTCTGTCCTGTTGAAGTAAAGAGAAAAGTTACAATGGGCCTGGAATGATTCTGTTTTGTTATCTTTTCTAGTAAATATTTATTGAAAACAAAAATAACTTAGTTAAGAGAGGAGCTTTTATCAAGAGGATCAATTTAGCATAGACAAAATCTATATATTTTTCCTTTAGCAAATATAAGTTTATAAAAAACTATTTTTCACAGATTATAATAGCTGTTCTACTGAAAACATGCTTAATTGCATAAACAAATTTGCATCTCCTCTACCTTAACCATAAATTGCTCTTAGTAAATCTTCATATATCTAGAACTTTAACAGAAAAAAACATTGATTCCTGATAACTACATCTATATGTTAAACAATTTTAGTTTTTACATTTTCACTCTTTCAATACATGTCGTTTGAATCATGAATAATGCTTTCCTTAAAATTGATATAACTGCAAAGTTCATTGCTTCACAAGAAAAACATTTTAATGTTCAAAGTAGCCTTTACTAAAAAAATGAATGATAGTGCTATGTGATACATAATTATAAAACGGTTTTTCATGGTAGGGCTTCTTTGAGCCAAAATTCTCTGAGCTTATTGGAACCATGGAAAATGAAAAGAATATATTTGAATAACAAGACAAATTAAGGCTTCTTCATTCCTTTATAAGGATCTATCCTTTGACTATAGAATATAGGGAAATGGTGGAAGAGGGTAAAGGAGGTCAAATATATGGTGATGGAAGGCAAACTGACTCTAGGGGGTGAACACAATGCAGTATATGACTATAGACAGTGTATTATGGAACAGTACACTTGAAACCTATGTAGTTTTGTTGACCATTGTCACCTCAATAAATTTTAATGAAAAAGAATACAGGGAATATTTTACACTGTGAAGTCCTCACATATAGTTTTATTATACAGCTTTATTGGGATGTACTTTATATAACATAAAATTTATTCTTTTAAAATGTAAAATTCAACGGTTTTTAGAATATCCACAGTGTGCAACTACCACCACCATCTAATTCCAGAGCATTTTCATCACCCCAAAATGAAATCCCAAGCCCATAATTAGTCATTTCCCATTCCCTTCTCCCCCTAATCACAGGCAACCACTAATCAACTTTCTGTTTCTATGGATTGCCTATCCTAGACATTTCATATACATGGACTCATACAACTCTGTATACAGTTTTAAATGAAAAACGATTCAATTTATAGTATGTCAAGTAATTTTCACAGCTTAAGAAAAATAGAGAAAATATATAAGTTTAAAAGTTCATGACTATGAAATTAATATTTTATATACTTCAGAAATGTAGAAATATATTTTGTGTCTATTTCCATAATCTGGAATAATTTCCATATTCCTTTTCACTGGAAGTATAATTCCCTGACTACTATACCTTTACCAGAATATACTTCAAGTTGCCTTGAATTTACAGTATAACCTATTGTTTAAAAAAACAATATATTTTATCAATAAGTTCTTGATTTAAAAACAAGTTTTGTTTTTAAAATACGCATATAACAATGAACATCATTATAAAATGACTTATTACATCAAATATCAAGTCCAACTACAGTCCAAAATTGCCTTTAAAAGAGAACCAAATTACTGTGTAATTTACTTAAGTAAGTTTCTTATTTTCAAAGCTTTTTATAGCTTGACTATCTTAGTAACAGCAATTGGCTTATTCACTTGGCAAAAATTAAATTAATGATAGTGGAAACTAACAATCTCAAAAACATTATTAAACTGTAAAATGTTTAATAATTGTTTAAAGTAAATAATTTTAACAATTTTGCCAACAAAATTAACATTCATATTTAAATTAGACAGCATATTAGTTTAGGAAAGACAAAATACTCACAGTTAAATGCTATTACTAGCGATTGTCTTTTTCCTCACAGAATGAATAGAGACAGATTCAGCAATGATTTTAACTTTCCAGCTGGAGCAAACTGCCTTTTCCTGGTTTATCACGGATGGAGAGGGGCACTCATCATAAGCTTAGGCTCCAGACACTGCAGAGCAATGCTTCAGCTCTGTCTCAGAGACAAACTTCCCACACAATCCTCTCTTGGGTCAACACAAGGGCAGTTACAAGCTGACATAAATCAATAATAACCAGATCATCAGGCCTTGTGGCCTTTGGGACCTTCAGGTCACACTCTCCCAGAGCTCATTATTGTTTACTTAATAAATGTTTTGTTTTCTTGATTGAATTTGACATTCTCCCATTTTGGTTACAAAACAGTGGGGCTCTACAAACTACTAAGTAATATATACAGGAAGAAAAAATACCCTCCTTAACTCCGCAAATACAGGCGCTGTAATAGTTCAACTTTGCATTCATTACCTACCAAAAAAACAAAAATAATTTGCTAAAACAATTAGAAACATCAATAATAATTCATAGTTGGTACAATGTTAGATGTGTACAAGTCACCTAGTCCAACCCTCTCATTTTTTGGCCAAGAGAAAAATGCAATACAAATAGAAACTACTTGTCCAAATTGTCATAGCTAGTCAGTAGCAGAGATAAACTCAATGAAAATCCAAGCGGAAAAAAAAAGAGAAAAGGAAATCAAACAGCTGAACAGGATATATAAATAACTTCATTATAATTTTTTTTTAATGTCACGTACATAAAGTCTGTTGGATACCAGGCTCATAGTCTTATCCCTTTACGGCATTTCTAAGGAGGCAAGGTTATAAACATGTTCCACCACTAAACTCCTATTCTCCTGGTCCCACCTCCTCTGACCTGATGACTCACTTGTTTTTTTGTTTGTTTGTTTTATTAGTTTCACATGTACAAAACAATGTAATAGTTAGACATTTATACCCCTCACAAAGTGATAACCACCCTCCCCTAACCTACTACCCCTCTGACATTGTATATAGCTGTTACAGTTCCACTGACTCTATTCCTTATGCTGTACTCCACATCCTATAAATATATATATATATATATATATATATATATATATATATATATATATACACACACACATGTCAAAACAGTCTCAGATATAGAGAAAAAACTGAGGGTTGCTAGATGGGAGGAGGGTGGGGATGAGGGAGAAGGTGAGGGACTCACTTGTTTTATCTGACTCTAGGCTCTGTTCTCAGTCCTGCCCAGCTCTACTGTCAAATTAACAAGGCACAGCTTCTACTCACCTCTACCTTCGGGGCACCTGATCTTTGTCCACATCCAGTTCCTACTCCATCCAGAATTCACAACCACTACATTAGTGCTGAATTCTTCAAAGGTCCTCATCTACTACAGAGCAGAATTTATGGTAAAATCTGCAAGTCACGTCACATAGAATTTTGTTTACTTTTTTTAAATAATAAGCCCTGTATGTATGAATTTTAATCAGTGAACTAAAGAACAGAAATCACAGGATTATAATTCTTTTATGTTGATTCTAAAATATTCCAAAGCCAGGCTCCAGATTGTATCTTAAGAGAAGTGACCCTCTACTGGCAACTTTACATTGAAAAATAGTAAAGCAAACATATAGTACTTGATATTTTTTAAAAGCAATGCTTATGTTCTAAATATTTATCAGGAACATTTGTTTCTTAAGAGAAAACATTTTTAAAAGAACTTCTGCCCTTTCATTATTAGTATACAAATATCAGGGACAGTTTATAAACTACTTTTACTATTAGATAATTCCCAAGTTTAACCTCTACTGATAAACAGAATTATAAGTTTCTGTATTCAAATGAGCACTGATTCAAAATTTTCACTATGTCCTATCATCTTGACCATTCGTACCCTCCATCCCACCCTGATTATAGCTGAGATATTACAATTCATTGGCAATCACCTTCCTTGTTTAAAATCACAAAGAATAATGCATTCAGAACTTTATAGCTGTAATTTTTCACATGTACTTCCCCGGTTTACAATAATACCTTTGATTTACTGTGACAGCATACTACTCATTCCAAGGTACTTAAAAATATGTGCAAATATATGTTAATATTTTAAAATAGGGAAAGCAGAACATATTTTAAAAGTTTTACATAGGCTACTGTCACCTGAGCATTCTATTTGTAACCACAGAGTTCACTGATAGCCTTTAATAATCATAAATGGAGAAATCACTTGAGGTTTATTCTTTTTATACTGTCACTCAATACAGTTAGCCTATATAGATACATACCATTTAAAATAAATATTAACATTGCTATATTATCAGTAACAAATAACCTAAAGAGTTACAAATCTAACCCACTTTGTTGTACAGTTGGGAGGGTCGATAGGGAAGGTTTAGGCAATCAAAAGTGCCCGCCATGATGACCTTGACAAGGACAGCTTTAATGATGTGAGAGGAAAACCAGATTACAGAGGACTGAAGAGTGGATGGGCGACGTGGTAGCAAAACACAACAGCTAGAAATATTTTCTATTCATTTGGCTAAAAGTTCATCTGTGAAAGGGAGCAGAGAAATGGGATGGTATCTCAACTGGGTTGTAAGGTTGTAAGATTTTGTTTTGTTGTTTGCTCAGTTCCAAGTCCAGTTGCTGTTCATGCGATGCAGGAATCAAACCAGCAACCTCGTTAAGAGCTTGTGCTCTAACCAACTGAGCCATCCAGCTGCCCCTCCGGAAGCTCAGCAGCCGCTCATTGTCTTCAGTCTAGTTGCGGAGGGCGCAGCTCACTGGCCCATGTGGGAGTCGAACTGGCAACACTGTTGTTACGAGCTCACGCTCTAACCAACTGAGCTAACTGGCTGCCCATGTTGTTGTTGTCTTAACATGAAGTGGTAAACTATGTTTGTCAGATGATGGGAATAATTATAGTGAAGAGGGGAGACTAACAATGCGGAGAGGAAAGGGAATGGACAAGAAGACGCTGAACAACCCATGCCCATGGGTTCTAGCCGGCTTGTGGGCTTCCCTTTCTGCCCACCTGCTATGGACTTTGGACTTGCTTAGGCAGCCTCCACAGTTGCATCAACTAATTCCTTGTAGTAAATCCCTTAAAGGCCCTGGTTCTGCTTCTCTGATTGAATCCTGACATATAATTTGATCCTCAGAAAGTCCCTGAAAAGGCAATAAAGTTATGCATTCGTTTCTAAGGAATCAGAGAGGAGGTACACTTGACCCGGGGAGGTGGGCGAAGACTTGTGGAGTGAGATTTCACTTAAACTGAGTCTTAAAGTATGTTGACATACAAACGTCCAAACCTGTAGAAAATATTTATAAGGTTTTGTTGGAACCAAACCGATGACAGTGCCAGGAAGAGAGATCTTAAATGCTCCAGAGAATGACAGTTTGCAGTTTCTTTTATGCACTTGGAATTGAGGGAATTTACGGAAGTTTCCGTGAAGGTGGGAGAAAGCAAGACGGGGACTGGATTACAGGATAGGTAACAAGATTACGTGCTCTCTTGAATGTATGTTTTTGAGGGGTCTGGAAAAGTTAATTACTTCTGGCATTTCAAAAGTGTGTTAACCTAGATTCACCAGAACAATGGTCAGGGCTGGCTTAAAATACCTTCACGAAAGAAGATATAGGCCTAGGGCATGACCTGCCCAGTTAGGAATTTATGATCAGGTCACCCTATGGAGGAAAGACTAATCTCTTCAACAATTATTGCTGAGACAACTAGATATCCTCATGCAAAACTAAGAAGATGGACCCTTATCTCACACCATACGAAAAAATTAACTCAAAATGGCTCAATGACCTAAACATAGGAGCGAACACAACAAAACTCTTGCAAGAAAACATAGGGGTATTCTTTTTTCCCCTTCTTCCGCCTGCCCCCCCCAGTCCAGCTCAAGCCGTTGTTTCTCAGTCTAGTTGTGTAGAGGTAAAATCTTATGATCTTGGATTTGGGAATGGTTTCTGAGATGTGACACCTAAAGTATGAGTAACAAAAGAATATATTAATAGATAAATTGGACTTTGTAAAAATTGAACACTGCTGTGCATCAAAGAACATTACCAAGGGGCCGGCCCGGTGGCTCAGGTGGTTAGAGCTCCATGCTCCTAACTCCAAAGGCTGCCGGTTCGATTCCCACATGGGCCAGTGGGCTCTCAACCACAAGGTTGCCAGTTCGACTCTCCCAAGGGATGGTGGGCTGCACCCCCTGCAACTAGCAATGGCAATTGGACCTGGAGCTGAGCTGCGCCCTCCACAACTAAGACTCAAAGGACAACAACTTGACTTGGAAAAAAGTCCTGGAAGTACACACTGGTCCCCAATAAAGACCTGTTCCCCTTCCCCAATAAAATCCTTAAGAAAAAAAAAAGAACATTACCAAGAAGGTGAAAAGAAAATCTACAGAATGGCAGAAAATATTTGCATGTCATATATCTGATGATCGTCTCCTATTCAGAATATATAAAGAACTCTTACAACTCAACAACAAAAAGACAAAACATCTCATTAAAACAATGGTCAAAGGACTTCAACAGACATTTCTCTAGAGAATATAGACAAATGGGCAACAAACCCATGAAAAGATGCTAGACATCCATGGGCACTTGGAAACACAAACCATAATGAGGTACGAGTTCACACCCCTTAGAATAGCTATAATCCAAATATATACGTGTGTGGGGGGGGTGTTTGGTGTGTGATGGGAAGTAAAATAGTTTAGTATTATGGAAAATCATTTGGTGATTCCTCAAAAAGTTAAACATAGAATGACTATATGACCAAGCAATTCTACTAAGTACATACCCAAAAGAATGGAAAAACAGGTACTCAAACAAATATGTATCCATAGCAGCACTATTCACTTTAGCCAAAAGATGGAAACAATATAAATGTCCATCAATAGATGAATGGTAAACAAATTGTGGTATAAACATACAATGAAATATTATTAAACCATAAAAAGAAAAGAAATACGAATATATGCTACAAGGTGGATGAACGTCAAAAACATTGTTAAGCAAAAGAGGGTAGACACAAAAGGTCACATATTGTATGATTCTATTTATATGAACTATCCAGAATAGAGAGACAGAACACACATTGGTGGTTGCCTCAAGCTGGGGTAGGGTATGTGGGAAGTAATAGTTTAATGGGTATGGGCTTTCCTTTCAGCATGATGAAAACGTTTTGGGACTAGATAGAAGTGATAGTTATACAACACTGTGAATGTGCTAAATACCATTGAAATGTTACCTTTAAAATGGTTGATTTTACGAATCTCAGCTCATTTTAAAAACAAGAAAAGCCAGTCTCTATAGTTGGAGTTCATATTAAGCAACCGAAAAAATATCTCCTAAAGTTGTACTGATTTTCGTTTTATGTTAGGATCAAGTGAATTCCATTTTGTGTTTTGGAGCTGTTTCATTGAATTTGAAAACTAAACAAGATGTAGCTTTCCATCCTAAACAAAACAGTAAGAAATAAAGTTGCAAGATAGACAGTTTAGTTGTTTTTTCTCAAGTATTTTAAAACATTTTTGAGGTTTTTAATAGTAAAAGGAAATCATATTTGGTACAGCTGGATCATTTCCACATAATTGGCTTTTCATTCTTGATCTGGTTTTGAACTGTTTACTCCATTTTAGTAATTAACCATTATCAGCTTCATTAATGAAACAGAAACCACCTCCTCTAATCATTTATAAAACACTTGTCAAACAAAATTTAAACAAAAATAGGATCTGGGCAAAGTAAAGTTCTTTAAAAGCCACTGCAACTAATTATAGGAGTATCCTAGTTATTTTGTTGTTGTTTTCCATTTATTATGAAGGAATCCTGAAGACCAAGATCATTTCTCTTGCCAGAGTTATCTGAATTCTTTTATACAAGAGTTATTATTTTAACAATACTTTTATCCACTGATGTGAAAAGCAGAATTGTCAGCTGCTTATTTGTCTATAAATTACAAAATTGGATTCCTATGTAATCAAACCACCTTTAAAGGCATTATTTTCCAGTCCACTTAATTTGTAGCTGACTGTGTGAAAAAGAGTGTGGGAGGTAGTGTAAGATCTATTTCTTAGTTTAAGATATGAGATTGCACAAGCAAAACTATCAGTTTGTGTTTCCACAAACAAATTTAGATTTAAATATTCAATGCTAAAAGATTGTTCTACTGGGATTTAATGAAAATGCCACAAAGTTTTAAGTGATTTGTATGAAAATATGCTCCACTCTTGTAATACTTTCGCTCCAAGGCTTCATATTTTATAGAGTTTAGAATGTTACTAGTTTAGAGAGATAATGAGGAGATATAAGCTTTATACACACAAATGATGCTAATGACTGATCATCTATTGAGCATGTTCTTTGAGCTTCTTTTCTAGCTCATCATTGTAGTTTGCTGGCTAAAGGAGTCAATTGATAGCTGTGGAGCAGGAAAAGGCTCATAGGGTGATTCAATCCACGATCTTTTATTCATTACTCTTCAGTTAGACTTTTTGGTCTGCAGCTGCCTTCTTCACTCTTGTGTTCCCAGGGCCCATCACAGGACCTCGTAATAGACACTCAGTAAGTATTTCATGAACGAATGAATAAAGAATGAATGGCTGCTATGCTCACCAACTGAGCTAACTATCCAGAGATTAAAAATAAAGATGTAATAAAGTAACGCCTCTGGCATTCAAGAAAACCAGAATACTTACTTACAGAGTTCATTATCTTACAACTGCTGTTTTAAATTCAA